>NC_135502.1:161163848-161483535 GCF_052857255.1 Amblyomma americanum
GCATTCAGTAGCCAGCAAGCGCGAGCAACGAGGGTATGCGGAGGTGTATGGGATGTACGCAGGGATCGTTCCCAGCGCCTTCATCAAAATGCCACATATGGAAAGGCAACAGTTCTATAAGCAGCATTCAGTAGCGAGCAACTGCGAGAAGCGAGGGTATGCGGAAGTGTATGGAATGTACGCTGGGATAGTTGCCAGCGCCTTACAAAAATGTCACATATGGAAAGGCGACAGTTCTATAAGCAGCATTCAGCAGCCAGCAAGCGCGAGAAACGAGGGTATGCGGAGGTGTATGGGACGTACGCTGGCATTGTGCCCAGCGCCTCCACCCAAAATATCACATATGGAAACGGGACAGTTCTTGCAAGCAGCCTTCAGCTGCCTGCAAGTAGGAGAAAGGAGGGTGTGCGGAAGTGTTTGGTACGTACGCTGGGATTGTTCCGAGCGCCTCCACCGAAATGTCACATATGGAAAGGCGAATGTTCTACAAGCAGATTCAGCAGCCAGCAATTGCGAGAAACGAGGGCGTGACGAAGTGTATGGGATGGACGCTAGGATCGCGTCCAAGCGCCTCCACAAAAATGCCACGCATTGTATGACGACAGTTCCATAAGTAGCCTTCAGCAGCCAGCAAGCGCGAGAAATGATTATATGGGGAGGTGTAGAGGACGTACGCTGGGATCTCACTCAGCGCCTCCACCAAAATGTCACAAATGGAAAGCCTAAAGCTCTACAAGCAGACTTCAGCAGCCAGTAAGCACGAGAAAGGAGGGTATGCGGAGGTGTATGGGATGTACGCCGACATCGTGCCCAGTGCCTCCACCAAAATGTCACATATGGAAAGGCGGCAGTTCTACAAGATGTCGTCAGCAGCCAGAAAGCGCGAGAACCGAGGGTGTGCGGAAGTGTATGGGATGTACGCTAGGATCGCTTCAAAGCGCCTCCACAAAAATGCCACGCATGGTATGAGGACAGTTCCATAAGTAGCCTTAAGCAGCTAGCAAGCGCGAGAAACGAGGGTATGGGGAGGTGTAGGGACGTACACTGGGATCGTGCCCAGCGTTATACAAAAATGTCACATGGAAAGAAGACAGTTCTACAAGTAGCCTTCAGCTGCCAGGAAACAGTAGAAACGAGGGTGTGCGGAAGTGTATGGGATGTACGCTGGGATTGTTCCGAGCGCCTCCACCAAAATGTCACATATGGAAAGGTGATTGCTCTACAAGCAAATTCAGCAGCCAGCAAGCGCGAGAAACGAGGGTATGCGGAGGTGTATGAGACGTACGCTGCGATCGTGCCCAGCGCCTCCACCAAAATGTCACATTTGGAAAGGCGACAGTCTACAAACAGCTTTCTGCAGCCAGCAAGCGCGAGAAACGAGAGCGGGAGGAAGTGTATGGGATGTTCCCTAGGATTGCACCAAGCGCCTCCACCAATATGTCACATATGGAATGGCGACAGTTCCATAAGTAGCCTTCAGCAGCCAGCAAGCGCGAGAAACGATTATATGGGGAGGTGTATGGGACTTACACTGGGATCGCACCCAGCCGTTCCACCAAAATGTCACAAATGGAAAGCCTAAAGTTCTACAAGCAGACTTCAGCAGCCTGCAAGCACGAGAAAAGAGGGTATGATGAGGTGTATGGGATGTACGCTAGGATCGCGCCCAGCGCCTCCACCAAAATGTCACATATAGAAAAGCGACAGTTCTACAAGCAGCCGTCAGGGGGCAGCAAGCGCAAGAAAGGAGGGTATGCGGAGGTGTATGGGATGTACGCTGGGATCGCGCCCAGCGCCACCACCAAAATGTCACATATGGCAAAGCGACAGTTCTACAAGCAGCTTTCAGCAGCCAGCAAGCGCGAGAAACGAGGGTATGCGGAGGTAAATGGGACGTACGCTGGGATCGCACCCAGCGCCTCCACCAAAATGTCACAAATGCATAGCCGAAAGTTCTACATGCAGCCTTCAGCAGCCAGGAAACGCGAGAAGCGCGGGTTTGCGAAAGTGTATGGGACGTACGCTGTGATCGCGCCCAGCGCCTCCACCGAAATGTCACATATGGAAAGGCGACAGTTCTACAAGCAGCTTTCAGCAGCCAGCAAGCATGAGAAGCGAGGGTGTGCGGAAGTGTATGGAATGTACGCTGGGATAGTTGCCAGCGCCTCACCACAATGTCACATATGGAAAGGCGACAGTTCTACAAGCAGCCTTCAGCAGCCAGCAAGCACGAGAAACGAAGACATGCGGAAGTGTACGGTACGTACACTGGGATCGCACCCAGCGTCATCATCAAAATGTCACATATGGAAAGGCGACAGTTCTGTAAGCAGCATTCGGTAGCCAGCAAGCGCGAGCAACGAGGGTATGCGGAGGTGTATGGGATGTACGCAGGGATCGTTCCCAGCGCCTTCGTCAAAATGCCACATATGGAAAGGCAACAGTTCTATAAGCAGCATTCAGCAGCCAGCAAGCGCGAGAAACGAGGGTATGCGGAGGTGTATGGGACGTACGCTGGCATTGTGCCCAGCGCCTCCACCCAAAATGTCACATATGGAAACGGGACAGTTCTTGCAAGCAGCCTTCAGCAGCCAGCAAGCATGAGAAGCGAGGGTGTGCGGAAGTGTATGGAATGTACGCTGGGATAGTTGCCAGCGCCTCACCAAATTGTCACATATGGAAAGGCGACAGTTCTACAAGCAGCCTTCAGCAGCCAGCAAGCACGAGAAACGAAGGCATGCGGAAGTGTATGGTACGTACACTGGGATCGCACCCAGCGCCATCATCAAAATGCCACATATGGAAAGGCGACAGTTCTATAAGCAGCATTAAGTAGCCAGCAAGCGCGAGCAACGAGGGTATGCGGAGGTGTATGGGATGTACGCAGGGATCGTTCCCAGCGCCTTCATCAAAATGCCACATATGGAAAGGCAACAGTTGTATAAGCAGCATTCAGTAGCCAGCAAGCGCGAGAAACGAGGGTATGCGGAAGTGTATGGAATGTACGCTGGGATAGTTGCCAGCGCCTCACCAAAATGTCACACATGGAAAGGCGACAGTTCTACAAGCAACCTTCAGGAGGCAGCAAGCGCGAGAAAGGAGGGTATGCAGAAATATATGGGACGTTCGCTGGGATCGCACCCAGCGCCTCCACCAAAATGTCACATATGGAAAAACGACAATTCTACAAGCAGCCTTCAGCAGCCAGCAACCGCGAGAAACGAAGGTATGCAGAAATATATGGGACGTACGCTGGGATCGCACCCAGCGCCTTCACCAAAATGTCACAAAAGGAAAGCCGGAAGTTCTACAAGCAGTCTTCAGCAGCTAGAAAGCGCGAGAAACGAAGGCATGCGGAAGTGTATTTTACGTACGCTGGGATCGCACCCAGCGCCTTCATCAAAATGTCACATATGGAAAGGCGACAGTTCTATAAACAGCATTCAGCATCCAGCAAGCGCGAGAAACGAGGGTATGCGGAGGTGTATGGAATGTACGCTAGGATCGCGCGCAATCGGCTCCATAAAAATGCCACGTATGGTACGACGACAGTTCCACAAGCAGCCTTCTGCTGCCAGCAAGCACGAGAAACGAGGGTATGCGGAGGTGTATGGGACGTACGCTGGCATTGTGCCCAGCGCCTCCACCCAAAATGTCACATATGGAAACGGGACAGTTCTTACAAGCAGCCTTCAGCTGCCTGCAAGTAGGAGAAAGGAGGGTGTGGGGAAGTGTTTGGGACGTACGCTGGGATTGTTCCGAGCGCCTCCACCGAAATGTCACATATGGAAAGGCGAATGTTCTACAAGCAGATTCAGCAGCCTGCAAGCACGAGAAAGGAGGGTATAATGAGGTGTAAGGGATGTACGCTGGGATCGCGCCCAGCGCCTCCACCAAAATGTCACATATGGAAAGGCGACAGTTCTACAAGCAGCCTTCAGCAGCCAGCAAGCGCGAGAAACGCGGGTTTGCGAAAGAGTATGGGACGTACGCTGTGATCGCGCCCAGCGCCTCCACCAAGATGTCACATATGAAAAGGCAACTGTTCTACAAGCAGCCTTCATCAGCCAGCAAGCACGAGAAGCGAGGGTGTGCGGAAGCGTATGGAATGTACGCTGTGATCGTTCCAAGCGCCACCACAAAAATGTCACAAATGGAAAGGGGACAGTTCTTCAAGCAGCCTTCAGCAGCCAGCAAGCACAAGAAACGAGGGAGTGTGGAAGTGTATGGGACGTACGCTGGGATCGAACCCAGCGCCGCACCAAAATGTCACATATGGAAAGGCGACAGTTTTACAAGCAGTATTCAGCAGCCAGAAAGCACGAAAAACAAAGGCATGCGGAAGTGTATGGTACGTACACTGGGATCGCACCCAGCGCCATCATCAAAATGCCACATATGGAAAGGCGACAGTTCTATAAGCAGCATTCAGTAGCCAGCAAGTGCGAGCAACGAGGGTATGCGGAGGTGTATGGGATGTACGCAGGGATCGATCCCAGCGCCTTCATCAAAATGCCACATATGGAAAGGCAGCAGTTCTATAAACAGCATTCAGTAGCCAGCAATCGCGAGAAACGAGGGTATCCGGAAGTGTATGGAATGTACGCTGGGATAGTTGCCAGCGCCTAACCAAAATGTCACATATAGAAAGGCGACAGTTCTACAAGCAGCCTTCAGCAGCCAGCAAGCGCGAGAAACGAAGGCATGCGGAAGTGTATGGCACGTACGCTGGGATCGCACCCAGCGCCTTCATCAAAATGCCACATATGGAGAGGTGACAGTTCTACATGCAGTCGTCAGTAGCCAGAAAGCGCGAGAAACGAGTGTGTGCGGAAGTGTATGGGATGTACGCTAGGATCGCGTCCAAGCGCCTCTACAAAATTGCCACGTATGGTATGAGGATACTTCCATATGTAGCCTTCAGGAGCCAGCTAGCGCGAGAAACGAGGGTATGGGGGGGGTGTATGGGACGTACACTGGGATCGTTCCCAGCGCCTCCCCCAAAATGTCACACATGGAAAGGCGACAGTTCTACAAGCAGCCTTCAGCAGCCAGCTAGCACGAGAATCGAGGGTGTGCGGAGGTTTATGGGACGTACGCTAGGATCGTGGCCAGCGTTATATCAAAGTGTCTCATGGAAAGGCGACAGTTCTACAAGCAGCCTTCAGCTGCCAGCTAGCAGGAGAAACGCGGGTTTGCGAAAGTGTATGGGACGTACGCTGGAGTCGCACCCAGCGCCTCCACCAAAATGTCACATATGGAAAAGCGACAGTTCTACAAGCAGCCGTCAGGAGGCAGCAAGCGAGAGAAAGGAGGGTATGTGGAGGTGTATGTGATGTACGCTGGGATCGCGCCCAGCGCCACCACCAAAATGTCACATATGGCAAAGCGACAGTTCTACAAGCAGCCTTTAGCAGCCAGCAAGCGCGAGAAACGAGGGTATACGGAGGTAAATGGGACGTACGCTGGGATCGCACCCAGCGCCTCCACCAAAATGTCACAAATGCATAGCCGAAAGTTCTACATGCAGCCTTCAGCAGCCAGGAAACGCGAGAAGCGCGGGTTTGCGAAAGTGTATGGGACGTACGCTGTGATCGCGCCCAGCGCCTCCACCGAAATGTCACATATGGAAAGGCGACAGTTCTACAAGCAGCCTTCAAGAGCCAGCAAGCATGAGAAGCGAGGGTGTGCGGAAGTGTATAGAATGTACGCTGGGATAGTTGCCAGCGCCTCACCACAATGTCAGATATGGAAAGGCGACAGTTCTACAAGCAGCCTTCAGCAGCCAGCAAGCACGAGAAACGAAGACATGCGGAAGTGTACGGTACGTACACTGGGATCGCACCCAGCGTCATCATCAAAATGCCACATATGGAAAGGCGACAGTTCTGTAAGCAGCATTCGGTAGCCAGCAAGCGCGAGCAACGAGGGTATGCGGAGGTGTATGGGACGTACGCAGGGATCGTTCCCAGCGCCTTCATCAAAATGCCACATATGGAAAGGCAACAGTTCTATAAGCAGCATTCAGTAGCCAGCAACTGCGAGAAACGAGGGTATGCGGAAGTGTATGGAATATACGCTGGGATAGTTGCCAGCGCCTCACCAAAATGTCCCATATGGAAAGGCGACAGTTCTATCAGCAGCATTCAGCAGCCAGCAAGCACGAGAAACGAGGGTATGCAGAGGTGTATGGGACGTACGCTGGCATCGTGCTCAGCGCCTCCACCCAAAATGTCACATATGGAAAGGCGACAGTTCTACAAGCAGCCTTCAGCAGCCAGGAAGCGCGAGAAACGAGGGCGTGAGGAAGTGTATTGGATGTATGGTAGCATCGCGTCCAAGCGCCTCCACAAAAATGCCACGTATGGTACGACGATAGTTCCACAAGCAGCCTTCAGTTGCTAGCAAGCGCGAGAAACGAGGGTATGCGAAAGTATAATGGACGTACGCTGCGGACGAACCCAGCGACTACACAAAATGTCACATATGGAAATGTGGCAGTTCTTACAAACAGCCTTCAGCAGCCAGCAAGCACGAGAAACGAGGGTGTGTGGAAGTGTATAAGACGTACGCTGGGATCGAACCCAGCGCCTCACCAAAATGTCACATATGGAAAGGCGACAGTTCTACAAGCAGTCTTCAGCAGCCAGCAATCGCCAGACACGCGGGTTTGCGAAAGTGTATGGGATGTACGCTGGCATCGTGCCCAGCGCCTCCACCCAAAATGTCACATATGGAAACGGGACAGTTCTCACAAGCAGCCTTCAGCTGCCTGCAAGTACGAGAAAGGAGGGTGTGCGGAAGTGTTTGGGACATACGCTGGGATTGTTCCGAGCGCCTCCACCGAAATGTCACATATGGAAAGGTGAATGTTCTACAAGCAGATTCAGCAGCCAGCAAGCGCGAGAAACGAGGGCATGCGGAGGTAAGAGACGTACGCTGGGATCGTGCCCAGCGCCTCCACCAAAATGTCACATATGGAAAAGGCGACAGTCTACAAACAGCTTTCTGCAGCCAGCAAGGGCGAGAAACGTGAGCGGGAGGAAGTGTATGGGATGTACCCTAGGATCGTTCCCAGCGCCTCCACAAAAATGTCACCTAAGGAAAGGCGACAGTTCTTCAAGCAGCCTTGAGCAGCCAGAGAGCACGAGAAATGAGGGTGTGTGGAAGTGTATGGGGCGTACGCTGGGATCGAACCCAGCGCCTCACCAAAATGCCACATATGGAAAGGCGACAGTTTTATAATCAGCATTCTGTAGCCAGCAAGGGCGAGAAATGAGGATATGCGGAGGTGTATGGGACGTACGCAGGGATCGTTCCCAGCGCCTTCATCAAAATGCCACATATGGAAAGGCGACAGTTCAATAAGCAGCATTCAGTAGCCAGCAAGCGCGAGAAACGAGGGTATGCGGAAGTGTATGGAATGTACGCTGGGATATTTGCCAGCGCCTCACCAAAATGTCACATATGGAAAGGCGACAGTTCTACAAGCAGCCTTCAGCAGCCAGCAAGCACGAGAAACGAAGGCATGCGGAAGTGCATGGCACGTACGCTGGGATCGCACCCAGCGCCTTCATCAAAATGCCACATATGGAGAGGCGACAGCTCTACAAGCAGGCGTCAGTAGCCAGAAAGCGCGAGAAACGAGTGTGTGCGGAAGTGTATGGGATGTACGCTAGGATCGCGTCCAAGCGCCTCTACAAAATTGCCACGTATGGTATGAGGATAGTTCCATATGTAGCCTTCAGGAGTCAGCTAGCGTGAGAAACGAGGGTATGGGGAGGTGTATTGGATGTACACTGGGATCGCTAACAGCGCCTCCACCAAAATGTCATACATGGAAAGGCGACAGTTCTACAAGCAGCCTTCAGCAGCCAGCAAGCGCGAGAAAGGAGGGTATGCGGAGGTGTATGGGATGTATGCTGGGATCGCGCCCAGCGCCTCCACCAAAATGTCACATATGGAAAAACGACAGTTCTACAAGCAGCCTTCAGCAGCCAGCAAGCGCGAGAAACGAGGGTATGCAGAAATATATGGGACGTACGTTGGGATCGCACCCAGCGCCTTCACCAAAATGTCACAAAAGGAAAGCCGGAAGTTCTACAAGCAGTCTTCAGCAGCTAGAAAGCACGAGAAACGAAGGCATGCGGAAGTGTATTTTACGTACGCTGGGATCGCACCCAGCGCCTTCATCAAAATGCCACATATGGAAAGGCGACAGTTCTATAAGCAGCATTCAGCAGCCAGCAAGCGCGAGAAACGAGGGTATGCGGAGATGTATGGAATGTACGCTAGGATCGCGTGCAATCGGCTCCATAAAAATGCCACGTATGGTACGACGACAGTTCCACAAGCAGCCTTCTGCTGCCAGCAAACACGAGAAACGAGGGTATGCGGAGGTGTATGGGACGTACACTGGCATTGTGCCCAGCGCCTCCACCCAATATGTCACATATGGAAACGGGACAGTTCTTACAAGCAGCCTTCAGCTGCCTGCAAGTAGGAGAAAGGAGGGTGTGCGGAAATGTTTGGGACGTACGCTGGGATTGTTCCGAGCGCCTCCACCGAAATGTCACATATGGAAAGGCGAATGTTCTACAAGCAGATTCAGCAGCCAGCAAGCGCGAGATCGAGGGTATGCGGATGTGTATGAGACGTACGCTGGGATCGTGCCCCGCGCCTCCACCAAAATGTCACATATGGAAAGGCGACAGTCTACAAACAACTTTCTGCAGCCAGCAAGGGCGAGAAACGAGGGCGTGACGAAGTGTATGGGATGGACGCTAGGATCGCGTCCAAGCGCCTCCACAAAAATGCCACGCATTGTGTGACGACAGTTCCATTAGTAGCCTTCAGCAGCCAGCAAGCGCGAGAAACAATTATATGGGGAGGTGTAGGGGACGTACGCTGTGATCGCACTCAGCGCCTCCACCAAAATGTCACAAATGGAAAGCCTAAAGTTCTACAAGCAGACTTCAGCAGCCAGTAAGCGCGAGAAAGGAGAGTATGCGGAGGTGTATGGGATGTACGCTGGCATCGTGCCCAGCGCCTCCACCAAAATGTCACATATGGAAAGGCGGCAGTTCTACAAGATGTCGTCAGCAGCCTGAAAGCGCGAGAAACTAGGGTGTGCGGAAGTGTATGGGATGTACGCTAGGATCGCATCAAAGCGCCTCCACAAAAATGCCACGCATGGTATGAGGACAGTTCCATAAGTAGCCTTAAGCAGCTAGCAAGCGCGAGAAACGAGGGTATGGGGAGGTGTAAGGGACGTACACATGGATCGTGCCCTGCGTTATACAAAAATGTCACAGGGAAAGACGACAGTTCTACAAGTAGCCTTCAGCTGCCAGGAAACAGTAGAAACGAGGGTGTGCGGAGGTGTATGGGATGTACGCTGTGATTGTTCCGAGCGTCTCCACCAAAATGTCACATATGGAAAGGTGATTGCTCTACAAGCAAATTCAGCAGCCAGCATGCGCGAGAAGCGAGGGTATGCGGAGGTGAATGAGACGTACGCTGGGATCGTGCCCAGCGCCTCCACCAAAATGTCACATATGGAAAGGCGACAGTCTACAAACAGCTTTCTGCAGCCAGCAAGCGCGAGAAACGAGAGCGGGAGGAAGTGTATGGGATTTACCCTAGGATCGCACCTAGCTCCTCCACCAAAATGTCACATATGGAATGGCGACAGTTCTATAAGTAGCCTTCAGCAGCCAGCAAGCGGGAGAAACGATTATATGGGGAGGTGTATGGGACTTATACTGGGATCGCACCCAGCGCCTCCACCAAAATGTCCCAAATGGAAAGCCTAAAGTTCTACAAGCAGACATCAGCAGCCTGCAAGCACGAGAAAGGAGGGTATAATGAGGTGTAAGGGATGTACGCTGGGATCGCGCCCAGCGCCTCCACCAAAATGTCACATATGGAAAGGCAACTGTTCTACAAGCAGCCTTCATCAGCCAGCAAGCACGAGAAGCGAGGGTGCGCGGAAGCGTATGGAATGTACGCTGTGATCGTTCCCAGCGCCACCACAAAAATGTCACAAATGGAAAGGGGACAGTTCTTCAAGCAGCCTTCAGCAGCCAGCAAGCACGAGAAACGAGGGAGTGTGGAAGTGTATGGGACGTACGCTGGGATCGAACCCAGCGCCTCACCAAAATGTCACATATGGAAAGGCGACAGTTCTACAAGCAGTATTCAGCAGCCAGAAAGCACGAAAAACGAAGGCATGCGGAAGTGTATGGTACGTACACTGGGATCGCACCCAGCGCCATCATCAAAATGCCACATATGGAAAGGCGACAGTTCTATAAGCAGCATTCAGTAGCCAGCAAGCGCGAGCAACGAGGGTATGCGGAGGTGTATGGGATGTACGCAGGGATCGTTCCCAGCGCCTTCATCAAAATGCCACATACGGAAAGGCAACAGTTCTATAAACAGCATTCAGTAGCCAGCAAGCGCGAGAAACAAGGGTATGTGGAAGTGTATGGAATGTACGCTGGGATAGTTGCCAGCGCCTCACCAAAATGTCACATATGGAAAGGCGACAGTTCTAAAAGCAGCCTTCAGCAGCCAGTAAGCACGAGAAACGAAGGCATGCGGAAGTGTATGGCACGTACGCTGGGATCGCACCCAGCGCCTTCATCAAAATGCCACATATGGAGAGTTGACAGTTCTACAAGCAGTTGTCAGTAGCCAGAAAGCGCGAGAAACGAGTGTGTGCGGAAGCGTATGGGATGTACGCTAGGATCGCGTCCAAGCGCCTCTACAAAATTGCCACTTATGGTATGAGGATAGTTCCATATGTAGCCTTCAGGAGCCAGCTAGCGCGAGAAACGAGGGTATGGGGAGGTGTATGGGACGTACACTGGGATCGTTCCCAGCGCCTCCACCAAAATGTCACATATGGAAAAGCGACAGTTCTACAAGCAGCCGTCAGGAGGCACTAAGCGCAAGAAAGGAGGGTATGCGGAGGTGTATGTGATGTACGCTGTGATCGCACCCAGCGCCTTCACCGAAATGTCACATATGGAAAGGCGACAGTTCTACAAGCAGCCTTCAGCAGCCAGCTAGCATGAGAAGCTAGGGTGTGCGGAAGTGTATGGAATGTACGCTGGGATAGTTGCCAGCGCCTCACCACAATGTCACTTATGGAAAGGCGACAGTTCTACAAGCAGCCTTCAGCAGCCAGCAAGCACGAGAAACGAAGGCATGCGGAAGTGTATGGTACGTACACTGGGATCGCACCCAGCGCCATCATCAAAATGCCACATATGGAAAGGCGACAGTTCTATAAGCAGCATTCAGTAGCCAGCAAGCGCGAGCAACGAGGGTATGCGGAGGTGTATGGGATGTACGCCGGGATCGTTCCCAGCGCCTTCATCAAAATGCCACATATGGAAAGGCAACAGTTCTATAAGCAGCATTCAGTAGCCAGCAAGCGCGAGAAACGAGGGTATGCGGAAGTGTATGGAATGTACGCTGGGATAGTTGCCAGCGCCTCACCAAAATGTCACATATGGAAAGGCGACAGTTCTATAAGCAGCATTCAGCAGCCAGCAAGCGCGAGAAACGAGGGTATGCGGAGATGTATGGAATGTACGCTAGGATCGCGTGCAATCGGCTCCATAAAAATGCCACGTATGGTACGACGACAGTTCCACAAGCAGCCTTCAGCTGCCAGCAAGTACGAGAAACGAGGGTATGTGGAGGTGCATGGGACGTAGGCTGGCATCGTGCTCAGCGCCGCCACCAAAATGTCACATATGGAAAGGCGACAGTTCTACAAGCAGTCGTCAGCAGCCAGAAAGCGCGAGAAACGAGGATGTGCGGAAGTGTATGTGATGTACACTAGGATCGCGTCCAAGCGCCTCCACAAAAATGCCACACATGGAAGAGGACAGTTCCATAAGTAGCCTTCAGCAGCCAGCAGGCGCGAGAAACGAGGGTATGGATAGGTGTATGGGACGTACACTGGGATCGTTCCCAGCGCCTCCACCAAAATGTCACATATGAAAAGGCGACAGTTCTACAAGCAGCCTTCAGCAGCCAGCAAGCGCGAGAAACGAGGGTGTGCAGAAATATATGGGACGTACGCTGGGATCGCACCCCGCGCCTTCACCAAATTGTCACAAAAGGAAAGCCGGAAGTTCTACAAGCAGCCTTCAGCACGCAGCAAGCGCGAGAAAGGAGGGTATGCGGAGGTGTATGGGATGTACGCTGGGATCGCGCCCAGCGCCTCCACCAAAATGTCACATATGGACAAGCGACAGTTCTGCAAGCAGCCTTCAGAAACAAGCAACCGCGAGAAACGAGGGTATGCGGAGGTTTATGGGACGTACGCAGGGATCGTCCCAGTGCCTCCACCAAAAAGTCACATATGGAAAGGCGACAGTTCTACAAGCAGCCTTCAGCAGCCAGCAAGCGCGAGAAACAAGGGCGTGGGGAAGTGTATAGAATGTACGCTAAGATCGCGTCCAAGGGCCTCCACAAAAATGCCACGTATGTTAGGACGACAGTTCCCCAAGCAGCCTTCGTCTGCCAGCAAGCACGAGAAACGAGGGTATGCAGAGGTGTATGGGACGTACGCTGGCATCGTGCCCAGCGCCTCCATCCAAAATGTCACATATGGAAAGGCGACAGTTCTACAAGCAGCCTTCAGCAGCCAGGAAGCGCGAGAAACGACGGCGTGAGGAAGTGTATGGGATGTATGGTAGCATCGCGTCCAAGCGCCTCCACAAAAATGCCACGTATGGTACGACGATAGTTACACAAGCAGCCTTCAGTTGCTAGCAAGCTCGAGAAACGAGGGTATGCGGAAGTATAAGGGACGTACGCTGCGGACGAACCCAGCGCCTCCACCAAAATGGCACATATGGAAATGTGGCAGTTCTTACAAACAGCCTTCAGCAGCCAGCAAGCACGAGAAACGAGGGTGTGTGGAAGTGTATGGGACGTACGCTGGGATCGAACCCAGCGCCTCACCAAAATGTCACATATGGAAAGGCGACAGTTCTACAAGCAGTCTTCAGCAGCCAGCAATCGCGAGACACGCGGGTTTGCGAAAGTGTATGGGACGTACGGTGGAGTCGCACCCAGCGCCTCCACCAAAATGTCACATATGAAAAAGCGACAGTTCTACAAGCAGCCGTCAGGAGGCAGCAAGCGCGAGAAAGGAGGGTATGGGGAGGTGTTGGGACGTACACTGGGATCGTTCCCAGCGCCTCCACCAAAATGTCACATAGGGCAAAGCGACAGTTCTACAAGCAGCCTTCAGCAGCCAGCAAGCGCGAGAAACTAGGGTATGCGGAAGTAAATGGGACGTACGCTGGGATCGCACACAGCGCCTCCACCAAAATGTCACAAATGCATAGCCGAAAGTTCTACTTGCAGCCTTCAGCAGCCAGCAAACGCTAGAAACGCGAGTTTGCGAAAGTGTATGGGACGTACGCTGTGATCGCGCCCTGCGCCTTCATCGAAATGCCACATATGGAAAGGCGACAGTTCTATAAGCAGCATTCAGCAGCCAGCAAGCGCGAGAAACGAGGGTATGCGGAGGTGTATGGAATGTACGCTAGGATCGCGTGCAATCGGCTCCATAAAATACCACGTATGGTACGACGACAGTTCCACAAGCAGCCTTCTGCTGCCAGCAAGCACGAGAAACGAGGGTATGCGGAGGTTTATGGGACGTACGCTGGCCTTGTGCCCAGCGCCTCCACCCAAAGTGTCACATATGGAAACGGGACAGTTCTTACAAGCAGCCTTCAGCTGCCTGCAAGTAGGAGAAAGGAGTGTGTGCGGAGGTGTTTGGGACGTACGCTGGGATTGTTCCGAGCGCCTCCACCGAAATGTCACATATGGAAAGGCGACAGTCTACAAACAGCTTTCTGCAGCCAGCAAGCGCAAGAAACGAGGGCGTGACGAAGTGTATGGGATGGACGCTAGGATCGCGTCCAAGCGCCTCCACAAAAATGCCACGCATTGTATGACGACAGTTCCATAAGTAGCCTTCAGCCGCCAGCTAGCGCGAGAAACGATTATATGGGGAGGTGTAGGGGACGTACGCTGGGATCGCACCCAGCGCCTCCACCAAAATGTCACAAATGGAAAGCCTAAAGTTCTACAAGCAGACTTCAGGAGCCAGTAAGCGCGAGGAAGGAGGGTATGCGGAGGTGTATATGATATACGCTGGCATCGTGTCCAGCGCCTCCACCAAAATGTCACATATGGAAAGGCGGCAGTTCTACAAGATGTCGTCAGCAGCCAGAAAGCGCGAGAAACGAGGGTGTGGGGAAGTGTATGGGATGTACGCTAGGATCGCTTCAAAGCGCCTCCACAAAAATGCCACGCATGGTATGAGGACAGTTCCATAAGTAGCATTAAGCAGCTAGCCAGCGCGAGAAACGAGGGTATGGGGAGGTGTATGGGACGTACACTGGGATCGTGCCCAGCGTTATACAAAAATGTCACATAGAGAGACGACAGTTCTACAAGTAGCCTTCAGCTGCCAGGAAACAGTAGAAACGAGGGTGTGCGGAAGTGTATGGGATATACGCTGGGATTGTTCCGAGCGACTCCACCAAAATGTCACATATGGAAAGGTGATTGCTCTACAAGCAAATTCAGCAGCCAGCAAGCGCGAGAAACGAGGGTATGCGGAGGTGTATGAGACGTACGCTGGGATCGTGCCCAGCGCCTCCACCAAAATGTCACATTTGGAAAGGCGACAGTCTACAAACAGCTTTCTGCAGCCAGCAAGCGCGAGAAACGAGAGCGGGAGGAAGTGTATGGGATATACCCTAGGATTGCACCAAGCGCCTCCACCAATATGTCACATATGGAATGGCGACAGTTCCATAAGTAGCCTTCAGCAGCCAGCAAGCGCGAGAAACGATTATATGGGGAGGTGTATGGGACTTACACTGGGATCGCACCCAGCGCCTCCACCAAAATGTCACAAATGGAAAGCCTAAAGTTCTACAAGCAGACTTCAGCAGCCTGCAAGCACGAGAACAGAGGGTATGATGAGGTGTATGGGATGTACGCTAGGATCGCGCCCAGCGCCTCCACCAAAATGTCACATATGTAAAAGCGACAGTTCTACAAGCAGCCGTCAGGAGGCAGCAAGCGCGAGAAAGGAGGGTATGCGGAGGTGTATGGGATGTACGCTGGGATCGCGCCCAGCGCCACTACCAAAATGTCACATATGGCAAAGCGACAGTTCTACAAGCAGCTTTCAGCAGCCAGCAAGCGCGAGAAACGAGGGTATGCGGAGGTAAATGGGACGTACGCTGGGATCGCACCCAGCGCCTCCACCAAAATGTCACAAATGCATAGCCGAAAGTTCTACATGCAGCCTTCAGCAGCCAGCAAACGCGAGAAGCGCGGGTTTGCGAAAGTGTATGGGACGTACGCTGTGATCGCGCCCAGCGCCTCCACCGAAATGTCACATATGGAAAGGCGACAGTTCTACAAGCAGCCTTCAGCAGCCAGCAAGCATGAGAAGCGAGGGTGTGCGGAAGTGTATGGAATGTACGCTGGGATAGTTGCCAGCGCCTCACCACAATTTCACATATGGAAAGGCGACAGTTCTACAAGCAGCCTTCAGCAGCCAGCAAGCACGAGAAACGAAGGCATGCGGAAGTGTATGGTACGTACACTGGGATCGCACCCAGCGCCATCATCAAAATGCCACATATGGAAAGGCGACAGTTCTATAAGCAGCATTCAGTAGCCAGCAAGCGCGAGCAACGAGGGTAAGCGGAGGTGTATGGGATGTACGCAGGGATCGTTCCCAGCGCCTTCATCAAAATGCCACATATGGAAAGACAACAGTTCTATAAGCAGCATTCAGTAGCCAGCAAGCGCGAGAAACGAGGGTATGCGGAAGTGTATGGAATGTACGCTGGGATAGTTGCCAGCGCCTCACCAAAATGTCACATATGGAAAGGCGACAGTTCTATAAGCAGCATTCAGCAGCCAGCAAGCGCGAGAAACGAGGGTATGCGGAGATGTATGGAATGTACGCTAGGATCGCGTGCAATCGGCTCCATAAAAATGCCACGTATGGTACGACGACTGTTCCACAAGCAGCCTTCAGCTGCCAGCAAGCACGAGAAACGAGGGTATGCGGAGGTTTATGGGACGTACGCAGGGATCGTCCCAGTGCCTCCACCAAAAAGTCACATATGGAAAGGCGACAGTTCTACAAGCAGCCTTCAGCAGCCAGCAAGCGCGAGAAACGAGGGCGTGAGGAAGTGTATAGAATGTACGCTAGGATCGCGTCCAAGGGCCTCCACAAAAATGCCACGTATTTTAGGACGACAGTTCCACAATCAGCCTTCGTCTGCCAGCAAGCACGAGAAACAAGGGTATGCAGAGGTGTATGGGACGTACGCTGGCATCGTGCCCAGCGCCTCCACCCAAAATGTCACATATGGAAAGGCGACAGTTCTACAAGCAGCCTTCAGCAGCCAGGAAGCGCGAGAAACGAGGGCGTGAGGAAGTGTATGGGATGTATGGTAGCATCGCGTCCAAGCGCCTCCACAAAAATGCCACGTATGGTACGACGATAGTTCCACAAGCAGCCTTCAGTTGCTAGCAAGCGCGAGAAACGAGGGTATGCGAAAGTATAATGGACGTACGCTGCGGACGAACCCAGCGACTCCACAAAATGTCACATATGGAAATGTGGCAGTTCTTACAAACAGCCTTCAGCAGCCAGCAAGCACGAGAAACGAGGGTGTGTGGAAGTGTATAAGACGTACGCTGGGATCGAACCCAGCGCCTCACCAAAATGTCACATATGGAAAGGCGACAGTTCTACAAGCAGTCTTCAGCAGCCAGCAATCGCCAGACACGCGGGTTTGCGAAAGTGTATGGGACGTACGGTGGAGTCGCACCCAGCGCCTCCACCCAAAATGTCACATATGGAAATGGGACAGTTCTTACAAGCAGCCTTCAGCTGCCTGCAAGTACGAGAAAGGAGGGTGTGCGGAAGTGTTTGGGACGTACGCTGGGATTGTTCCGAGCGCCTCCACCGAAATGTCACATATGGAAAGGCGAATGTTCTACAAGCAGATTCAGCAGCCAGCAAGCGCGAGAAACGAGGGTATGCGGAGGTAAGAGACGTACACTGGGATCGTGCCCAGCGCCTCCACCAAAATGTCACATATGGAAAAGGCGACAGTCTACAAACAGCTTTCTGCAGCCAGCAAGGGCGAGAAACGAGAGCGGGAGGAAGTGTATGGGATGTACCCTAGGATCGTTCCCAGCGCTTCCACAAAAATGTCACCTAAGGAAAGGCGACAGTTCTTCAAGCAGCCTTCAGCAGCCAGAGAGCACGAGAAACGACGGTGTGTGGAAGTGTATTTGGCGTACGCTGGGATCGAACCCAGCGCCTCACCAAAATGCCACATATGGAAAGGCGACAGTTTTATAAGCAGCATTCAGTAGCCAGCAAGGGCGAGAAATTAGGATATGCGGAGGTGTATGGGACGTACGCAGGGATCGTTCCCAGCGCCTTCATCAAAATGCCACATATGGAAAGGCGACAGTTCAATAAGCAGCATTCAGTAGCCAGCAAGCGCGAGAAACGAGGGTATGCGGAAGTGTATGGAATGTACGCTGGGATATTTGCCAGCGCCTCACCAAAATGTCACATATGGAAAGGCGACAGTTCTACAAGCAGCCTTCAGCAGCCAGCAAGCACGAGAAACGAAGGCATGCGGAAGTGTATGGCACGTACGCTGGGATCGCACCCAGCGCCTTCATCAAAATGCCACATATGGAGAGGCGACAGCTCTACAAGCAGTCGTCAGTAGCCAGAAAGCGCGAGACGCGAGTGTGTGCGGAAGTGTATGGGATGTACGCTAGGATTGCGTCCAAGCGCCTCTACAAAATTGCCACGTATGGTATGAGGATATTTCCATATGTAGCCTTCAGGAGCCAGCTAGCGTGAGAAACGAGGGTATGGGGAGGTGTATTGGATGTACACTGGGATCGTTCACAGCGCCTCCACCAAAATGTCATACATGGAAAGGCGACAGTTCTACAAGCAGCCTTCAGCAGCCAGCAAGCGCGAGAAAGGAGGGTATGCGGAGGTGTATGGGATGTATGCTGGGATCGCGCCCAGCACCTCCACCAAAATGTCACATATGGAAAAACGACAGTTCTACAAGCAGCCTTCAGCAGCCAGCAAGCGCGAGAAATGAGGGTATGCAGAAATATTGTTACGTGCTTTGCATGCACGGGGGTTTATTCAAAGAGGGGACCGGTCGAAGCAGGATGGAAGCAGGAAGCCTAGCAGCGTCCTTCAGCTCTCCCTTTTTTCTTCCTCTTTCTCCGCGCGTCAGTCCTTCATCTTCTGCTTCTTCCGTCGAGGTTCTGTGGAAGCACGTTACATTTCCGTCCTCGCTGACGATGCCCGTCGGGCGAGTTAAACAGACCGTCTGGGATGGAATCTCTTGAGGCGGGCTACATGCACCACCTGAGATTGGCGTGACCGTCGACCACTAGCAGTTAGTCGTGCTATAACGTAATTAACGTCACTTATGCACTCCAACACAACAAATGGTCCAGTGTAGTGGGATAGCAGTTTCTGACACAGACCACGCTTGCGTAGAGGGGTCCACAACCACACAATGTCACCAGGAACATAAGAAACTTCTTGGTGTTGGACGTCGTAGCGGTTCTTGGAACGCTCTTGCGAAGATAAAATTCGAACGCGGGCAAGCTGGCGAGCTTCTTCAGCTCTGCAGAGTGTGGTCGCAAGAGAAGGTTCATCGTGGATGAAAAATGGTAGCATGGTGTCAAGGCCGCAGCGAGGCGAGCGAGCATAGAGCAGGTAAAAGGGGCTGTAGCCAGTTGTCTCATGTTGCGCGGTGTTGTACGCATGAGTGATGAACGGGAGTACGCCATCCCAGTCCTTATGATCTGCAGCGACGTACATGGCAAGCATGGTGGTGAGCGTACGATTAGTGCGTTCTACCACACCGTTCGTTTGGGGATGATATGGCGTGGAGTGGCGAAAACTGCAGCTGCTGAGGCGGAGAAGTTCTTCAACAACGTCCGCTGTAAATTGACGTCCACGGTCGCTAATGAGAACTGCAGGAGGGCCGTGCCGAAGAATGACGAATCGAAGTAAGAAGTTAGATACTTCAGACGCAGTAGCAACTGGTATCGCGGCTGTCTCACAATAACGGGTTAAGTGGTCTACGCACACAAGAATCCATCGATTTCCTTTAGAGGATCGTGGGAACGGTCCAAGGAGGTCAATGCCAACTTGCTCAAACGGGGCTGTTGGAGGTGTGATTGGCCGCAATTTGCCCGGTGGACTTGAAGTCGGCAGCTTAAAGCGCTGGCATTGCACACAGCTGGCTACATAGTGCTGGATGGTTGAGCGCATGTTAGGCCAGTAAAATCGTTGTTGTGTGCGGTGGAGTGTGCGTGTCACTCCCAAGTGCCCAGACGTGGCGTCGTCGTGCATCATTTCAAGAACTTTGATGCGTAGGCTTTCGGGTACGACAAGAAGCATGCGTGCTCCTCCAGAAGCGAAATTCTTCTTATAAAGCAAACCGTCGCGAATGCAAAAAGTATTCTTTACAGAATCTTGAGCGGCATCAAGCAAAGAGGTTAATGTTTGGTCCTTGCGTTGCTCAGTTCGAAAAACTTGAAGATCGGGGAAGGCTTGTGAAAGTGACGACAAGTATTCATCAAAGTTGTCTGCGTCGTCCTCAGTCGTTAGAAGCGGCAAACGGGAAAGACAATCGGCATCTGAGTGTTTACGGCCGCTTTTATGCACAACAGTGAAATTAAATTCTTGTAGGCGCAAAGCCCATCGAGCAAGCCGGCCACAGGGGTCACGAAGACTCACTAACCAGCAAAGCGAGTGGTGGTCGGTCACGACGGTGAAAGCATTCCCGTACAGATAGGAGCGGAAGCGCTGTACAGCGAAAACAACGGCGAGACATTCTTGCTCAGTAACCGTGTAATTTCTTTCGCTCTTACTCAACGAACGGCTGGCATATGCTACCACGTGCTGATCGTGACCATGGCGTTGTATAAGTACAGCGCCGATACCGATACCACTTGCATCAGTGTGCACTTCAATTGGTGCAGATGGGCAGAAGTGGCGTAGGATGGGGCCCGATGTCAAAAGAAATTTCAGATGCCGGAAAGCTGCGTCACATTCGCTGGTCCAATTGAACGGTGCATCTTTATGCAGCAAACACGTGAGTGGGTAAGCGATGTCCGCAAACCTAGCTATAAAGCGTCGAAAGTACGAGCAGAGCCCTAAAAAACTCTGCAGCTCTTTCACTGATTGAGGCACCGTAAAACTTTTGACAGCTTCAATTTTCTTTGGATCTGGTCGAACACCTTCTTTATCAACTAAATGACCAAGAACAATTGTTTCACGGTTCCCAAAATGACATTTCTTGGAATTGAGGATAAGGCCAGCTCGTTCCATGCAATCAAGCACAATATCCAGACGGCGGTTGTGCTCACTAAACGTTTTGCCAAAAATTACAGCGTCGTCCAGATAACATAAACAAATTTGCCACTTGAGGCCACGCAGGATTGTATCCATGAACCGCTCGAATGTTGCAGGTGCATTACATAATCCGAAAGGCATAACGTTGAACTCGTAAAGTCCGTCTGGTGTAATGAATGCCGTTTTTTCCCTATCTGCAGCGTGCACGGGGATTTGCCAGTAGCCGGATCTCAAATCAATAGAAGAAAAGTATGAAGCGGAGTGCAGACAATCAATTGCGTCATCTATACGTGGAAGCGGGTAGACGTCCTTCTTCGTGGCCGTATTTAAGCGACGGTAGTCAACACAGAACCTCCATGTGCCATCTTTTTTCTTAACAAGGATAACTGGAGCCGCCCAAGGACTGGAGGATTCTCGAATTATGCCTCGCTTTAGCATCTCTTGAACTTGGTCATCTATTAACTTACGTTCAGTGGCTGAGACTCGATAGGGCTTCTGGCGTATAGGAGGTGCGGAGCCGGTGTTGATCGTGTGATGAATACGACTGGTAGGCGGTGGTGTTGAATCGTCTTTGGCAAAGTCGAACACGAACACGTGTTTCAGAAGGAGTTCCACTAGAGTGCGACGCTCGGTTGGGGAAAGAGCCTGATTAATCATAGCCTTAACTTGGGTCTCCATATCTCTTTTCACGTGCTGCTCACTGACAGAGTTGGTTAACGCCGCGACGAAACCTGACACACCTTCCTCGAAACGGGCGAGTTTGAGGCCCCGGGGCAACACAGCTGGCTCTTCAGAGTGGTTCACTGTCCACAGCTCGGTACGGCCTCTCACCACGGGAACGACGCAACGAGGCACGACGATACTCTTCTTAGAGCAGGCGAGTGTCGTAGGCTCTACCACAGCTTCAAAAGATTCGCACTGATTGTGAATAGAGGAAACCCGCACGAATGCTGCAGAGAAAGCTGGTACAATAGTATCTTCTTCCAACGCAAATGCTCCAAAATCCGGTGTCGAGTTATCCACAAGAGCTGAAAGTAACGAAGAATTCAAAGCAACTTCTCCCGTACGACAGTCTAAAGTTGCACCACACTCTTGCAGAAAATCAATCCCAAGAATCACATCATGCGTTGACCGTGGTAGCACTGCGAATTCTGTTCTAAACGTTAGACCACCAATAACAACATCCGAAGCACACACACCAAGTGGAACCAAAGGTTCACCACCGACACCACGGAATAACGCTGCACGGTCACCACTAAACATCACTTTCCTACCTAAACGATTCTTAAACCTCAAACTCATAACGGATACGGTAGCACCAGTGTCCACAAGAGCCATTGTTTTCACACCATCAATAAACACTTCCAGTTTGTTCTTCAACATAAACACGGGCAGAGGTAGATTGGACGTCATCGACTCGCCGGCGGCCTCACCTCCATCGGCCGCGCCTCCTAGTTTCCCGGAGGCGGAGGGGATGCACGACGTCGAGGAGAAGGTGACCGCCGTTGGCGCTGAGGTGGCGGCGTCACACTGCGGTCAGATGCGGGTGATGAACTCCGCAAATTGCTCGGACGGTACGGGTCCCAAGCGGACGTTGGGGGTCTCTGCTGCGCGGTGTGCAGTTGCCCGTAAGTATTCGCCGGGGGTTGGCAGTCTTGAGAAGTTGGGAAACGACGGCGGCAATATCTAGCGATATGCCCTGCAATGCCACACCGGTAGCACAAAGGTTGAGAGCGCCAGCGACCGCCATAAGAGTCCTGGCGAACAAAGTCGCGACGTTGGCTGAAGCCAGGATCTCGCTGCTGACGAACCACGTCTTCTGGGTAGGTGGGCCTCCTTTCTGTCGGCTGGTGGCGATAACGTTGGGCAATGTTCCGATCATCCATGGGCAAAGTGCCGTTGGGTGGAGCCCACGGAGTCGACAGGGCGGCAACATCTTCCTCCGGTGCAGAACTGTGCCGCAGATATTGTGTGTGGAAGAAGGTATCCCGGGATCTGGACAATTCCTCGCGCACAATCTCTCGAATCATATCAGCCATAGAATTTGGAGAACTGGCTTCAACACTGGCTATAGAGGTGACATTGGCCAATCTTCCGAATTTAGGGGTGATTCGACGCAGCTTAAGAGCTTCAAATGTTCTGCAATGTTCTATAACGTCAGCGGTGGTGCTCAGGCTCTCTTTGCTAATCAGGAAATTGTAAACATCTTCCGCAATTCCTTTTAGAAGGTGGCCGACTTTGTCTTCTTCAAGCATTCTGGAGTTAACTAGCTTGCATAACTTTAAGATGGCTTCGATGTATGCCGTGCAAGTTTCTCCGGGTACTTGCGCGCGGTGAAGCAATGTCTGTTCCGCACGCTTCTTCTTTGCCGATTCATCCCCAAAATTTTTTTTTATCTCGGTCGTAAAGGTAGCCCATGAACTCAGTGTATCCTCATGATTGTCGAACCAGTCAAGGGCAGTGGCGGCAAGGAAAAACACAACGTTAGCCAGTTTAGTAGCAGCGTTCCATCGATTGTATTTGCTCACCCGCTCGTAGTGTTTCAGCCACTCGTCAACGTCCTCTTCAGGTTTTCCAAAAAATGTGCGGGGCTCTCGATAATGTGGCCAGTTGTTCGCTGTGGATAGCCCGGGTTGCTCAGCATTGTCGTCTCCAGGCATGTCCGATGGCAGTGGTGGGAAGCCTGCGAGTCTACGGCTCCTTCGGTAGATGGAATGCTCCGTGGTCGATACCCGGCACCTCTCACCAACCTGTTACGTGCTTTGCACGCACGGGGGATTATTCAAAGAGGGGACCGGTCGAAGCAGGATGGAAGCAGGAAGCCTAGCAGCGTATATATGGGACGTACGCTGGGATCGCACCCAGCGCCTTCACCAAAATGTCACAAAAGGAAAGCCGGAAGTTCTACAAGCAGTCTTCAGCAGATAGAAAGCACGAGAAACTAAGGCATGCGGAAGTGTATTTTACGTACGCTGGTATCGCACCCAGCGCCTTCATCAAAATGCCACATATGGAAAGGCGACAGTTCTATAAGCAGCATTCAGCAGCCAGCAAGCGCGAGAAACGAGGGTATGCGGAGATGTATGGAATGTACGCTAGGATCGCGTGCAATCGGCTCCATAAAAATGCCACGTATGGTACGACGACAGTTCCACAAGCAGCCTTCTGCTGCCAGCAAACACGAGAAACGAGGGTATGCGGAGGTGTATGGCACGTACGCTGGCATTGTGCCCAGCGCCTCCACCCAAAATGTCACATATGGAAACGGGACAGTTCTTACAAGCAGCCTTCAGCTGCCTGCAAGTAGGAGAAAGGAGGGTGTGCGGAAGTGTTTCGGACGTACGCTGGGATTGTTCCGAGCGCCTCCACCGAAATGTCACATATGGAAAGGCGAATGTTCTACAAGCAGATTCAGCAGCCAGCAAGCGTGAGATCGAGGGTATGCGGAGGTGTATGAGACGTACGCTGGGATCGTGCCCAGCGCCTCCACCAAAATGTCACATATGGAAAGGCGACAGTCTACAAACAGCTTTCTGCAGCCAGCAAGCGCGAGAAACGAGGGCGTGACGAAGTGTATGGGATGGACGCTAGGATCGCGTCCAAGCGCCTCCACAAAAATGCCACGCATTGTATGACGACAGTTCCATTAGTAGCCTTCAGCAGCCAGCATGCGCGAGAAACAATTATATAGGGAGGTGTAGGGGACGTACGCTGTGATCGCACTCAGCGCCTCCACCAAAATGTCACAAATGGAAAGCCTAAAGTTCTACAAGCAGACTTCAGCAGCCAGTAAGCGCGAGAAAGGAGTGTATGCGGAAGTGTATGGGATGTACGCTGGCATCGTGCCCAGCGCCTCCACCAAAATGTCACATATGGAAAGGCGGCAGTTCTACAAGATGTCGTCAGCAGCCAGAAAGCGCGAGAAACGAGGGTGTGCGGAAGTGTATGGGATGTACGCTAGGATCGCATCAAAGCGCCTCCACAAAAATGCCACGCATTGTATGAGGACAGTTCCATAAGTAGCCTTAAGCAGCTAGCAAGCGCGAGAAACGAGGGTATGGGGAGGTGTAAGGGACGTACACATGGATCGTGCCCTGCGTTATACAAAAATGTCACAGGGAAAGACGACAGTTCTACAAGTAGCCTTCAGCTGCCAGGAAACAGTAGAAACAAGGGTGTGCGGAGGTGTATGGGATGTACGCTGTGATTGTTCCGAGCGTCTCCACCAAAATGTCACATATGGAAAGGTGATTGCTCTACAAGCAAATTCAGCAGCCAGCATGCGCGAGAAGCGAGGGTATGCGGAGGTGAATGAGACGTACGCTGGGATCGTGCCCAGCGCCTCCACCAAAATGTCACATATGGAAAGGCGACAGTCTACAAACAGCTTTCTGCAGCCAGCAAGCGCGAGAAACGAGAGCGGGAGGAAGTGTATGGGATTTACCCTAGGATCGCACCTAGCGCCTCCACCAAAATGTCACATATGGAATGGCGACAGTTCCATAAGTAGCGTTCAGCAGCCAGCAAGCGCGAGAAACGATTATATGGGGAGGTGTATGGGACTTATACTGGGATCGCACCCAGCGCCTCCACCAAAATGTCACAAATGGAAAGCCTAAAGTTCTACAAGCAGACATCAGCAGCCTGCAAGCACGAGAAAGGAGGGTATAATGAGGTGTAAGGGATGTACGCTGGGATCGCGCCCAGCGCCTCCACCAAAATGTCACATATGGAAAGGCGACAAATCTACAAGCAGCCTTCACCAGCCAGCAAGCACGAGAATGAGGGTGTGCGGAAGTGTATGGAATGTACGCTGGGATCGTCCCAGTGCCTCCACTAAAATGTCACACATGGAAAGGCGACAGTTCTACAAGCAGCCTTCAGCTGCCAGCAAGCAGGAGAAACGCGGGTTTGCGAAAGTGTATGGGACGTACGCTGGAGTCGCACCCAGCGCCTCCACCAAAATGTCACATATGGAAAAGCGACAGTTCTACAAGCAGCCGTCAGGAGGCAGCAAGCGCGAGAAAGGAGGGTATGCGGAGGTGTATGTGATGTACGCTGTGATCGCACCCAGCGCCTCCACCGAAATGTCACATATGGAAAGGCGACAGTTCTACAAGCAGCCTTCAGCAGCCAGGAAGCATGAGAAGCTAGGGTGCGCGGAAGTGTATGGAATGTACGCTGGGATAGTTGCCAGCGCCTCACCACAATGTCCCATATGGAAAGGCGACAGTTCTACAAGCAGCCTTCAGCAGCCAGCAAGCACGAGAAACGAAGGCATGCGGAAGTGTATGGTACGTACACTGGGATCGCACCCAGCGCCATCATCAAAATGCCACATATGGAAAGGCGACAGTTCTATAAGCAGCATTCAGTAGCCAGCAAGCGCGAGCAACGAGGGTATGCGGAGGTGTATGGGATGTACGCCGGGATCGTTCCCAGCGCCTTCATCAAAATGCCACATATGGAAAGGCAACAGTTCTATAAGCAGCATTCAGTAGCCAGCAAGCGCGAGAAACGAGGGTATGCGGAAGTGTATGGAATGTACGCTGGGATAGTTGCCAGCGCCTCACCAAAATGTCACGTATGGAAAGGCGACAGTTCTATAAGCAGCATTCAGCAGCCAGCAAGCGCGAGAAACGAGGGTTTGCGGAGA
This sequence comes from Amblyomma americanum, assembly GCF_052857255.1. NCBI lineage: Eukaryota > Metazoa > Arthropoda > Arachnida > Ixodida > Ixodidae > Amblyomma > Amblyomma americanum. Next base: position 161,190,002 of record NC_135502.1, read on the forward strand.
TGTATGGAATGTAGGCTAGGATCGCGTGCAATCGGCTCAATAAAAATGCCACGTATGGTACGACGACAGTTCCACAAGCAGCCTTCAGCTGCCAGCAAGCGCGAGAAACGAGGGTATGTGGAGGTGCATGGGACGTAGGCTGGCATCGTGCTCAGCGCCGCCACCAAAATGTCACATATGGAAAGGCGACAGTTCTACAAGCAGTCGTCAGCAGCCAGAAAGCGCGAGAAACGAGGATGTGCGGAAGTGTATGTGATGTACACTAGGATCGCGTCCAAGCGCCTCCACAAAAATGCCACACATGGAGGAGGACAGTTCCATAAGTAGCCTTCAGCAGCCAGCAGGCGCGAGAAACGAGGGTATGGATAGGTGTATGGGACGTACACTGGGATCGTTCCCAGCGCCTCCACCAAAATGTCACATATGAAAAGGCGACAGTTCTACAAGCAGCCTTCAGCAGCCAGCAAGCGCGAGAAACGAGGGTGTGAAGAAATATATGGGACGTACGCTGGGATCGCACCCCGCGCCTTCACCAAATTGTCACAAAAGGAAAGCCGGAAGTTCTACAAGCAGCCTTCAGCACGCAGCAAGCGCGAGAAAGGAGGGTATGCGGAGGTGTATGGGATGTACGCTGGGATCGCGCCCAGCGCCTCCACCAAAATGTCACATATGGACAAGCGACAGTTCTGCAAGCAGCCTTCAGCAACAAGCAAGCGCGAGAAACGAGGGTGTGCGGAGGTTTATGGGACGTACGCAGGGATCGTCCCAGTGCCTCCACCAAAAAGTCACATATGGAAAGGCGACAGTTCTACAAGCAGCCTTCAGCAGCCAGCAAGCGCGAGAAAGGAGGGCGTGAGGAAGTGTATAGAATGTACGCTAAGATCGCGTCCAAGGGCCTCCACAAAAATGCCACGTATGTTAGGACGACAGTTCCACAAGCAGCCTTCGTCTGCCAGCAAGCACGAGAAACGAGGGTATGCAGAGGTGTATGGGACGTACGCTGACATCGTGCCCAGCGCCTCCATCCAAAATGTCACATATGGAAAGGCAACAGTTCTACAAGCAGCCTTCAGCAGCCAGGAAGCGCGAGAAACGAGGGCGTGAGGAAGTGTATGGGATGTATGGTAGCATCGCGTCCAAGCGCCTCCACAAAAATGCCACGAAAGGTACGACGATAGTTCCACAAGCAGCCTTCAGTTGCTAGCAAGCTCGAGAAACGATGGTGTGTGGAAGTGTATGGGACGTACGCTGGGATCGAACCCAGCGCCTCACCAAAATGTCACATATGGAAAGGCGACAGTTCTACAAGCAGTCTTCAGCAGCCAGCAATCGCGAGACACGCGGGTTTGCGAAAGTGTATGGGACGTACGGTGGAGTCGCACCCAGCGCCTCCACCAAAATGTCACATATGAAAAAGCGACAGTTCTACAAGCAGCCGTCAGGAGGCAGCAAGCGCGAGAAAGGGGGGTATGCGGAGGTGTATGGGATGTACGCTGGCATCGTGCCCAGCGCCTCCACCCAAAATGTCACATATGGAAACGGGACAGTTCTTACAAGCAGCCTTCAGCTGCCTGCAAGTACGAGAAAGGAGGGTGTGCGGAAGTGTTTGGGACGTAAGCTGGGATTGTTCCGAGCGCCTCCACCGAAATGTCACATATGGAAAGGCGAATGTTCTACAAGCAGATTCAGCAGCAAGCAAGCGCGAGAAACGAGGGTATGCGGATGTGTATGAGACGTACGCTGGGATCGTGCCCAGCGCCTCCACCAAAATGTCACATATGGAAAAGGCGACAGTCTACAAACAGCTTTCTGCAGCCAGCAAGCGCGAAAAACGAGAGCGGGAGGAAGTGTATGGGATGTACCCTAGGATCGCACCCAGCGCCTCCACTAAATGTCACATATGGAATGGCGACAGTTCTACAGGCAGCCTTCAGCAGCCAGCAAGAGCGAGAAACGAGTGTATGCGGAGGTGTATGGGACGTACGCTAGGATCGCGTCCAAGCGCACCTACAAAATTGCCACGTATGGTATGAGGATAGTTCCATATGTAGCCTTCAGGAGCCACCAAGCGCGAGAAACGAGGGTATGGGGAGGTGTATGGGACGTACACTGGGATCGTTCCCAGCGCCTCCACCAAAATGTCACATATGGCAAAGCGACAGTTCTACAAGCAGCCTTCAGCAGCCAGCAAGCGCTAGAAACTAGGGTATGCGGAAGTAAATGGGACGTACGCTGGGATCGCACACAGCGCCTCCACCAAAATGTCACAAATGCATAGCCGAAAGTTCTACTTGCAGCCTTCAGCAGCCAGCAAACGCTAGAAACGCGAGTTTGCGAAAGTGTATGGGACGTACGAGGTGATCGCGCCCTGCGCCTTCATCGAAATGCCACATATGGAAAGGCGACAGTTCTATAAGCAGCATTCAGCAGCCAGCAAGCGCGAGAAACGAGGGTATGCGGAGGTGTATGGAATGTACGCTAGGATCGCGTGCAATCGGCTCCATAAAATGCCACGTATGGTACAACGACAGTTCCACAAGCAGCCTTCTGCTGCCAGCAAGCACGAGAAACGAGGGTATGCGGAGGTTTATGGGACGTACGCTGGCCTTGTGCCCAGCGCCTCCACCCAAAATGTCACATATGGAAACGGGACAGTTCTTACAAGCAGCCTTCAGCTGCCTGCAAGTAGGAGAAAGGAGTGTGTGCGGAGGTGTTTGGGACGTACGCTGGGATTGTTCCGAGCGCCTCCACCGAAATGTCACAAATGGAAAGGCGACAGTCTACAAACAGCTTTCTGCAGCCAGCAAGCGCAAGAAACGAGGGCGTGACGAAGTGTATGGGATGGACGCTAGGATCGCGTCCAAGCGCCTCCACAAAAATGCCACGCATTGTATGACGACAGTTCCATAAGTAGCCTTCAGCCGCCAGCTAGCGCGAGAAACGATTATATGGGGAGGTGTAGGGGACGTACGCCGGGATCGCACCCAGCGCCTCCACCAAAATGTCACAAATGGAAAGCCTAAAGTTCTACAAGCAGACTTCAGGAGCCAGTAAGCGCGAGGAAGGAGGGTATGCGGAGGTGTATGGGATACACGCTGGCATCGTGCCCAGCGCCTCCACCAAAATGTCACATATGGAAAGGCGGCAGTTCTACAAGATGTCGTCAGCAGCCAGAAAGCGCGAGAAACGAGGGTGTGGGGAAGTGTATGGGATGTACGCTAGCATCGCTTCAAAGCGCCTCCGCAAAAATGCCACGCATGGTATGAGGACAGTTCCATAAGTAGCCTTAAGCAGCTAGCCAGCGCGAGAAACGAGGGTATGGGGAGGTGTATGGGACGTACACTGGGATCGTGCCCAGCGTTATACAAAAATGTCACATATGGAAACGGGACAGTTCTTGCAAGCAGCCTTCAGCTGCCTGCAAGTTGGAGAAAGGAGGGTGTGCGGAAGTGTTTGGGACGTACGCTGGGATTGTTCCGAGCGCCTCCACCGAAATGTCACATATGGAAAGGCGAATGTTCTACAAGCAGATTCAGCAGCCAGCAATTGCGAGAAACGAGGGTGTGCGGAAGTGTATGGGATGTACGCTAGGATCGCTTCGAAGCGCCTCCACAAAAATGCCACGCATGGTATGAGGACAGTTCCATAAGTAGCCTTAAGCAGCTAGCCAGCGCGAGAAACGAGGGTATGGGGAGGTGTATGGGACGTACACTGGGATCGTGCCCAGCGTTATACAAAAATGTCACATGGAAAGACGACAGTTCTACAAGTAGCCTTCAGCTGCCAGGAAACAGTAGAAACGAGGGTGTGCGGAAGTGTATGGGATATACGCTGGGATTGTTCCGAGCGACTCCACTAAAATGTCACATATGGAAACGTGATTGCTCTACAAGCAAATTCAGCAGCCAGCAAGCGCGAGAAACGAGGGTATGCGGAGGTGTATGAGACGTACGCTGGGATCGTGCCCAGCGCCTAAACCAAAATGTCACATTTGGAAAGGCGACAGTCTACAAACAGCTTTCTGCAGCCAGCAAGCGCGAGAAACGAGAGCGGGAGGAAGTGTATGGGATGTACCCTAGGATTGCACCAAGCGCCTCCACCAATATGTCACATATGGAATGGCGACAGTTCCATAAGTAGCCTTCAGCAGCCAGCAAGCGCGAGAAACGATTATATGGGGAGGTGTATGGGACTTACACTGGGATCGCACCCAGCGCCTCCACCAAAATGTCACAAATGGAAAGCCTAAAGTTCTACAAGCAGACTTCAGCAGCCTGCAAGCACGAGAACAGAGGGTATGATGAGGTGTATGGGATGTACGCTAGGATCGCGCCCAGCGCCTCCACCAAAATGTCACATATGGAAAAGCGACAGTTCTACAAGCAGCCGTCAGGAGGCAGCAAGCGCGAGAAAGGAGGGTATGCGGAGGTGCATGGGATGTACGCTGGGATCGCGCCCAGCGCCACCACCAAAATGTCACATATGGCAAAGCGACAGTTCTACAAGCAGCTTTCAGCAGCCAGCAAGCGCGAGAAACGAGGGTATGCGGAGGTAAATGGGACGTACGCTGGGATCGCACCCAGCGCCTCCACCAAAATGTCACAAATGCATAGCCGAAAGTTCTACATGCAGCCTTCAGCAGCCAGCAAACGCGAGAAGCGCGGGTTTGCGAAAGTGTATGGGACGTACGCTGTGATCGCGCCCAGCGCCTCCACCGAAATGTCACATATGGAAAGGCGACAGTTCTACAAGCAGCCTTCAGCAGCCAGCAAGCATGAGAAGCGAGGGTGTGCGGAAGTGTATGGAATATACGCTGGGATAGTTGCCAGCGCCTCACCACAATTTCACATATGGAAAGGCGACAGTTCTACAAGCAGCCTTCAGCAGCCAGCAAGCGCGAGAAACGAGGGCGTGAGGAAGTGTATAGAATGTACGCTAGGATCGCGTCCAAGGGCCTCCACAAAAATGCCACGTATTTTAGGACGACAGTTCCACAATCAGCCTTCGTCTGCCAGCAAGCACGAGAAACGAGGGTATGCAGAGGTGTATGGGACGTACGCTGGCATCGTGCCCAACGCCTCCACCCAAAATGTCACATATGGGAAGGCGACAGTTCTACAAGCAGCCTTCAGCAGCCAGGAAGCGCGAGAAACGAGGGCGTGAGGAAGTGTATGGGATGTATGGTAGCATCGCGTCCAAGCGCCTCCACAAAAATGCCACGTATGGTACGACGATAGTTCCACAAGCAGCCTTCAGTTGCTAGCAAGCGCGAGAAACGAGGGTATGCGAAAGTATAATGGACGTACGCTGCGGACGAACCCAGCGACTCCACAAAATGTCACATATGGAAATGTGGCAGTTCTTACAAACAGCCTTCAGCAGCCAGCAAGCACGAGAAATGAGGGTGTGTGGAAGTGTATAAGACGTACGCTGGGATCGAACCCAGCGCCTCTCCAAAATGTCACATATGGAAAGGCGACAGTTCTACAAGCAGTCTTCAGCAGCCAGCAATCGCCAGACACGCGGGTTTGCGAAAGTGTATGGGATGTACGCTGGCATCGTGCCCAGCGCCTCACCAAAATGTCACATATGGAAAGGCGACAGTTCTACAAGCAGTATTCAGCAGCCAGAAAGCACGAAAAACGAAGGCATGCGGAAGTGTATGGTACGTACACTGGGATCGCACCCAGCGCCATCATCAAAATGCCACATATGGAAAGGCGACAGTTCTATAAGCAGCATTCAGTAGCCAGCAAGCGCGAGCAACGAGGGTATGCGGAGGTGTATGGGATGTACGCAGGGATCGTTCCCAGCGCCTTCATCAAAATGCCACATATGGAAAGGCAACAGTTCTATAAACAGCATTCAGTAGCCAGCAAGCGCGAGAAACAAGGGTATGTGGAAGTGTATGGAATGTACGCTGGGATAGTTGCCAGCGCCTCACCAAAATGTCACATATGGAAAGGCGACAGTTCTACAAGCAGCCTTCAGCAGCCAGTAAGCACGAGAAACGAAGGCATGCTAAAGTGTATGGCACGTACGCTGGGATCGCACCCAGCGCCTTCATCAAAATGCCACATATGGAGAGGTGACAGTTCTACAAGCAGTCGTCAGTAGCCAGAAAGCGCGAGAAACGAGTGTGTGCGGAAGTGTATGGGATGTACGCTAGGATCGCGTCCAAGCGCCTCTACAAAATTGCCACTTATGGTATGAGGATAGTTCCATATGTAGCCTTCAGGAGCCAGCTAGCGCGAGAAACGAGGGTATGGGGAGGTGTATGGGACGTACACTGGGATCGTTCCCAGCGCCTCCACCAAAATGTCACACATGGAAAGGCGACAGTTCTACAAGCAGCCTTCAGCTGCCAGCAAGCAGGAGAAACGCGGGTTTGCGAAAGTGTATGGGACGTACGCTGGAGTCGCACCCAGCGCCTTCACCAAAATGTCACATATGGAAAAGCGACAGTTCTACAAGCAGCCGTCAGGAGGCAGCAAGCGCGAGAAAGGAGGGTATGCGGAGGTGTATGTGATGTACGCTGTGATCGCACCCAGCGCCTCCACCGAAATGTCACATATGGAAAGGCGACAGTTCTACAAGCAGCCTTCAGCAGCCAGCAAGCATGAGAAGCTAGGGTGTGCGGAAGTGTATGGAATGTACGCTGGGATAGTTGCCAGCGCCTCACCACAATGTCACATATGGAAAGGCGACAGTTCTACAAGCAGCCTTCAGCAGCCAGCAAGCACGAGAAACGAAGGCATGCGGAAGTGTATGGTACGTACACTGGGATCGCACCCAGCGCCATCATCAAAATGCCACATATGGAAAGGCGACAGTTCTATAAGCAGCATTCAGTAGCCAGCAAGCGCGAGCAACGAGGGTATGCGGAGGTGTATGGGATGTACGCCGGGATCGTTCCCAGCGCCTTCATCAAAATGCCACATATGGGAAGGCAACAGTTCTATAAGCAGCATTCAGTAGCCAGCAAGCGCGAGAAACGAGGGTATGCGGAAATGTATGGAATGTACGCTGGGATAGTTGCCAGCGCCTCACCAAAATGTCACATATGGAAAGGCGACAGTTCTATAAGCAGCATTCAGCAGCCAGCAAGCGCGAGAAACGAGGGTATGCGGAGATGTATGGAATGTGCGCTAGGATCGCGTGCAATCGGCTCCATAAAAATGCCACGTATGGTACGACGACAGTTCCACAAGCAGCCTTCAGCTGCCAGCAAGTACGAGAAACGAGGGTATGTGGAGGTGCATGGGACGTAGGCTGGCATCGTGCTCAGCGCCGCCACCAAAATGTCACATATGGAAAGGCGACAGTTCTACAAGCAGTCGTCAGCAGCCAGAAAGCGCGAGAAACGAGGATGTGCGGAAGTGTATGTGATGTACACTAGGATCGCGTCCAAGCGCCTCCACAAAAATGCCACACATGGAAGACGACAGTTCCCCAAGCAGCCTTCGTCTGCCAGCAAGCACGAGAAACGAGGGTATGCAGAGGTGTATGGGACGTACGCTGGCATCGTGCCCAGCGCCTCCATCCAAAATGTCACATATGGAAAGGCGACAGTTCTACAAGCAGCCTTCAGCAGCCAGGAAGCGCGAGAAACGAGGGCGTGAGGAAGTGTATGGGATGTATGGTAGCATCGCGTCCAAGCGCCTCCACAAAAATGCCACGTATGGTACGACGATAGTTCCACAAGCAGCCTTCAGTTGCTAGCAAGCTCGAGAAACGAGGGTATGCGGAAGTATAAGGGACGTACGCTGCGGACGAACCCAGCGCCTCCACCAAAATGTCACATATGGAAATGTGGCAGTTCTTACAAACAGCCTTCAGCAGCCAGCAAGCACGAGAAACGAGGGTGTGTGGAAGTGTATGGGACGTACGCTGGGATCGAACCCAGCGCCTCACCAAAATGTCACATATGGAAAGGCGACAGTTCTACAAGCAGTCTTCAGCAGCCAGCAATCGCGAGACACGCGGGTTTGCGAAAGTGTATGGGACGTACGGTGGAGTCGCACCCAGCGCCTCCACCAAAATGTCACATATGAAAAAGCGACAGTTCTACAAGCAGCCGTCAGGAGGCAGCAAGCGCGAGAAAGGAGGGTATGGGGAGGTGTATGGGACGTACACTGGGATCGTTCCCAGCGCCTCCACCAAAATGTCACATATGGCAAAGCGACAGTTCTACAAGCAGCCTTCAGCAGCCAGCAAGCGCGAGAAACAAGGGTATGCGGAAGTAAATGGGACGTACGCTGGGATCGCACACAGCGCCTCCACCAAAATGTCACAAATGCATAGCGGAAAGTTCTACTTGCAGCCTTCAGCAGCCACAGCCAGGAAGCGCTAGAAACGCGAGTTTGCGAAAGTGTATGGGACGTACGCTGTGATCGCGCCCTGCGCCTTCATCGAAATGCCACATATGGAAAGGCGACAGTTCTATAAGCAGCATTCAGCAGCCAGCAAGCGCGAGAAACGAGGGTATGCGGAGGTGTATGGAATGTACGCTAGGATCGCGTGCAATCGGCTCCATAAAATGCGACGTATGGTACGACGACAGTTCCACAAGCAGCCTTCTGCTGCCAGCAAGCACGAGAAACGAGGGTATGCGGAGGTTTATGGGACGTACGCTGGCCTTGTGCCCAGCGCCTCCACCCAAAATGTCACATATGGAAACGGGACAGATCTTACAAGCAGCCTTCAGCTGCCTGCAAGTAGGAGAAAGGAGTGTGTGCGGAGGTGTTTGGGACGTACGCTGGGATTGTTCCGAGCGCCTCCACCGAAATGTCACATATGGAAAGGCGACAGTCTACAAACAGCTTTCTGCAGCCAGCAAGCGCAAGAAACGAGGGCGTGACGAAGTTTATGGGATGGACGCTAGGATCGCGTCCAAGCGCCTCCACAAAAATGCCACGCATTGTATGACGACAGTTCCATAAGTAGCCTTCAGCCGCCAGCTAGCGCGAGAAACGATTATATGGGGAGTTGTAGGGGACGTACGCTGGGATCGCACCCAGCGCCTCCACCAAAATGTCACAAATGGAAAGCCTAAAGTTCTACAAGCAGTCTTCAGGAGCCAGTAAGCGCGAGGAAGGAGGGTATGCGGAGGTGTATGGGATATACGCTGGCATCGTGCCCAGCGCCTCCACCAAAATGTCACATATGGAAAGGCGGCAGTTCTACAAGATGTCGTCAGCAGCCAGAAAGCGCGAGAAACGAGGGTGTGGGGAAGTGTATGGGATGTACGCTAGGATCGCTTCAAAGCGCCTCCACAAAAATGCCACGCATGGTATGAGGACAGTTCCATAAGTAGCCTTAAGCAGCTAGCCAGCGCGAGAAACGAGGGTATGGGGAGGTGTATGGGACGTACACTGGGATCGTGCCCAGCGTTATACAAAAATGTCACATGGAAAGACGACAGTTCTACAAGTAGCCTTCAGCTGCCAGGAAACAGTAGAAACGAGGGTGTGCGGAAGTGTATGGGATATACGCTGGGATTGTTCCGAGCGACTCCACCAAAATGTCACATATGGAAAGGTGATTGCTCTACAAGCAAATTCAGCAGCCAGCAAGCGCGAGAAACGAGGGTATGCGGAGGTGTATGAGACGTACGCTGGGATCGTGCCCAGCGCCTCCACCAAAATGTCACATTTGGAAAGGCGACAGTCCACAAACAGCTTTCTGCAGCCAGCAAGCGCGAGAAACGAGAGCGGGAGGAAGTGTATGGGATGTACCCTACGATTGCACCAAGCGCCTCCACCAATATGTCACATATGGAATGGCGACAGTTCCATAAGTAGCCTTCAGCAGCCAGCAAGCGCGAGAAACGATTATATGGGGAGGTGTATGGGACTTACACTGGGATCGCACCCAGCGCCTCCACCAAAATGTCACAAATGGAAAGCCTAAAGTTCTACAAGCAGACTTCAGCAGCCTGCAAGCACGAGAACAGAGGGTATGATGAGGTGTATGGGATGTACGCTAGGATCGCGCCCAGCGCCTCCACCAAAATGTCACATATGGAAAAGCGACAGTTCTACAAGCAGCCGTCAGGAGGCAGCAAGTGCGAGAAAGGAGGGTATGCGGAGGTGTATGGGATGTACGCTGGGATCGCGCCCAGCGCCACCACCAAAATGTCACATATGGCAAAGCGACAGTTCTACAAGCAGCTTTCAGCAGCCAGCAAGCGCGAGAAACGAGGGTATGCGGAGGTAAATGGGACGTACGCTGGGATCGCACCCAGCGCCTCCACCAAAATGTCACAAATGCATAGCCGAAAGTTCTACATGCAGCCTTCAGCAGCCAGCAAACGCGAGAAGCGCGGGTTTGCGAAAGTGTATGGGACGTACGCTGTGATCGCGCCCAGCGCCTCCACCGAAATGTCACATATGGAAAGGCGACAGTTCTACAAGCAGCCTTCAGCAGCCAGCAAGCATGAGAAGCGAGGGTGTGCGGAAGTGTATGGAATGTACGCTGGGATAGTTGCCAGCGCCTCACCACAATTTCACATATGAAAAGGCGACAGTTCTACAAGCAGCCTTCAGCAGCCAGCAAGCACGAGAAACGAAGGCATGCGGAAGTGTATGGTACGTACACTGGGATCGCACCCAGCGCCATCATCAAAATGCCACATATGGAAAGGCGACAGTTCTATAAGCAGCGTTCAGTAGCCAGCAAGCGCGAGCAACGAGGGTATGCGGAGGTGTATGGGATGTACGCAGGGATCGTTCCCAGCGCCTTCATCAAAATGCCACATATGGAAAGACAACAGTTCTATAAGCAGCATTCAGTAGCCAGCAAGCGCGAGAAACGAGGGTATGCGGAAGTGTATGGAATGTACGCTGGGATAGTTGCCAGCGCCTCACCAAAATGTCACATATGGAAAGGCGACAGTTCTATAAGCAGCATTCAGCAGCCAGCAAGCGCGAGAAACGAGGGTATGCGGAGATGTATGGAATGTACGCTAGGATCGCGTGCAATCGGCTCCATAAAAATGCCACGTATGGTACGACGACAGTTCCACAAGCAGCCTTCAGCTGCCAGCAAGCACGAGAAACGAGGGTATGCGGAGGTTTATGGGACGTACGCAGGGATCGTCCCAGTGCCTCCACCAAAAAGTCACATATGGAAAGGCGACAGTTCTACAAGCAGCCTTCAGCAGCCAGCAAGCGCGAGAAACGAGGGCGTGAGGAAGTGTATAGAATGTACGCTAGGATCGCGTCCAAGGGCCTCCACAAAAATGCCACGTATTTTAAGACGACAGTTCCACAATCAGCCTTCGTCTGCCAGCAAGCACGAGAAACAAGGGTATGCAGAGGTGTATGGGACGTACGCTGGCATCGTGCCCAGCGCCTCCACCCAAAATGTCACATATGGAAAGGCGACAGTTCTACAAGCAGCCTTCAGCAGCCAGGAAGCGCGAGAAACGAGGGCGTGAGGAAGTGTATGGGATGTATGGTAGCATCGCGTCCAAGCGCCTCCACAAAAATGCCACGTATGGTACGACGATAGTTCCACAAGCAGCCTTCAGTTGCTAGCAAGCGCGAGAAACGAGGGTATGCGAAAGTATAATGGACGTACGCTGTGGACGAACCCAGCGACTCCACAAAATGTCACATATGGAAATGTGGCAGTTCTACAAGCAGTCTTCAGCAGCCAGCAATCGCCAGACACGCGGGTTTGCGAAAGTGTATGGGACGTACGGTGGAGTCGCACCCAGCGCCTCCACCAAAATGTCACATATGGAAAAGCGGCAATTCTACAAGCAGCCTTCAGCAGCCAGCAAGCACGAGAAACGAAGGCATGCGGAAGTGTATGGCACGTACGCTGGGATCGCACCCAGCGCCTTCATCAAAATGCCACATATGGAGAGGCGACAGCTCTACAAGCAGTCGTCAGTAGCCAGAAAGCGCGAGAAACGAGTGTGTGCGGAAGTGTATGGGATGTACGCTAGGATTGCGTCCAAGCGCCTCTACAAAATTGCCACGTATGGTATGAGGATAGTTCCATATGTAGCCTTCAGGAGCCAGCTAGCGTGAGAAACGAGGGTATGGGGAGGTGTATTGGACGTACGCTGGGATCGCACCCAGCGCCTTCACCAAAATGTCACAAAAGGAAAGCCGGAAGTTCTACAAGCAGTCTTCAGCAGCTAGAAAGCACGAGAAACGAAGGCATGCGGAAGTGTATTTTACGTACGCTGGGATCGCACCCAGCGCCTTCATCAAAATGCCACATATGGAAAGGCGACAGTTCTATAAGCAGCATTCAGCAGCCAGCAAGCGCGAGAAACGAGGGTATGCGGAGATGTATAGAATGTACGCTAGGATCGCGTGCAATCGGCTCCATAAAAATGCCACGTATGGTACGACGACAGTTCCACAAGCAGCCTTCTGCTGCCAGCAAACACGAGAAACGAGGGTATGCGGAGGTGTATGGCACGTACGCTGGCATTGTGCCCAGCGCCTCCACCCAAAATGTCACATATGGAAACGGGACAGTTCTTACAAGCAGCCTTCAGCTGCCTGCAAGTAGGAGAAAGGAGGGTGTGCGGAAGTGTTTGGGACGTACGCTGGGATTGTTCCGAGCGCCTCCACCGAAATGTCACATATGGAAAGGCGAATGTTCTACAAGCAGATTCAGCAGCCAGCAAGCGTGAGATCGAGGGTATGCGGAGGTGTATGAGACGTACGCTGGGATCGTGCCCAGCGCCTCCACCAAAATGTCACATATGGAAAGGCGACAGTCTACAAACAGCTTTCTGCAGCCAGCAAGCGCGAGAAACGAGGGCGTGACGAAGTGGATGGGATGGACGCTAGGATCGCGTCCAAGCGCCTCCACAAAAATGCCACGCATTGTATGACGACAGTTCCATTAGTAGCCTAAAGCAGCCAGCATGCGCGAGAAACAATTTTATAGGGAGGTGTAGGGGACGTACGCTGTGATCGCACTCAGCGCCTCCACCAAAATGTCACAAATGGAAAGCCTAAAGTGCTACAAGCAGACTTCAGCAGCCAGTAAGCGCGAGAAAGGAGAGTATGCGGAGGTGTATGGGATGTACGCTGGCATCGTGCCCAGCGCCTCCACCAAAATGTCACATATGGAAAGGCGGCAGTTCTACAAGATGTCGTCAGCAGCCAGAAAGCGCGAGAAACGAGGGTGTGCGGAAGTGTATGGGATGTACGCTAGGATCGCGTCCAAGGACCTCCACAAAAATGCCACGTATTTTAGGACGACAGTTCCACAATCAGCCTTCGTCTGCCAGCAAGCACGAGAAACGAGGGTATGCAGAGGTGTATGGGACGTACGCTGGCATCGTGCCCAGCGCCTCCACCCAAAATGTCACATATGGAAAGGCGACAGTTCTACAAGCAGCCTTCAGCAGCCAGGAAGCGCGAGAAACGAGGGCGTGAGGAAGTGTATGGGATGTATGGTAGCATCGCGTCCAAGCGCCTCCACAAAATGTCACATATGGAAATGTGGCAGTTCTTACGAACAGCCGTCAGGAGGCAGCAAGCGCGAGAAAGGAGGGTATGCGGAGGTGTATGGGATGTACGCTGGCATCGTAACCAGCGCCTCCACCCAAAATGTCACATATGGAAACGGGACAGTTCTTACAAGCAGCCTTCAGCTGCCTGCAAGTACGAGAAAGGAGGGTGTGCGGAAGTGTTTGGGACGTACGCTGGGATTGTTCCGAGCGCCTCCACCGAAATGTCACATATGGAAAGGCGAATGTTCTACAAGCAGATTCAGCAGCCAGCAAGCGCGAGAAACGAGGGTATGCGGAGGTGTATGAGACGTACGCTGGGATCGTGCCCAGCGCCTCCACCAAAATGTCACATATGGAAAAGGCGACAGTCTACAAACAGCTTTCTGCAGCCAGCAAGGGCGAGAAACGAGAGCGGGAGGAAGTGTATGGGATGTACCCTAGGATCGTTCCCAGCGCCTCCACAAAAATGTCACCTAAGGAAAGGCGACAGTTCTTCAAGCAGCCTTCAGCAGCCAGAGAGCACGAGAAATGAGGGTGTGTGGAAGTGTATGGGGCGTACGCTGGGATCGAACCCAGCGCCTCACCAAAATGCCACATATGGAAAGGCGACAGTTTTATAAGCAGCATTCAGTAGCCAGCAAGGGCGAGAAATGAGGATATGCGGAGGTGTATGGGACGTACGCAGGGATCGTTCCCAGCGCCTTCATCAAAATGCCACATATGGAAAGGCGACAGTTCAATAAGCAGCATTCAGTAGCCAGCAAGCGCGAGAAACGAGGGTATGCGGAAGTGTATGGAATGTACGCTGGGATATTTGCCAGCGCCTCACCAAAATGTCACATATGGAAAGGCGACAGTTCTACAAGCAGCCTTCAGCAGCCAGCAAGCACGAGAAACGAGGGTGTGTGGAAGTGTATGGGATGTACGCTGGGATCGCACCCAGCGCCTTCATCAAAATGCCACATATGGAGAGGCGACAGCTCTACAAGCAGTCGTCAGTAGCCAGAAAGCGCGAGAAACGATTGTGTGCGGAAGTGTATGGGATGTACGCTAGGATTGCGTCCAAGCGCCTCTACAAAATTGCCACGTATGGTATGAGGATAGTTCCATATGTAGCCTTCAGGAGCCAGCTAGCGTGAGAAACGAGGGTATGGGGAGGTGTATTGGATGTACACTGGGATCGTTCACAGCGCCTCCACCAAAATGTCACATATGGAAAAACGACAGTTCTACAAGCAGCCTTCAGCAGCCAGCAAGCGCGAGAAACGAGGGTATGCAGAAATATATGGGACGTACGCTGGGATCGCACCCAGCGCCTTCACCAAAATGTCACAAAAGGAAAGCCGGAAGTTCTACAAGCAGTCTTCAGCAGCTAGAAAGCACGAGAAACGAAGGCATGCGGAAGTGTATTTTACGTACGCTGGGATCGTACCCAGCGCCTTCATCAAAATGCCACATATGGAAAGGCGACAGTTCTATAAGCAGCATTCAGCAGCCAGCAAGCGCGAGAAACGAGGGTATGCGGAGATGTATGGAATGTACGCTAGGATCGCGTGCAATCGGCTCCAAAAAAATGCCACGTATGGTACGACGACAGTTCCACAAGCAGCCTTCAGCTGCCAGCAAGCACGAGAAACGAGGGTATGCGGAGGTTTATGGGACGTACGCAGGGATCGTCCCAGTGCCTCCACCAAAAAGTCACATATGGAAAGGCGACAGTTCTACAAGCAGCCTTCAGCAGCCAGCAAGCGCGAGAAACGAGGGCGTGAGGAAGTGTATAGAATGTACGCTAGGATCGCGTCCAAGGGCCTCCACAAAAATGCCACGTATTTTAAGACGACAGTTCCACAATCAGCCTTCGTCTGCCAGCAAGCACGAGAAACAAGGGTATGCAGAGGTGTATGGGACGTACGCTGGCATCGTGCCCAGCGCCTCCACCCAAAATGTCACATATGGAAAGGCGACAGTTCTACAAGCAGCCTTTAGCAGCCAGGAAGCGCGAGAAACGAGGGCGTGAGGAAGTGTATGGGATGTATGGTAGCATCGCGTCCAAGCGCCTCCACAAAAATGCCACGTATGGTACGACGATAGTTCCACAAGCAGCCTTCAGTTGCTAGCAAGCGCGAGAAACGAGGGTATGCGAAAGTATAATGGACGTACGCTGCGGACGAACCCAGCGACTCCACAAAATGTCACATATAGAAATGTGGCAGTTCTTACGAACAGCCTTCAGCAGCCAGCAAGCACGAGAAACGAGGGTGTGTGGAAGTGTATAAGACGTACGCTGGGATCGAACCCAGCGCCTCACCAAAATGTCACATATGGAAAGCGACAGTTCTACAAGCAGTCTTCAGCAGCCAGCAATCGCCAGACACGCGGGTTTGCGAAAGTGTATGGGACGTACGGTGGAGTCGCACCCAGCGCCTCCACCAAAATGTCACATATGGAAAAGCGGCAATTCTACAAGCAGCCGTCAGGAGGCAGCAAGCGCGAGAAAGGAGGGTATGCGGAGGTGTATGGGATGTACGCTGGCATCGTGCCCAGCGCCTCCACCCAAAATGTCACATATGGAAATGGGACAGTTCTTACAAGCAGCCTTCAGCTGCCTGCAAGTCCGAGAAAGGAGGGTGTGCGGAAGTGTTTGGGACGTACGCTGGGATTGTTCCGAGCGCCTCCACCGAAATGTCACATATGGAAAGGCGAATGTTCTACAAGCAGATTCAGCAGCCAGCAAGCGCGAGAAACGAGGGTATGCGGAGGTAAGAGACGTACGCTGGGATCGTGCCCAGCGCCTCCACCAAAATGTCACATATGGAAAAGGCGACAGTCTACAAACAGCTTTCTGCAGCCAGCAAGGGCGAGAAACGAGAGCGGGAGGAAGTGTATGGGATGTACCCTAGGATCGTTCCCAGCGCTTCCACAAAAATGTCACCTAAGGAAAGGCGACAGTTCTTCAAGCAGCCTTCAGCAGCCAGAGAGCACGAGAAATGAGGGTGTGTGGAAGTGTATGGGGCGTACGCTGGGATCGAACCCAGCGCCTCACCAAAATGCCACATGTGGAAAGGCGACAGTTTTATAAGCAGCATTCAGTAGCCAGCAAGGGCGAGAAATGAGGATATGCGGAGGTGTATGGGACGTACGCAGGGATCGTTCCCAGCGCCTTCATCAAAATGCCACATATGGAAAGGCGACAGTTCAATAAGCAGCATTCAGTAGCCAGCAAGCGCGAGAAACGAGGGTATGCGGAAGTGTATGGAATGTACGCTGGGATATTTGCCAGCGCCTCTCCAAAATGTCACATATGGAAAGGCGACAGTTCTACAAGCAGCCTTCAGCAGCCAGCAAGCACGAGAAACGAAGGCATGCGGAAGTGTATGGCACGTACGCTGGGATCGCACCCAGCGCCTTCATCAAAATGCCACATATGGAGAGGCGACAGCTCTACAAGCAGTCGTCAGTAGCCAGAAAGCGCGAGAAACGAGTGTGTGCGGAAGTGTATGGGATGTACGCTAGGATTGCGTCCAAGCGCCTCTACAAAATTGCCAAGTATGGTATGAGGATAGTTCCATATGTAGCCTTCAGGAGCCAGCTAGCGTGAGAAACGAGGGTATGGGGAGGTGTATTGGATGTACACTGGGATCGTTCACAGCGCCTCCACCAAAATGTCATACATGGAAAGGCGACAGTTCTACAAGCAGCCTTCAGCAGCCAGCAAGCGCGAGAAAGGAGGGTATGCGGAGGTGTATGGGATGTATGCTGGGATCGCGCCCAGCGCCTTCATCAAAATGCCACATATGGAAAGGCGACAGTTCTATAAGCAGCATTCAGCAGCCAGCAAGCGCGAGAAACGAGGGTATGCGGAGATGTATGGAATGTACGCTAGGATCGCGTGCAATCGGCTCCATAAAAATGCCACGTATGGTACGACGACAGTTCCACAAGCAGCCTTCTGCTGCCAGCAAACACGAGAAACGAGGGTATGCGGAGGTGTATGGCACGTACGCTGGCATTGTGCCCAGCGCCTCCACCCAAAATGTCACATATGGAAACGGGACAGTTCTTACAAGCAGCCTTCAGCTGCCTGCAAGTAGGAGAAAGGAGGGTGTGCGGAAGTGTTTGGGACGTACGCTGGGATTGTTCCGAGCGCCTCCACCGAAATGTCACATATGGAAAGGCGAATGTTCTACAAGCAGATTCAGCGGCCAGCAAGCGTGAGATCGAGGGTATGCGGAGGTGTATGAGACGTACGCTGGGATCGTGCCCAGCGCCTCCACCAAAATGTCACATATGGAAAGGCGACAGTCTACAAACAGCTTTCTGCAGCCAGCAAGCGCGAGAAACGAGGGCGTGACGAAGTGTATGGGATGGACGCTAGGATCGCGTCCAAGCGCCTCCACAAAAATGCCACGCATTGTATGACGACAGTTCCATTAGTAGCCTTCAGCAGCCAGCATGCGCGAGAAACAATTTTATAGGGAGGTGTAGGGGACGTACGCTGTGATCGCACTCAGCGCCTCCACCAAAATGTCACAAATGGAAAGCCTAAAGTTCTACAAGCAGACTTCAGCAGCCAGTAAGCGCGAGAAAGGAGAGTATGCGGAGGTGTATGGGATGTACGCTGGCATCGTGCCCAGCGCCTCCACCAAAATGTCACATATGGAAAGGCGGCAGTTCTACAAGATGTCGTCAGCAGCCAGAAAGCGCGAGAAACGAGGGTGTGCGGAAGTGTATGGGATGTACGCTAGGATCGCATCAAAGCGCCTCCACAAAAATGCCACGCATGGTATGAGGACAGTTCCATAAGTAGCCTTAAGCAGCTAGCAAGCGCGAGAAACGAGGGTATGGGGAGGTGTAAGGGACGTACACATGGATCGTGCCCTGCGTTATACAAAAATGTCACAGGGAAAGACGACAGTTCTACAAGTAGCCTTTAGCTGCCAGGAAACAGTAGAAACAAGGGTGTGCGGAGGTGTATGGGATGTACGCTGTGATTGTTCCGAGCGTCTCCACCAAAATGTCAGATATGGAAAGGTGATTGCTCTACAAGCAAATTCAGCAGCCAGCATGCGCGAGAAGCGAGGGTATGCGGAGGTGAATGAGACGTACGCTGGGATCGTGCCCAGCGCCTCCACCAAAATGTCAAATATGGAAAGGCGACAGTCTACAAACAGCTTTCTGCAGCCAGCAAGCGCGAGAATGAGGGTGTGCGGAAGTGTATGGAATGTACGCTGGGATCGTCCCAGTGCCTCCACTAAAATGTCACATATGGAATGGCGACAGTTCTACAAGCAGCCTTCAGCAGCCAGCAAGCGCGAGAAACGCGGGTTTGCGAAAGAGTATGGGACGTACGCTGTGATCGCGCCCAGCGCCTCCACCAAAATGTCACATATGGGAAGGCAACTGTTCTACAAGCAGCCTTCATCAGCCAGCAAGCACGAGAAGCGAGGGTGTGCGGAAGCGTATGGAATGTACGCTGTGATCGTTACCAGCGCCACCACAAAAATGTCACAAATGGAAAGGGGACAGTTCTTCAAGCAGCCTTCAGCAGCCAGCAAGCACGAGAAACGAGGGAGTGTGGAAGTGTATGGGACGTACGCTGGGATCGAACCCAGCGCCTCACCAAAATGTCACATATGGAAAGGCGACAGTTCTACAAGCAGTATTCAGCAGCCAGAAAGCACGAAAAACGAAGGCATGCGGAAGTGTATGGTACGTACACTGGGATCGCACCCAGCGCCATCATCAAAATGCCACATATGGAAAGGCGACAGTTCTATAAGCAGCATTCAGTAGCCAGCAAGCGCGAGCAACGAGGGTATGCGGAGGTGTATGGGATGTACGCAGGGATCGTTCCCAGCGCCTTCATCAAAATGCCACATATGGAAAGGCAACAGTTCTATAAACAGCATTCAGTAGCCAGCAAGCGCGAGAAACGAGGGTATGTGGAAGTGTATGGAATGTACGCTGGGATAGTTGCCAGCGCCTCACCAAAATGTCACATATGGAAAGGCGACAGTTCTACAAGCAGCCTTCAGCAGCCAGTAAGCACGAGAAACGAAGGCATGCGGAAGTGTATGGCACGTACGCTGGGATCGCACCCAGCGCCTTCATCAAAATGCCACATATGGAGAGGTGACAGTTCTACAAGCAGTCGTCAGTAGCCAGAAAGCGCGAGAAACGAGTGTGTGCGGAAGTGTATGGGATGTACGCTAGGATCGCGTCCAAGCGCCTCTACAAAATTGCCACTTATGGTATGAGGATAGTTCCATATGCAGCCTTCAGGAGCCAGCTAGCGCGAGAAACGAGGGTATGGGGAGGTGTATAGGACGTACACTGGGATCGTTCCCAGCGCCTCCACCAAAATGTCACACATGGAAAGGCGACAGTTCTACAAGCAGCCTTCAGCTGCCAGCAAGCAGGAGAAACGCGGGTTTGCGAAAGTGTATGGGACGTACGCTGGAGTCGCACCCAGCGCCTCCACCAAAATGTCACATATGGAAAAGCGACAGTTCTACAAGCAGCCGTCAGGAGGCAGCAAGCGCGAGAAAGGAGGGTATGCGGAGGTGTATGTGATGTACGCTGTGATCGCCCCCAGCGCCTCCACCGAAATGTCACATATGGAAAGGCGACAGTTCTACAAGCAGCCTTCAGCAGCCAGGAAGCATGAGAAGCTAGGGTGTGCGGAAGTGTATGGAATGTACGCTGGGATAGTTGCCAGCGCCTCACCACAATGTCACATATGGAAAGGCGACAGTTCTACAAGCAGCCTTCAGCAGCCAGCAAGCACGAGAAACGAAGGCATGCGGAAGTGTATGGTACGTACACTGGGATCGCACCCAGCGCCATCATCAAAATGCCACATATGGAAAGGCGACAGTTTTATAAGCAGCATTCAGTAGCCAGCAAGCGCGAGCAACGAGGGTATGCGGAGGTGTATGGGATATACGCCGGGATCGTTCCCAGCGCCTTCATCAAAATGCCACATATGGAAAGGCAACAGTTCTATAAGCAGCATTCAGTAGCCAGCAAGCGCGAGAAACGAGGGTATGCGGAAGTGTATGGAATGTACGCTGGGATAGTTGCCAGCGCCTCACCAAAATGTCACAGATGGAAAGGCGACAGTTCTATAAGCAGCATTCAGCAGCCAGCAAGCGCGAGAAACGAGGGTATGCGGAGATGTATGGAATGTACGCTAGGATCGCGTGCAATCGGCTCCATAAAAATGCCACGTATGGTACGACGACAGTTCCACAAGCAGCCTTCAGCTGCCAGCAAGCACGAGAAACGAGGGTATATGGAGGTGCATGGGACGTAGGCTGGCATCGTGCTCAGCGCCGCCACCAAAATGTCACATATGGAAAGGCGACAGTTCTACAAGCAGTCGTCAGCAGCCAGAAAGCGCGAGAAACGAGAATGTGCGGAAGTGTATGTGATGTACACTAGGATCGCGTCCAAGCGCCTCCAAAAAAATGCCACACATGGAAGAGGACAGTTCCATAAGTAGCCTTCAGCAGCCAGCAGGCGCGAGAAACGAGGGTATGGATAGGTGTATGGGACGTACACTGGGATCGTTCCCAGCGCCTCCACCAAAATGTCACATATGAAAAGGCGACAGTTCTACAAGCAGCCTTCAGCAGCCAGCAAGCGCGAGAAACGAGGGTGTGCAGAAATATATGGGACGTACGCTGGGATCGCACCCCGCGCCTTCACCAAATTGTCACAAAAGGAAAGCCGGAAGTTCTACAAGCAGCCTTCAGCACGCAGCAAGCGCGAGTAAGGAGGGTATGCGGAGGTGTATGGGATGTACGCTGGGATCGCGCCCAGCGCCTCCACCAAAATGTCACAATGGACAAGCGATAGTTCTGCAAGCAGCCTTCAGCAACAAGCAAGCGCGAGAAACGAGGGTATGCGGAGGTTTATGGGACGTACGCAGGGATCGTCCCAGTGCCTCCACCAAAAAGTCACATATGGAAAGGCGACAGTTCTACAAGCAGCCTTCAGCAGCCAGCAAGCGCGAGAAACGAGGGCGTGAGGAAGTGTATAGAATGTGCGCTAAGATCGCGTCCAAGGGCCTCCACAAAAATGCCACGTATGTTAGGACGACAGTTCCACAAGCAGCCTTCGTCTGCCAGCAAGCACGAGAAACGAGGGTATGCAGAGGTGTATGGGACGTACGCTGACATCGTGCCCAGCGCCTCCATCCAAAATGTCACATATGGAAAGGCAACAGTTCTACAAGCAGCCTTCAGCAGCCAGGAAGCGCGAGAAACGAGGGCGTGAGGAAGTGAAATGGGATGTATGGTAGCATCGCGTCCAAGCGCCTCCACAAAAATGCCACGTATGGTACGACGATAGTTCCACAAGCAGCCTTCAGTTGCTAGCAAGCTCGAGAAACGAGGGTATGCGGAAGTATAAGGGACGTACGCTGCGGACGAACCCAGCGCCTCCACCAAAATGTCACATATGGAAAGGCGACAGTTCTACAAGCAGTCTTCAGCAGCCAGCAATCGCGAGACACGCGGGTTTGCGAAAGTGTATGGGACGTACGGTGGAGTCGCACCCAGCGCCTCACCAAAATGTCACATATGGAAAGGCGACAGTTCTACAAGCAGTCTTCAGCAGCCAGCAATCGCGAGACACGCGGGTTTGCGAAAGTGTATGGGACGTACGGTGGAGTCGCACCCAGCGCCTCCACCTAATGTGACATATGAAAAAGCGACAGTTCTACAAGCAGCCGTCAGGAAGCAGCAAGCGCGAGAAAGGGGGGTATGCGGAGGTGTATGGGATGTACGCTGGCATCGTGCCCAGCGCCTCCACCCAAAATGTCACATATGGAAACGGGGCAGTTCTTACAAGCAGTCTTCAGCTGCCTGCAAGTACGAGAAACGAGGGTGTGCGGAAGTGTTTGGGACGTAAGCTGGGATTGTTCCGAGCGCCTCCACCGAAATGTCACATATGGAAAGGCGAATGTTCTACAAGCAGATTCAGCAGCAAGCAAGCGCGAGAAACGAGGGTATGCGGATGTGTATGAGACGTACGCTGGGATCGTGCCCAGCGCCTCCACCAAAATGTCACATATGGAAAAGGCGACAGTCTACAAACAGCTTTCTGCAGCCAGCAAGCGCGAAAAACGAGAGCGGGAGGAAGTGTATGGGATGTACCCTAGGATCGCACCCAGCGCCTCCACTAAATGTCACATATGGAATGGCGACAGTTCTACAGGCAGCCTTCAGCAGCCAGCAAGAGCGAGAAACGAGTGTATGCGGAGGTGTATGGGACGTACGCTAGGATCGCGTCCAAGCGCATCTACAAAATTGCCACATTTGGTATGAGGATAGTTGCATATGTAGCCTTCAGGAGCCACAAAGCGCGAGAAACGAGGGTATGGGTAGGTGTATGGGACGTACACTGGGATCGTTCCCAGCGCCTCCACCAAAATGTCACATATGGCAAAGCGACAGTTCTACAAGCAGCCTTCAGCAGCCAGCAAGCGCGAGAAACTAGGGTATGCGGAAGTAAATGGGACGTACGCTGGGATCGCACACAGCGCCTCCACCAAAATGTCACAAATTCATAGCCGAAAGTTCTACTTGCAGCCTTCAGCAGCCAGCAAACGCTAGAAACGCGAGTTTGCGAAAGTGTATGGGACGTACGCTGTGATCGCGCCCTGCGCCTTCATCGAAATGCCACATATGGAAAGGCGACAGTTCTATAAGCAGCATTCAGCAGCCAGCAAGCGCGAGAAACGAGGGTATGCGGAGGTGTATGGAATGTACGCTAGGATCGCGTGCAATCGGCTCCATAAAATGCCACGTATGGTACGACGACAGTTCCACAAGCAGCCTTCTGCTGCCAGCAAGCACGAGAAACGAAGGCATGCGGAGGTGTATGGGATGTACGCTGGGATCGCGCCCAGCGCCTCCACCAAAATGTCACATATGGACAAGCGACAGTTCTGCAAGCAGCCTTCAGCAACATGCAAGCGCGAGAAACGAGGGTATGCGGAGGTTTATGGGACGTACGCTGGAGTCGCACCCAGCGCCTCCACCAAAATGTCACAGATGGAAAAGCGACAGTTCTACAAGCAGCCGTCAGGAGGCAGCAAGCGCGAGAAAGGAGGGTATGCGGAGGTGTATGTGATGTACGCTGTGATCGCACCCAGCGCCTCCACCGAAATGTCACATATGGAAAGGCGACAGTTCTACAAGCAGCCTTCAGCAGCCAGGAAGCATGAGAAGCTAGGGTGTGCGGAAGTGTATGGAATGTACGCTGGGATAGTTGCCAGCGCCTCACCACAATGTCACATATGGAAAGGCGACAGTTCTACAAGCAGCCTTCAGCAGCCAGCAAGCACGAGAAACGAAGGCATGCGGAAGTGTATGGTACGTACACTGGGATCGCACCCAGCGCCATCATCAAAATGCCACATATGGAAAGGCGACAGTTTTATAAGCAGCATTCAGTAGCCAGCAAGCGCGAGCAACGAGGGTATGCGGAGGTGTATGGGATATACGCCGGGATCGTTCCCAGCGCCTTCATCAAAATGCCACATATGGAAAGGCAACAGTTCTATAAGCAGCATTCAGTAGCCAGCAAGCGCGAGAAACGAGGGTATGCGGAAGTGTATGGAATGTACGCTGGGATAGTTGCCAGCGCCTCACCAAAATGTCACAGATGGAAAGGCGACAGTTCTATAAGCAGCATTCAGCAGCCAGCAAGCGCGAGAAACGAGGGTATGCGGAGATGTATGGAATGTACGCTAGGATCGCGTGCAATCGGCTCCATAAAAATGCCACGTATGGTACGACGACAGTTCCACAAGCAGCCTTCAGCTGCCAGCAAGCACGAGAAACGAGGGTATATGGAGGTGCATGGGACGTAGGCTGGCATCGTGCTCAGCGCCGCCACCAAAATGTCACATATGGAAAGTCGACAGTTCAACAAGCAGTCGTCAGCAGCCAGAAAGCGCGAGAAACGAGGATGTGCGGAAGTGTATGTGATGTACACTAGGATCGCGTCCAAGCGCCTCAAAAATGCCACACATGGAAGAGGACAGTTCCATAAGTAGCCTTCAGCAGCCAGCAGGCGCGAGAAACGAGGGTATGGATAGGTGTATGGGACGTACACTGGGATCGTTCCCAGCGCCTCCACCAAAATGTCACATATGAAAAGGCGACAGTTCTACAAGCAGCCTTCAGCAGCCAGCAAGCGCGAGAAACGAGGGTGTGCAGAAATATATGGGACGTACGCTGGGATCGCACCCCGCGCCTTCACCAAATTGTCACAAAAGGAAAGCCGGAAGTTCTACAAGCAGCCTTCAGCACGCAGCAAGCGCGAGTAAGGAGGGTATGCGGAGGTGTATGGGATGTACGCTGGGATCGCGCCCAGCGCCTCCACCAAAATGTCACAATGGACAAGCGACAGTTCTGCAAGCAGCCTTCAGCAACAAGCAAGCGCGAGAAACGAGGGTATGCGGAGGTTTATGGGACGTACGCAGGGATCGTCCCAGTGCCTCCACCAAAAAGTCACATATGGAAAGGCGACAGTTCTACAAGCAGCCTTCAGCAGCCAGCAAGCGCGAGAAACGAGGGCGTGAGGAAGTGCATAGAATGTACGCTAAGATCGCGTCCAAGGGCCTCCACAAAAATGCCACGTATGTTAGGACGACAGTTCCACAAGCAGCCTTCGTCTGCCAGCAAGCACGAGAAACGAGGGTATGCAGAGGTGTATGGGACGTACGCTGACATCGTGCCCAGCGCCTCCATCCAAAATGTCACATATGGAAAGGCAACAGTTCTACAAGCAGCCTTCAGCAGCCAGGAAGCGCGAGAAACGAGGGCGTGAGGAAGTGAAATGGGATGTATGGTAGCATCGCGTCCAAGCGCCTCCACAAAAATGCCACGTATGGTACGACGATAGTTCCACAAGCAGCCTTCAGTTGCTAGCAAGCTCGAGAAACGAGGGTATGCGGAAGTATAAGGGACGTACGCTGCGGACGAACCCAGCGCCTCCACCAAAATGTCACATATGGAAAGGCGACAGTTCTACAAGCAGTCTTCAGCAGCCAGCAATCGCGAGACACGCGGGTTTGCGAAAGTGTATGGGACGTACGGTGGAGTCGCACCCAGCGCCTCACCAAAATGTCACATATGGAAAGGCGACAGTTCTACAAGCAGTCTTCAGCAGCCAGCAATCGCGAGACACGCGGGTTTGCGAAAGTGTATGGGACGTACGGTGGAGTCGCACCCAGCGCCTCCACCTAATGTGACATATGAAAAAGCGACAGTTCTACAAGCAGCCGTCAGGAAGCAGCAAGCGCGAGAAAGGGGGGTATGCGGAGGTGTATGGGATGTACGCTGGCATCGTGCCCAGCGCCTCCACCCAAAATGTCACATATGGAAACGGGACAGTTCTTACAAGCAGTCTTCAGCTGCCTGCAAGTACGAGAAACGAGGGTGTGCGGAAGTGTTTGGGACGTAAGCTGGGATTGTTCCGAGCGCCTCCACCGAAATGTCACATATGGAAAGGCGAATGTTCTACAAGCAGATTCAGCAGCAAGCAAGCGCGAGAAACGAGGGTATGCGGATGTGTATGAGACGTACGCTGGGATCGTGCCCAGCGCCTCCACCAAAATGTCACATATGGAAAAGGCGACAGTCTACAAACAGCTTTCTGCAGCCAGCAAGCGCGAAAAACGAGAGCGGGAGGAAGTGTATGGGATGTACCCTAGGATCGCACCCAGCGCCTCCACTAAATGTCACATATGGAATGGCGACAGTTCTACAGGCAGCCTTCAGCAGCCAGCAAAAGCGAGAAACGAGTGTATGCGGAGGTGTATGGGACGTACGCTAGGATCGCGTCCAAGCGCATCTACAAAATTGCCACATTTGGTATAAGGATAGTTCCATATGTAGCCTTCAGGAGCCACCAAGCGCGAGAAACGAGGGTATGGGTAGGTGTATGGGACGTACACTGGGATCGTTCCCAGCGCCTCCACCAAAATGTCACATATGGCAAAGCGACAGTTCTACAAGCAGCCTTCAGCAGCCAGCAAGCGCGAGAAACTAGGGTATGCGGAAGTAAATGGGACGTACGCTGGGATCGCACACAGCGCCTCCACCAAAATGTCACAAATTCATAGCCGAAAGTTCTACTTGCAGCCTTCAGCAGCCAGCAAACGCTAGAAACGCGAGTTTGCGAAAGTGTATGGGACGTACGCTGTGATCGCGCCCTGCGCCTTCATCGAAATGCCACATATGGAAAGGCGACAGTTCTATAAGCAGCATTCAGCAGCCAGCAAGCGCGAGAAACGAGGGTATGCGGAGGTGTATGGAATGTACGCTAGGATCGCGTGCAATCGGCTCCATAAAATGCCACGTATGGTACGACGACAGTTCCACAAGCAGCCTTCTGCTGCCAGCAAGCACGAGAAACGAGGGTATGCGGAGGTGTAGGGGACGTACGCTGGGATCGCACCCAGCGCCTCCACCAAAATGTCACAAATGGAAAGCCTAAAGTTCTACAAGCAGACTTCAGGAGCCAGTAAGCGCGAGGAAGGAGGTTATGCGGAGGTGTATGGGATATACGCTGGCATCGTGCCCAGCGCCTCCACCAAAATGTCACATATGGAAAGGCGGCAGTTCTACAAGATGTCGTCAGCAGCCAGAAAGCGCGAGAAACGAGGGTGTGGGGAAGTGTATGGGATGTACGCTAGGATCGCTTCAAAGCGCCTCCGCAAAAATGCCACGCATGGTATGAGGACAGTTCCATAAGTAGCCTTAAGCAGCTAGCCAGCGCGAGAAACGAGGGTATGGGGAGGCGTATGGGACGTACACTGGGATCGTGCCCAGCGTTATACAAAAATGTCACATGGAAAGACGACAGTTCTACAAGTAGCCTTCAGCTGCCAGGAAACAGTAGAAACGAGGGTGTGCGGAAGTGTATGGGATATACGCTGGGATTGTTCCGAGCGACTCCACCAAAATGTCACATATGGAAAGGTGATTGCTCTACAAGCAAATTCAGCAGCCAGCAAGCGCGAGAAACGAGGGTATGCGGAGGTGTATGAGACGTACGCTGGGATCGTGCCCAGCGCCTCCACCAAAATGTCACATTTGGAAAGGCGACAGTCTACAAACAGCTTTCTGCAGCCAGCAAGCGCGAGAAACGAGAGCGGGAGGAAGTGTATGGGATGTACCCTAGGATTGCACCAAGCGCCTCCACCAATATGTCACATATGGAATGGCGACAGTTCCATAAGTAGCCTTCCGCAGCCAGCAAGCGCGAGAAACGATTATATGGGGAGGTGTATGGGACTTACACTGGGATCGCACCCAGCGCCTCCACCAAAATGTCACAAATGGAAAGCCTAAAGTTCTACAAGCAGACTTCAGCAGCCTGCAAGCACGAGAACAGAGGGTATGATGAGGTGTATGGGATGTACGCTGGGATCGCGCCCAGCGCCTCCACCAAAATGTCACATATGGAAAAGCGACAGTTCTACAAGCAGCCGTCAGGAGGCAGCAAGCGCGAGAAAGGAGGGTATGCGGAGGTGTATGGGATGTACGCTGGGATCGTGCCAAGCGCCACCACCAAAATGTCACATATGGCAAAGCGACAGTTCTACAAGCAGCTTTCAGCAGCCAGCAAGCGCGAGAAACGAGGGTATGCGGAGGTAAATGGGACGTACGCTGGGATCGCACCCAGCGCCTCCACCAAAATGTCACAAATGCATAGCCGAAAGTTCTACATGCAGCCTTCAGCAGCCAGCAAACGCGAGAAGCGCGGGTTTGCGAAAGTGTATGGGACGTACGCTGTGATCGCGCCCAGCGCCTCCACCGAAATGTCACATATGGAAAGGCGACAGTTCTACAAGCAGCCTTCAGCAGCCAGCAAGCATGAGAAGCGAGGGTGTGCGGAAGTGTATGGAATGTACGCTGGGATAGTTGCCAGCGCCTCACCACAATTTCACATATGGAAAGGCGACAGTTCTACAAGCAGCCTTCAGCTGCCAGCAAGCACGAGAAACGAAGGCATGCGGAAGTGTATGGTACGTACACTGGGATCGCACCCAGCGCCATCATCAAAATGCCACATATGGAAAGGCGACAGTTCTATAAGCAGCATTCAGTAGCCAGCAAGCGCGAGCAACGAGGGTATGCGGAGGTGTATGGGATGTACGCAGGGATCGTTCCCAGCGCCTTCATCAAAATGCCACATATGGAAAGGCAACAGTTCTATAAGCAGCATTCAGTAGCCAGCAAGCGCGAGAAACGAGGGCGTGAGGAAGTGTATAGAATGTACGCTAGGATCGCGTCCAAGGACCTCCACAAAAATGCCACGTATTTTAGGACGACAGTTCCACAATCAGCCTTCGTCTGCCAGCAAGCACGAGAAACGAGGGTATGCAGAGGTGTATGGGACGTACGCTGGCATCGTGCCTAGCGCCTCCACCCAAAATGTCACATATGGAAAGGCGACAGTTCTACAAGCAGCCTTCAGCAGCCAGGAAGCGCGAGAAACGAGGGCGTGAGGAAGTGTATGGGATGTATGGTAGCATCGCGTCCAAGCGCCTCCACAAAAATGACACGTATGGTACGACGATAGTTCCACAAGCAGCCTTCAGTTGCTAGCAAGCGCGAGAAACGAGGGTATGCGAAAGTATAATGGACGTACGCTGCGGACGAACCCAGCGACTCCACAAAATGTCACATATGGAAATGTGGCAGTTCTTACAAACAGCCTTCAGCAGCCAGCAAGCACGAGAAACGAGGGTGTGTGGAAGTGTATAAGACGTACGCTGGGATCGAACCCAGCGCCTCACCAAAATGTCACATATGGAAAGGCGACAGTTCTACAAGCAGTCTTCAGCAGCCAGCAATCGCCAGACACGCGGGTTTGCGAAAGTGTATGGGACGTACGGTGGAGTCGCACCCAGCGCCTCCACCAAAATGTCACATATGGAAAAGCGACAATTCTACAAGCAGCCGTCAGGAGGCAGAGAGCGCGAGAAAGGAGGGTATGCGGAGGTGTATGGGATGTACGCTGGCATCGTAACCAGCGCCTCCACCCAAAATGTCACATATGGAAACGGGACAGTTCTTACAAGCAGCCTTCAGCTGCCTGCAAGTACGAGAAAGGAGGGTGTGCGGAAGTGTTTGGGACGTACGCTGGGATTGTTCCGAGCGCCTCCACCGAAATGTCACATATGGAAAGGCGAATGTTCTACAAGCAGATTCAGCAGCCAGCAAGCGCGAGAAACGAGGGTATGCGGAGGTGTATGAGACGTACGCTGGGATCGTGCCCAGCGCCTCCACCAAAATGTCACATATGGAAAACGCGACAGTCTACAAACAGCTTTCAGCAGCCAGCAAGGGCGAGAAACGAGAGCGGGAGGAAGTGTATGGGATGTACCCTAGGATCGTTCCCAGCGCCTCCACAAAAATGTCACCTAAGGAAAGGCGACAGTTCTTCAAGCAGCCTTCAGCAGCCAGAGAGCACGAGAAATGAGGGTGGGTGGAAGTGTATGGGGCGTACGCTGGGATCGAACCCAGCGCCTCACCAAAATGCCACATATGGAAAGGCGACAGTTTTATAAGCAGCATTCAGTAGCCAGCAAGGGCGAGAAATGAGGATATGCGGAGGTGTATGGGACGTACGCAGGGATCGTTCCCAGCGCCTTCATCAAAATGCCACATATGGAAAGGCGACAGTTCAATAAGCAGCATTCAGTAGCCAGCAAGCGCGAGAAACGAGGGTATGCGGAAGTGTATGGAATGTACGCTGGGATATTTGCCAGCGCCTCACCAAAATGTCACATATGGAAAGGCGACAGTTCTACAAGCAGGCTTCAGCAGCCAGCAAGCACGAGAAACGAGGGTGTGTGGAAGTGTATGAGATGTACGCTGGGATCGCACCCAGCGCCTTCATCAAAATGCCACATATGGAGAGGCGACAGCTCTACAAGCAGTCGTCAGTAGGCAGAAAGCGCGAGAAACGAGTGTGTGCGGAAGTGTATGGGATGTACGCTAGGATTGCGTCCAAGCGCCTCTACAAAATTGCCACGTATGGTATGAGGATAGTTCCATATGTAGCCTTCAGGAGCCAGCTAGCGTGAGAAACGAGGGTATGGGGAGGTGTATTGGATGTACACTGGGATCGTTCACAGCGCCTCCACCAAAATGTCATACATGGAAAGGCGACAGTTCTACAAGCAGCCTTCAGCAGCCAGCAAGCGCGAGAAACGAGGGTATGCAGAAATATATGGGACGTACGCTGGGATCGCACCCAGCGCCTTCACCAAAATGTCACAAAAGGAAAGCCGGAAGTTCTACAAGCAGTTTTCAGCAGCTAGAAAGCAAGAGAAACGAAGGCATGCGGAAGTGTATTTTACGTACGCTGGGATCGCACGCAGCGCCTTCATCAAAATGCCACATATGGAAAGGCGAGAGTTCTATAAGCAGCATTCAGCAGCCAGCAAGCGCGAGAAACCAGGGTATGCGGAGATGTATGGAATGTACGCTAGGATCGCGTGC
This sequence comes from Amblyomma americanum, assembly GCF_052857255.1. Lineage (NCBI taxonomy): Eukaryota > Metazoa > Arthropoda > Arachnida > Ixodida > Ixodidae > Amblyomma > Amblyomma americanum. The sequence goes on from NC_135502.1 coordinate 161,221,025, forward strand.
AATCGGCTCCATAAAAATGCCACGTATGGTACGACGACAGTTCCACAAGTAGCCTTCTGCTGCCAGCAAACACGAGAAACGAGGGTATGCGGAGGTGTATGGCACGTACGCTGGCATTGTGCCCAGCGCCTCCACCCAAAATGTCACATATGGAAACGGGACAGTTCTTACAAGCAGCCTTCAGCTGCCTGCAAGTAGGAGAAAGGAGGGTGTGCGGAAGTGTTTGGGACGTACGCTGGGATTGTTCCGAGCGCCTCCACCGAAATGTCACATATGGAAAGGCGAATGTTCTACAAGCAGATTCAGCAGCCAGCAAGCGCGAGATCGAGGGTATGCGGAGGTGTATGAGACGTACGCTGGGATCGTGCCCAGCGCCTCCCCCAAAATGTCACATATGGAAAGGCCACAGTCTACAAACAGCTTTCTGCAGCCAGCAAGCGCGAGAAACGAGGGCGTGACGAAGTGTACGGGATGGACGCTAGGATCGCGTCCAAGCGCATCCACAAAAATGCCACGCATTGTATGACGACAGTTCCATTAGTAGCCTTCAGCAGCCAGCATGCGCGAGAAACAATTATATGGGGAGGTGTAGGGGACGTACGCTGTGATCGCACTCAGCGCCTCCACCAAAATGTCACAAATGGAAAGCCTAAAGTTCTACAAGCAGACTTCAGCAGCCAGTAAGCGCGAGAAAGGAGAGTATGCGGAGGTGTATGGGATGTACGCTGGCATCGTGCCCAACGCCTCCACCAAAATGTCACATATGGAAAGGCGGCAGTTTTACAAGATGTCGTCAGCAGCCAGAAAGCGCGAGAAACGAGGGTGTGCGGAAGTGTATGGGATGTACGCTAGGATCGCATCAAAGCGCCTCCACAAAAATGCCACACATGGTATGAGGACAGTTCCATAAGTAGCCTTAAGCAGCTAGCAAGCGCGAGAAACGAGGGTATGGGGAGGTGTAAGGGACGTACACATGGATCGTGCCCTGCGTTATACAAAAATGTCACAGGGAAAGACGACAGTTCTACAAGTAGCCTTCAGCTGCCAGGAAACAGTAGAAACGAGGGTGTGCGGAGGTGTATGGGATGTACGCTGTGATTGTTCCGAGCGTCTCCACCAAAATGTCACATATGGAAAGGTGATTGCTCTACAAGCAAATTCAGCAGCCAGCATGCGCGAGAAGCGAGGGTATGCGGACGTGAATGAGACGTACGCTGGGATCGTGCCCAGCGCCTCCACCAAAATGTCACATATGGGAAGGCGACAGTCTACAAACAGCTTTCTGCAGCCAGCAAGCGCGAGAAACGAGAGCGGGAGGAAGTGTATAGAATTTACCCTAGGATCGCACCTAGCGCCTCCAACAAAATGTCACATATGGAATGGCGACAGTTCCATAAGTAGCCTTCAGCAGCCAGCAAGCGCGAGAAACGATTATATGGGGAGGTGTATGGGACTTATACTGGGATCGCACCCAGCGCCTTCACCAAAATGTCACAAATGGAAAGCCTAAAGTTCTACAAGCAGACATCAGCAGCCTGCAAGCACGAGAAAGGAGGGTATAATGAGGTGTAAGGGATGTACGCTGGGATCGCACCCAGCGCCTCCACCAAAATGTCACATATGGAAAGGCGACAAATCTACAAGCAGCCTTCAGCAGCCAGCAAGCACGAGAATGAGGGTGTGCGGAAGTGTATGGAATGTACGCTGGGATTGTCCCAGTGCCTCCACTAAAATGTCACATATGGAATGGCGACAGTTCTACAAGCAGCCTTCAGCAGCCAGCAAGTGCGAGAAACGCGGGTTTGCGAAAGAGTATGGGACGTACGCTGTGATCGCGCCCAGCGCCTCCACCAAAATGTCACATATGGGAAGGCAACTGTTCTACAAGCAGCCTTCATCAGCCAGCAAGCACGAGAAGCGAGGGTGTGCGGAAGCGTATGGAATGTACGCTGTGATCGTTCCCAGCGCCACCACAAAAATGTCACAAATGGAAAGGGGACAGTTCTTCAAGCAGCCTTCAGCAGCCAGCAAGCACGAGAAACGAGGGAGTGTGGAAGTGTATGGGACGTACGCTGGGATCGAACCCAGCGCCTCACCAAAATGTCACATATGGAAAGGCGACAGTTCTACAAGCAGTATTCAGCAGCCAGAAAGCACGAAAAACGAAGGCATGCGGAAGTGTATGGTACGTACACTGGGATCGCACCCAGCGCCATCATCAAAATGCCACATATGGAAAGGCGACAGTTCTATAAGCAGCATTCAGTAGCCAGCAAGCGCGAGCAACGAGTGTATGCGGAGGTGTATGGGATGTACGCAGGGATCGTTCCCAGCGCCTTCATCAAAATGCCACATATGGAAAGGCAACAGTTCTATAAACAGCATTCAGTAGCCAGCAAGCGCGAGAAACGAGGGTATGTGGAAGTGTATGGAATGTACGCTGGGATAGTTGCCAGGGCCTCACCAAAATGTCACATATGAAAAGGCGACAGTTCTATAAGCAGCCTTCAGCAGCCAGTAAGCACGAGAAACGAAGGCATGCGGAAGTGTATGGCACGTACGCTGGGTTCGCACCCAGCGCCTTCATCAAAATGCCACATATGGAGAGGTGACAGTTCTACAAGCAGTCGTCAGTAGCCAGAAAGCGCGAGAAACGAATGTGTGCGGAAGTGTATGGGATGTACGCTAGGATCGCGTCCAAGCGCCTCTACAAAATTGCCACTTATGGTATGAGGATAGTTCCATATGTAGCCTTCAGGAGCCAGCTAGCGCGAGAAACGAGGGTATGGGGAGGTGTATGGGACGTACACTGGGATCGTTCCCAGCGCCTCCACCAAAATGTCACACATGGAAAGGCGACAGTTCTACAAGCAGCCTTCAGCTGCCAGCAAGCAGGAGAAACGCGGGTTTGCGAAAGTGTATGGGACGTACGCTGGAGTCGCACCCAGCGCCTTTACCAAAATGTCACATATGGAAAAGCGACAGTTCTACAAGCAGCCGTCAGGAGGCAGCAAGCGCGAGAAAGGAGGGTATGCGGAGGTGTATGTGATGTACGCTGTGACGCACCCAGCGCCTCCACCGAAATGTCACATATGGAAAGGCGACAGTTCTACAAGCAGCCTTCAGCTGCCAGCAAGCATGAGAAGCTAGGGTGTGCGGAAGTGTATGGAATGTACGCTGGGATAGTTGCCAGCGCCGCACCAAAATGTCACATATGGAAAGGCGACAGTTCTATAAGCAGCATTCAGCAGCCAGCAAGCGCGAGAAACGAGGGTATGCGGAGATGTATGGAATGTACGCTAGGATCGCGTGCAATCGGCTCCATAAAAATGCCACGTATGGTACGACGACAGTTCCACAAGCAGCCTTCAGCTGCCAGCAAGCACGAGAAACGAGGGTATGTGGAGGTGCATGGGACGTAGGCTGGCATCGTGCTCAGCGCGTTCACCAAAATGTCACATATGGAAAGGCGACAGTTCTACAAGCAGTCGTCAGCAGCCAGAAAGCGCGAGAAACGAGGATGTGCGGAAGTGTATGTGATGTACACTAGGATCGCGTCCAAGCGCCTCCACAAAAATGCCACACATGGAAGAGGACAGTTCCATAAGTAGCCTTCAGCAGCCAGCAGGCGCGAGAAACGAGGGTATGGATAGGTGTATGGGACGTACACTGGGATCGTTCCCAGCGCCTCCACCAAAATGTCACATATGAAAAGGCGACAGTTCTACAAGCAGCCTTCAGCAGCCAGCAAGCGCGAGAAACGAGGGTGTGCAGAAATATATGGGACGTACGCTGCGATCGCACCCCGCGCCTTCACCAAATTGTCACAAAAGGAAAGCCGGAAGTTCTACAAGCAGCCTTCAGCACGCAGCAAGCGCGAGAAAGGAGGGTATGCGGAGGTGTATGGGATGTACGCTGGGATCGCGCCCAGCGCCTCCACCAAAATGTCACATATGGACAAGCGACAGTTCTGCAAGCAGCCTTCAGGAACATGCAAGCGCGAGAAACGAGGGTATGCGGAGGTTTATGGGACGTACGCAGGGATCGTCCCAGTGCCTCCACCAAAAAGTCACATATGGAAAGGCGATAGTTCTACAAGCAGCCTTCAGCAGCCAGCAAGCGCGAGAAACAAGGGCGTGAGGAAGTGTATAGAATGTACGCTAAGATCGCGTCCAAGGGCCTCCACAAAAATGCCACGTATGTTAGGACGACAGTTCCACAAGCAGCCTTCGTCTGCCAGCAAGCGCGAGAAAGGAGGGTATGCGGAGGTGTATGGGATGTACGCTGGCATCGTGCCCAGCGCCTCCATCCAAAATGTCACATATGGAAAGGCGACAGTTCTACAAGCAGCCTTCAGCAGCCAGGAAGCGCGAGAAACGAGGGCCTGAGGAAGTGTATGGGATGTATGGTAGCATCGCGTCCAAGCGCCTCCACAAAAATGCCCCGTATGGTACGACGATAGTTCCACAAGCAGCCTTCAGTTGCTAGCAAGCTCGAGAAACGAGGGTATGCGGAAGTATAAGGGACGTACGCTGCGGACGAACCCAGCACCTCCACCAAAATGTCACATATGGAAATGTGGCAGTTCTTACAAACAGCCTTCAGCAGCCAGCAAGCACGAGAAACGAGGGTGTGTGGAAGTGTATGGGACGTACGCTGGGATCGAACCCAGCGCCTCACCAAAATGTCACATATGGAAAGGCGACAGTTCTACAAGCAGTCTTCAGCAGCTAGCAATCGCGAGACAGGCGGGTTTGCGAAAGTGTATGGGACGTACGGTGGAGTCGCACCCAGCGCCTCCACCAAAATGTCACATATGAAAAAGCGACAGTTCTACAAGCAGCCGTCAGGAGGCATCAAGCGCGAGAAAGGAGGGTATGCGGAGGTGTATGGGATGTACGCTGGCATCGTGCCCAGCGCCTCCACCCAAAATGTCACATATGGAAACGGGACAGTTCTTACAAGCAGTCTTCAGCAGCCTGCAAGTACGAGAAAGGAGGGTGTGCGGAAGTGTTTGGGACGTACGCTGGGATTGTTCCGAGCGCCTCCACCGAAATGTCACATATGGAAAGGCGAATGTTCTACAAGCAGATTCAGCAGCAAGCAAGCGCGAGAAACGAGGGTATGCGGATGTGTATGAGACGTACGCTGGGATCGTGCCCAGCGCCTCCACCAAAATGTCACAAATGGAAAAGGCGACAGTCTACAAACAGCTTTCTGCAGCCAGCAAGCGCGAGAAACGAGAGCGGGAGGAAGTGTATGGGATGTACCCTAGGATCGCACCCAGCGCCTCCACTAAATGTCACATATGGAATGGCGACAGTTCTACAGGCAGCCTTCCGCAGCCAGCAAGAGCGAGAAACGAGTGTATGCGGAGGTGTATGGGACGTACGCTAGGATCGCGTCCAAGCGCATCTACAAAATTGCCACGTATGGTATGAGGATAGTTCCATATGTAGCCTTCAGGAGCCAGCAAGCGCGAGAAACGAGGGTATGGGGAGGTGTATGGGACGTACACTGGGATCGTTGCCAACGCCTCCACCAAAATGTCACATATGGCAAAGCGACAGTTCTACAAGCAGCCTTCAGCAGCCAGCAAGCGCGAGAAACTAGGGTATGCGGAAGTAAATGGGACGTACGCTGGGATCGCACACAGCGCCTCCACCAAAATGTCACAAATGCATAGCCGAAAGTTCTACTTGCAGCCTTCAGCAGCCAGCAAACGCTAGAAACGCGAGTTTGCGAAAGTGTATGGGACGTACGCTGTGATCGCGCCCTGCGCCTTCATCGAAATGCCACATATGGAAAGGCGACAGTTCTATTAGCAGCATTCAGCAGCCAGCAAGCGCGAGAAACGAGGGTATGCGGAGGTGTATGGAATGTACGCTAGGATCGCGTGCAATCGGCTCCATAAAATGCCACGTATCGTACGACGACAGTTCCACAAGCAGCCTTCTGCTGCCAGCAAGCACGAGAAACGAGGGTATGCGGAGGTTTATGGGACGTACGCTGGCCTTGTGCCCAGCGCCTCCACCCAAAATGTCACATATGGAAACGGGACAGTTCTTACAAGCAGCCTTCAGCTGCCTGCAAGTAGGAGAAAGGAGGGTGTGCGGAGGTGTTTGGGACGTACGCTGGGATTGTTCCGAGCGCCTCCACCGAAATGTCACATATGGAAAGGCGACAGTCTACAAAGAGCTTTCTGCAGCCAGCAAGCGCAAGAAACGAGGGCGTGACGAAGTGTATGGGATGGACGCTAGGATCGCGTCCAAGCGCCTCCACAAAAATGCCACGCATTGTATGACGACAGTTCCATAAGTAGCCTTCAGCCGCCAGCTATCGCGAGAAACGATTATATGGGGAGGTGTAGGGGACGTACGCTGAGATCGCACCCAGCGCCTCCACCAAAATGTCACAAATGGAAAGCCTAAAGTTCTACAAGCAGACTTCAGGAGCCAGTAAGCGCGAGGAAGGAGGGTATGCGGAGGTGTATGGGATATACGCTGGCATCGTGCCCAGCGCCTTCACCAAAATGTCACATATGGAAAGGCGGCAGTTCTACAAGATCTCGGCAGCAGCCAGAAAGCGCGAGAAACGAGGGTGTGGGGAAGTGTATGGGATGTACGCTAGGATCGCATCAAAGCGCCTCCACAAAAATGCCACGCATGGTATGAGGACAGTTCCATAAGTAGCCTTCAGCAGCTAGCAAGCGCGAGAAACGAGGGTACCCAGGCAGCACAAGCCATTGGCCCAATAATGGGATTGTGATGGCAAATGGTGGTCCTACATAGGACCACCATCACCACTATTACCCCAATATATGCAATGCCTCTTTCCGACAGTTCCGATGATGGCCCCACATGTTCTATGTGTCCCCGATATTGGCAGTGCCGCTTAGTTACATCGCCAGCAATGGCCCAAGCTGGGCAGTATTTTCCCGATATGGGCATTGCCACTCACTTAAATTTCTAATAATGGCCCCAGTTGGCCACTCTGTCCCCCATAATGGCTCTTCCACTCAGTTACATTCCCAATAATGCCCCCAGTTGGCCAATATTTTCCCCATAATGGCTTTGCCACTCAGTTACATTCCCAATAATGGCCCCATTTGGCCATTATTTTCCCCATATTGTCATCACCACTAAGTTACATTCCCAATAATGGCCCCGGATGGTCACTATTTTCCCTATATAGGCAGTGCCACTCTGTTACATTTCCATTAATGGCCCCTCGTTGTGTAGTATTTCTCCAGGATTGGCCACGCCACTTCAATAGGCAGAACGATATCGGTCATTGTTTGCCACTAATTCTCAACCATTGCAGTGCACTTATTATCACCCACGAAATTTGTGGGTGATAATCCATGAGGATTTGCTTGGGGCAGTTATTGGATTGACACAAAAATCTTAGGCAAATCGATCTAAAGATCGAACTATAATATATATGCGCGTTAGTTCTTTAAAAATCTCTCACAAATCACGATATGTAAACAATGCAGGCTGGCGCGAACCATAGGAAATGGGTCGATTATACATACGCGTGTGTGCGCGCTAATTGGTAGTCAAGAAAATTCATTCTTTGTCCGTGAGACTCCGTGCACAGCACACGCGCAATACGGGAGAGCCTGCAGCGCACTCATTTTAAGTGGAATGAATAAGCTGCTTGGCAGGAACACGTATCTTCAATGACGAATGTCTCTTAAGAGAATGATATGTGTGGTGCAGATGGTCTAGTTCACTCGATCGATTGCAAGCGAAGGGTTTATAAGCAATTTTCAGCTTATTCTGATTAGCATCGCCGCAAGCTATATCGCCTCAGCCGTCGCGTTTTCCATATGAATTTCGAGAATTTGGGGGAAAAAATCACGACTGCAGTGTACACAGCCGGCGTTAGCAAGATATGCAAAAAATTCAGGAGGGCGCACACTTTGTTGACCTAAGTGCGGTAGTCGAATGCCTTGAGCGCGGTGTTACTGCTTGTGTCACTGATGTGTGGTTAAGATGTTAAGTACACAATTATTTTGAATATTATTCTGGAGACATTGGAGGGTGTTTGGGAGGCATATCCGTCTGATTCGGCGCCTTTCCGCACTCTCCAGCGTCATATATTAGTGTAGGCACAGAAAAATCAGGAAAATATATATTTGAGAAGTAGAACCGAATCCGCGTTGGAAGGAAAGACCTTATTTTTTTAATTACACACCGGGACACTCCCAGTTAAAAAGTTTTTGGAAGGAAATGATTTCTTTTTACCGTGGGGATCGAACTGCTTAGTTTGTAAACAGCCCGAAACAATAGACCATGTTTTTTTTGCATTGCTGGGAAGGGGTTTATTTTTGGATGTGTTACAAAGGACAATAAAGAAAGAGCTAACACTGGACGCGCAGGGAATTCCTTTATTTTTTATTTATTTATTTATGAATACTGTCAGCCCTTATTTGAGGGTCATTACAGGGAGGGAAAATGAACAGAAAAAAAATGTATATATAATCATGAATGAACAAGCTTCTTTGAGCATACAATACAAGAGAGCATTGAAACGCAACACAGTTCACACCACTGTAGAACCACTTGCTATAAAAAAGTAATATTGGACAATCAGTTACGCGCCCATCTACAAGAATCCCATGCCTAGACGGAATCCCCAAGCGCATTCAAGAATGCCGCTACACCTGTAGACTCAGCAACGTGAGCGGGCAGTTTATTCCAGTGCTCAATAGCATCCGGAAAGAATGAGCAGCGAAAGACGTTAGTTCGTGTCAAGTATGGCCGAATCGCTTTGTGGTGGCTAAGGCGGGAGCTTAGTCTACCTGGAGGCTGCAGATATTTTTCTTTATTGATGTTAATTTCTCCGTGAATTATTTGGTAAAGTATTTTTAATCTCTGCTTTTTACGTCTTTTTTCTAATGTTTCTAGACTACATGAGTTTAACATCTCCGTTACCGAATCTGTTGTCCTGTATTTTGAACAAATGAATCTCGCTGCACGTCTTTGAATCTTTTCTATTTCCATTGAAAGAATCTTCTGCCGAAGAGACCATACTACAGATGCATATTCAAGGGAAGGCCGTATGAGAGATTTGTATGCTAAAAGTTTGACATCTTTCGTTGCTCTCCCCAACTTTCCTCTTAGAAAACACAGTTTTCTGTGTGCCACCGCACAAACATTTTCGACATGATTGTGCCAACTTAGGTTGTGAGAAATTGACACCCCCAGATACTTGAATGTACTAACATTATCCAAATCGTGACCTGCAATACTGTACTGAAAAGAAATTATATTTCGTTTGTTAGTTATATGGGTAAATGTGGTCTTATTGAAGTTGATTTTCATTTCCCATTTCTCACACCAAAGTGCAAAAGCCTGCAGGTTTTGATTAATGTTTATCTGATCTCCTTCACATGTGACACGTGCATAAATGAGGCAATCATCCGCAAATAGTTTCAGTTTAACAGAATTTCCAACAGCACATACTACGTCATTGATATAAACTAGAAATAGCAATGGCCCCAGCACAGAACCCTGTGGTACACCAGAATACACGTCCAAAAAGCGAGACTCACAATTGTCAACACGTACCGCCTGTTTGCGTTTCGCCAAGTACGCTTCTATCCATCTAAGGATGTCTCCATTAATGCCAGCCCTTCGCACTTTCAGGAGTAATTTGTCATGAGGAACCTTATCAAAGGCTTTTTCAAAATCTACACAAATAACGTCAATCTGTCCTCGGTCATCTATAGCCTTAGAAAGGTCATGTATTGTCTCAATTAACTGTGTCACCGTTGAAAACCCTCGACGGAAGCCATGCTGACATTCAGAAAGTAGTCCGTTTGTTTCCAAAAAAATGATAATATGTTTCGCAATAACATGTTCCATTACCTTACAGCAGATTGAAGTAAGTGACACAGGCCGATAGTTGTTCATAAGTGTGCGATTGCCACTTTTAAATACGGGTATAACAATGGCAGTGCGCCAGTCTTGTGGCACATAATGAGTTACGAGTGATTTTCGGAATATAATTACCAAGTAGAAGGACATCCATTCAGCATACCGTCTCAAGAAGCATGTAGGTATTCCATCCGGGCCGATAGCTTTTTTTTCGTCCAATTTTATCAGCTGCTGAAACACGCCGCTCTGAGTAAAGCTGATAGCATCGATAGACGTTTCACGAGAATGTGCTTCGTCGTGTGCGTCGCTTTGGCTCGTGTTTCTTGCGAATACAGATTGGAAATATTTATTGAAGTGGTCGGCCATATTCGTTTTATCTGCAATAAGTTCGGCTCCCACTGTCACCTGCTTTACTCTTTCCTTTCTTTTATCAAGATAGCGCCAAAATTTCTCTGGAGAATTTCGCAGAAAACCACTAAGAGTGTGATTGAAAAATCTTTCTTTTGCAGCCGATAGCAACATTTTTATTTTTTGACGTAAAACCTGTATGTCGTTGAAGTCGGCCTTCTTTCTACGCAATCTTTTCAACTTCCGTTTCGCGTGAATGATATCCCTGGTGACCCATTGGTTGCGCTGCTTTGTTTTCTTAACTCCAGTTGGAACGTACCGGTCGACACAAGTACTGATGATAACTTTAAGACGCTGCCATAAACATTCAACTGATGCATTTTCAGAGGCACTTTCAAATTCATCAAAACAAGTTTCCAGGTAATCCAGGATAGATGTATCATAGGCCTTCCCGTACTCTTTGATTTCTACTCGAACCATAGGTTCCGCGGGAACGTTTGCAGAAGTAAGCACTGTCACGAAAATAATTTTGTGATCAGATATTCCATCGGTGACATTTGTTTCAATATCTGCTACATTATTTGAGAGGAACACCAAGTCTAGTAATGACTGTGACTGAGGCGATATCCGTGTAGGTTGTCCAACTACTTGTCTCAAATTGTAAAAGAAAGCAATATCCAGCAATTTTTCAGCGCTAGAAATTTCTGTATGCCCAGGCGTAGTCAATCCCCAATCAATATGTGGCAAGTTGAAATCTCCAGTCATTACCAGGCGGGTGCTCCTAGTTACATGACTGAAAAGAAACTCATTTAACTTATCTAGAAAATCGGATGAAGTATTCGGTGGCCTGTAAATTGCTCCTATGACGTACGCAGCACCAGAAAACATAATTTTACACCACACTGACTCCGGCATTTCGCTCGTAATCGTGGAAACTGAGAGCGATGACTTCACAATAATGGCCACACCACCCCCACGGGAATCTCGATCCCATCTGAGCATTGTGTAGCCAGGAGGAACAATGCAATCAGAAGAAACATCACTGTTGAGCCATGTTTCCGTTATGCAAACGACATGCGGGTCCTCTGAGAGCAATAAAAATTCCAATTCTGTGACCTTGTTAAGAATGCTGCGAGCATTCAGCAGAACTATCCTGAGCTATGAATTACTTTCACTTCTGGAAGGTGATCCATTATGGCTGTTATCTGTTGTCTCCGATTCGTTGTGGGTGTTTCGAGCACCCTTACGTTGGGTCCGGCAGAGCAAACGCTCGTTTCGAGTGTCGTCCCAAGAGTACAGACGGTCATCTATCTTCAGTTTATCGTGAACCAGCGATACCTTTTGTCCGTTAGATCGTTCGACAGCAGCAGACTGCCACAAATTCTTCCGAACTTGTACAATATCTTTTGCGTAGTCATTGCTGACGCTAACAGAGGTGCCTTTAAGTTTGTGGCAGTTTTTAAGAACGCTGTCTTTTTCCCTGGAATCATAGAATTTCATAATTACTGGTCTAGTAGCTCCTGTTTTCTTTCTTCCTAGACGATGAATTCTTTCGACTGAAGTAACCTGAACACCAAGATCCTTGTGGAAAATATTGTCTACAACCGCTTTTCTCAGATTTAACTCTGACTCAGTGGCTTGTTCAGGGAGCCCAAAAACTAAAAGATTGTTACGCCGGCCGCGGCTTTCAAATTCCACTAACTTTTTAGCTTGCTCTTTGATGATAGACTCAAGGTTATCAATTCTTGTGCTCATTTCCTTGAATGCCGCTAGAAAGTCCGATAACCCTTCCGTCCTTGCATTCAGCTCACCGATTTCGTCTTGAATAGCTTTCAATTTGCGATCCGTGTCTGCCTGATTCTTTACAATCATCTGCAAGTATTCCTCTGTTGTAGGCCCCGGATTCTCCTCAATATCGCCCGACGTCAACAGCAACAACAACACTGTCCAGAAATCACTCAAAATTGCGCGACACCTGCGAGGGCACGGCAGGACTACTACAAATATATTGTCATTTCTGTTAGAATGAACATTATGCCAGGAACTAACCTGCAAAACCAGCAGAAGGCGTTTAGCCATGCTGTCCCACAGGCGAGTGCCGTGCCCTCTGAAGAGGCCCGCGCAGGACTGCCGCTTTTGTAGATCCGCTGTAGATGACGTAATTGTCCGGTGGTGTTTCTTCTCGGCAAAACGTAGTTCCACCGTCACGTTTTCCAGATGAGCAAGCGGGAATGCGTGCACGGGTAGTACGCAGGCAGTTGCATCTTGTGTCACGCTGCTTTCTAGATGATCCGGCAGGTTCAATGGTAGCCCATGTGAAGTGTTCCTTGTCGCATCCGAAAACCACGACACGACCTGCAAAACCAGCAGAAGGCGTTTAGCCATGCTGTCCCACAGGCGATTGCCGTGCCCTCTATTTATTTAAGCACAGACAGTGAGGATGGGGTACCATTTGATCTCATAATGCTCTTGGGCCTCCACAGTATATGGCGCTCCAGAATGGCAGGCTATTATTGTGACAAAGACGCACGACCTGCCCAAATTTATTTTCGGGAAAGAATGGACTGCTTTCTGGCCATCCAGAAAGCAGCTGCGGAGCCTCCCGAGTGGCTCTAGAGGCTAGAGCCGCTCTGTATGCTTCGTGAATTTTAGTATGACGAAGCCAGACTCATGATGGCTGACCACGACAGTGTCGTATGTACATAGCGTTTTGTGTGTTTTTTGTTTAGTGTTTTTTGTGTAAATGTTATGGGTCAAAGCCAGGCAATAAATAAAAAAAAGAAGGAAGTAGTGTAGTGGGTAGTATGCTCGGCTGCTGAACTGAAGGATGGTGGTTCAAATCCCGCCGTGCACAAAACTTTTTTTTTAGCGAGTTGTCATTTATTTATTGACTGCTATAGTGGGACAGATTTCGCGGAAGGACGGACAATGATGACCCATTAAAAGCTTTCTCCTTAAAATAGATCTCTCTTAAAAACAGTATAGTTCACGCATCGAAACAGCTCGCACTGTACCAGCGCACACGGGAAATTTACACGATCGACCTGTGATGAGACACCATGAAATTGAAAAGGAAAAGGACGAGACGGCTTCTTAAAACCGATGTCGTCCCGTTCATCGCTGTGCGCAACAATATATATATACATATGCATATTCATCTTTCACCTTTCTCTCGTTGAAACATTCCAAATTTGCTAGCGGATTATAAATAGCTCCTATCATTCACAATTCTGTTGTAACAGCTAGCAGTGCATCATCTAGCGCCCGCTGATTACCACAACCTATATACAGTTGAGCGAAAGTGCAAATATCGACGACTTCCACGACTTGCATACAGTTCAGGCAGAATATAATGCGCGCTTGGACATATAATTCTAATAACTCTTCTGGCATGTTGCGTAGTGTGAATATAAATGTTTTAGGCCTTTACATATTCAAGCACAAGGGCACATTTTGCATCAAATATGCGCATAAATCATCCTTTATCTTTTGCTAGGTAATGCGTCAGGAGAATTTACTACGGAAACGTACGTGGTCGGTTTCTTTCGCCCCTGGACTGTTACGCGGAAACTGTCGCCGTCTGTAAGAAAATGTAAGGTGGGCGCATTGAACGGCGATAGCGCAGAAAAAAACAGCCAGGCTGGCGATAAAATATGGTGCTTATACAATTGTGACGTATGCCTTGAATACATTGCTCACGCGCCCGATAGAGAGACACGCGGTTCGCTTCGCTCAATCATTGACATTGGATACATGTGCCTCCACAGAACACTTCGTACTGTTGTTATATTAAAACTCATTTAGGGCGGGTGTTGCCAAAATCCACACCATTATTTACTTTAATCGCATGTTCTGTTAGACCAAGGCATGTGCGCGCATTCTGTGCCAAATTCTGGTGTGTAACATACAAGGAAGCTTTTTTTTTGTCTCCACTTTTAATCATAATAACCACAATTATGTGTGCTGTTGCTCTCTGGTAATCAATAAAGTGCACCATTAATGCACATGCAGTCAGTCATCTCTAGCTGCTTTTTCTCACCTCTAATGAAGAAGCTAGGTCATTGTGTAAAGCATGTTCATACTGCAGGTACTTATTCAGTCGTCCATATGTGTATTGAACGGGCAAAACATTAAGACAGTAATAAAACTGATATCGTAATTAGCTCATTGTACCACTCATCTTTAGGGTTTCAGGCAGATATATAGCACAGCAAAGGGGTCAAATGTATCTTCCTTCGGTGCAACATGCGCTTGAAGCTTGTTTCTATTAAAGTGGGAATATAAAGAAGTATATATCACAGCCTTTTGGCCAGCGCTTTATTCTCACCAGCCTGTAAAGTGTCAAGAACACATTTCAGATGGCATTCAGCAGAGGTACAATGCTCAAGGTAGCATACATATGTGTCACCTTCTGCAAACATACACCACCAAATTAACGAATTAATAGGTGGTGAGTGTAATACCATATAGCAGACAAGTTAACAGTTAAGTTCCTCTCCAAAGTTTGTCACCTGATACACATGTATTTGTCCAGATTGCATGTATAGCTGCAAACAGTTCAGATCCCCCTGTGATCTTTTCGTGAAACCATTTTAACCACAGTCCACATTTTGGATTATGCATTAGTACTATTTGTGTATCATAAAAATGTGTCCAAGAATGCATGCTTCTGAAGGATGGACCAGATCAGTGCCATATTTTCTCACATGTAGTTGTAGTTGGTGCCTCGATCATTGACGTGGGGGCTTAAATGCTGCATGAAAACCATAAGTTCAATTGGATCTGCAGTCCTTGCCTGTTTCAAAAATTATGTGATGCAACGGTTCCTTCTAACACACGTACATTTCTTCTCAATCTTTAACCTAGAAATTCAGATACTCAGCGGCTTTCAGCCATGGAGTCTTGGACTTGCCCGTCTGTCTATGGAAATTTTTGCCCCTTAATTGTGTCTCATATTTTTTTACCACCACCACACCAACTAATCAGAACTAACTGGAAAAGATGTTTCCATCTGCAGTACAAACTGACAATTTAATTCAATTGTACCCATAAATTAGTCACTTAGATAGGAACTGCTATATATAGTTACTCAAAAAGTATAGCAAAGTAAAGCAATGCTATTATATTTCATTATCTTAAGTAAACACATCAGTGGTTATTGCTGAGCCTTTCACTGACATTTGTTCAGCAAAGCAAATGCAATACCTTATGTTTTGGGTTACACAGCATAAAGCCATGGAGGTGCACGACTATATCAAATGTGTATGCCCAAGAGCAAAATTTAGCCACTCTGCCTACTATTGCGCCAGTGTCGACATACATGCAAAGGCTTGCATGTGACTGTTCACACCAAACGAACTGTTGCTATTGCAATGAAATATATACAACATCAGCAGTATGGGAGAAAATTTAGGAGCATTTCGTATTTTTCATATCTTTTATTCGCCTGTGCAATACAAAATTTTTACTTCACGCATTAGTATAGTCAGTTAGGTATAGTACCTGTTCACGCAATACAACATGATGTTGATTGCATTGTCACTGACATTCACAGAACACTGCTGTCATAAATAAAATTATCCTGCAATCTAATTACTTATACAGTTTGGATATCTCATCACATGGCTTTATGCTTCACAGACCTCAGCCTTTGTGCTATAGGGTTGAAGGAGTCTACATACTCCAAAGTACTAACATCTACGATATCAGATTTAAAGTCCTTAAATTACCTTTCTCCATTTCTGTACAATTTACTGCTTCTGCAATGGTCAGGAACAAATATGCTTGTAATACCCGCATAGTCCAAATACGACAGCACAATAATTAAATTATGATATACACTATCTTATACAAAGAACAGATATTGATTTCCTGAAGCGGCTGAAGGTGACAGACAGCTAAGGAAACGAGCTTTTGAAAACTGCAAATATAGAGAGTAGCAATTTGGACTAGCATAAGACCAGGCTATAGTTGCACGCAACTGATATGGTACGACCCTTTTTCTTCCACTAGGCATGATATGTATGGCAATAACAATAAATTTCTCTTGAGCTGTACAATTCTTCACTTAGGCCATGCACCACACTTCAAGGCTGTATTTAACTTTAGTGCTGTGCCAAATATTCACTGTTGTACTAATTCCTCAACTTTAAATGCAAGAGTGAAGTCACACTATTTCTAGATGCAAAATTATAGTACGAGAATGCCTTCACCAGGATATTCTCTTTATTTTTCACTTTCAATACACTTAAAAGATCCTTCATTCAAACATCCTTAATTAAATAGTCAACCCAAGCCTACTTCAGAACGTGCTAAACTTTACAGAGCGAGGTGACCCTATAGATATACATCATGGCAAAGACCAGCTACTATTTGCACTTGCTCTTGGCAGGCTAGAATCGCATGTCCACAAACTTTTCTTCAGTCTTATTTTGGCTTGTCTTTTGTGCCCCTCCTCTCTTTATTAAATTCTCGTTCATGGAATGTTGCAATCATTGGAACATAATCAAATAATAAATGGATTGTTGTTGTAGTGGGATGCTGGTACTGCTTTTGTTTTTTTCAATGACCGGCGCCTAAATTAGATCGGGATGGTACGTGTTAGGCAGGTATGAAGGCTGCACATGTTTGAATAAAGAAACGTACCCCTGAATTTTCAATTTTCTGGAAAAGAACTACAACAAATATGCCAAGCAAATCGAGGAGGACGAGGAGGAGGAAAGGAAGATAGGTTAACCAGGGGCCGGGGAAAGGGGTGAGGGGATAAAAAGATCAAGGAGAAAGCAAAACAATATGTATTATTAATGGCATGAGGTAGTAGCATAACCTATCGTTTCCTGTTGCAATTAACCAGTGGCCGGGGAAAGGGGTGAGGGGATAAAAAGATCAAGGAGAAAGCAAAACAATATGTATTATTAATGACATGAGCTAGTAGCATAACCTATCGTTTCCTGTTGCAATAGTTCAAGTAATCTCCATAACCTGAACGGGTGTCCATAGCACCGTCGATCATCTCACGACCAAGAAATTGTGGTGTAAAAGCAAGTTACACTACCACATTAACTCCAACAACACATAGCCATTTCCTGCGTTCTCAAGATAAATGGTAGAAAATACACAATGAGCTCTCTAAATTTTTGCAGTGTGAAAAAAATGACGGTATAGGCATACCTGTATGCAGAAGGAAGTGCACTCTCAGTTTTTACTGCAGCAAAAATGCTATCAAAGAAGAAACCTAAAAGCCTGATCTTTCAACCCTAGGATTAATGAGCCCAGAAAAAATTTGATGAATGAAAAATTGCTATGCGAGTGCTCTCAGGAACAATAACTCATCTTTAAGCCCAAACAAAGTTCATGAAAGAGCTAAGGCATTTCATGTCTCGTTAGGAGGCAGCACAAGCATAAAAGCCCCTTAATTCCCACTGCACTCTCAGATTCAGAAATTCCTTGACTGCTCATGCATTAAGCGAGTGAGATCAAAGTAACTTTTCTTCTATTCTTATGTATTTATCTTTTTTGTAACGCTTGGCTGCAAAGCCAAGTGTTTCACATAGTCGGTTCCTTCTTCACCAAGTTTCTTGTTGCAATAACCAGTTAACTGTGAGTAGGCTTTATGTGCAAGTTTGTTTTTTCATGTTTCGAAGAAGTGTGATTGTCTACCAACTTGCCTAGACTGCAACTCTAATCAAGCTATAAGTGTAAATGGAAATTATTCTCAGGCTTATAAGACTATTGCCAGGAGTTTGACAACTAACAAACCATTAATTGTCGACCAGCCACCATGCAGCCAGTTTACCACTGCATAAAATGCATGTAAAGGGCTGGACTGGAAACACACTTGGCCCCTTTTATGCCCACAAACGGTGGATCCAGTTAAGTCATTAAGGACAAAGAAGAATATGGCACCTCTGTGTGCTTCCTTTTGGCGAAATGAAAAGAACAAGTACGGCAGAAGCACCAGCTTTAAAGGGGCATGGATGATATGACTTCAACCTATTGCTTTCTTATAATCGATTCCAAGGCTCTTGCTTTCTGCGTTGTTAGTTCTTGCAGATAAAATCATAATTTAAAATTTTTGTCCTCTCTCAATTCATAACAATAGCAAAAAAACTGCTAACTACCATTTATAATTGAATGGCGCATCACCACAGATCCAGTGAAAGAACCCGTCTTTTTTAACTACACTTTTCTTGCAGAAATCTCTAATGATGACAGCAAATGTATCTAAATTTTTGCAACTTCCCTTTTAAAGCGTTATGATGTGTAAGTAGCTTTTTTGTTTTCAGACAGCAGTAATCCATCAGATTTGTCCTTGGCATCCCTTAAAGTAGCAGCAGCTTCGAATTTCTTGCTACAAACTTGATGCTCTATGGTACTTTTATTCAGTATAAATAGCCCAAGCCTCATGTCATGAGCAGACATATATATGTTTACACAGCTAGATTATTCAATTTCTTTTTAAAGCAATATATAGTCATGTTAAATTAAAGTGCTGAAAATATGATGTGTCTCGTGCTAATTAAGTGACGCAATTCAAAGACTGCATTGAAACAAGTGTTTGAAGGGAGCTCCTTCCTAGAAACAGATCTACTTTCTGGTGTGGATCGTACCAAGTGTTGATGCACTTCATCCTCAGCATATTTACAACATGGGTGAAACTGCATTTACGAAAGTTAAGTGTGCAGTTTTATAGGCTCATCTTAGCAGCCCGAAATTCGGTGGCATGAGAAAAGAGCTACAGGGGACACAAACAATTAAGTGCGCCCATCACAGCAGATGCCACTGCACTACATAGTGACAGAAATCCGTTTTTGCTGGTGGACACTAAGAAGCGGTGCACTGCTTAGAAGCAGGTCATTTCAAACTTATTATTCGATGCAACAACTTTCCGTGCCATGAAGTGACTTCCAGAGGTGAGTGAGCATCCCTTCTCTCCTATGATGTTAGAACTCTAGGTTTGTCAAGTTAAATTTCCATATTATCTTTTTTGTAATCATGTCATTAATGCATCACTTACAAGCAGTTAAGCTGCATGCACTAGTCTTACCTAACATTTAACATAAATGCGTGTTAATTCAGCCTTGCATTCTCAATATCTTTCTTTGCCCAAAACTCTGCAGTCTGTTATATACTAACAAGTTGAGAGTATACTTTCAGGGGAACAAGAGGGTTCTGGAGTTTCTGGAGGCGCAGCAACGACCCTGCCAGTAAATTTGGGTGGCCCTGAAGAGGGCCATTATAGATTCAAAGTTGAAGTTCCCCAAAAGATGAAATTCCAAGTGCTTCAATGCAGATCTAGTATGCAACGGTGGCTCAGTGGTTATGGTGCTTGGCTGCCGACTTGAAAGATGCAGATTCCATCCGGGCTGCTGCAGTCACATTTTTATGAGCATTGAATACTATAGAGGCCTTTGTACAGTGCGATGTCAGTGCATGTTAAAGAACTGCATAGCGGTCGAAAATTCTGGACCCCTCAACTATGGCGTCTGTCATAGCCTGAGTCGCTTTGGGATGTTAAGCCCCATTCAACCAAATCCAAACCATGCAAAGGATGGTGATGTAGAAGTTGCTGTCTTCAGCACCAATTAACACTTCAAGCAAGATGCTGCAATCTGCAGCTATCTTAATAGAGGCACATAATCCTTCAGGCACCACAGAAATGTACAGCCTCACTGAAGGTGAAGCAAAGGGAAAACGACATGCCCCCTCTTGTACTGAAGCTTTATACATCGAACTTTATTCTTGATGTACGAAACGAGCAAGATCTTGGTTTCTTGACCAAGAGCACTGTAGCGACGCACGTCCATCCTTGAAGAGTGAACTGGGACTCTAAAAAACTCTCTGCCATTTGGCAAGATGCCAGCTTTGGCATTGCCCCCCAGGAGATCAACAATGACTACAGCGCAGTTATCCACCAGAAAGCAGTCACCGACTTTCACGTCACCACCCACTTGTCCTGTAGATAGCGGTGTGCACGCCCTCACCTCCGACATTCGTCGGCTGAGTTGCGCCAGATGCTTATTTGTCGTCCGCAGTCTCTTCTTTACCTTTCCTAGGTAACTTTCAAATGGAAATGCACTGAACTCATCGACAGTGCCATGCTCCAGGCATTGCTCTGCCAAGTGTGCAAGGGTGTGCACATTGTACACGAGTTGTTTTTGTCCGTACAGTCTGCCAAATTCTTGCACAAAGTACCGCAGCAGGTCGTGAGCAAACTGGTTGAGGTCTCTGTGATGCTGAGGAGAGGCAAGTACCCTAACAGATACATGCAAATATAAAAAATGCTTATAAAGCTCATCAGACAGGATGGATTTCAGGAGAACAAGCCCCAGGTATAGTAAAAAAAGTCCTGAACTCTGTGGCCTTCCATCTGTCGAGTTCTTCGGTGCCCCTCGGTTTCCTCTGAAGTACTTTGGAAATGCAGTTGCTGCTTCTCGCAGCTTGTCGTTGAGTGCACTCCTGTCAGCCCGGCTCAGCCTGGCAGCGTGCCCCTTGCATATCCAATTCCTAAGGAGCCGCCGCATAACCCCCAAACAGACTAAACGCATATACTCTGTAGGAAAGCATTTCACCATATCTACGTTCAGAGATGTAAATGGTGAAACACCAGTGTGATGGCGCCGATCATCTTGCGAACGAAAAGAGGAGTCTGTTCGCTGTGGTGCATGCAGGTCAGGGAAAGTCATCCTGTTTTCCAGATAGTGCCCTTTTTGGCTGCAACGTTCACAGGCATGATAGCCTGTGTGGCCAGTGATTGCCTTCACGAAACTACTTACTGGAGCGTCACAGATCACGGCTTTTAAGCACACATTGACGTGCACCCCTTTCACCATCAGTCCGTTGAAACTAAGGTTGCGCACTTCATCAATGAAAGGCCTGAGGTATTCCTGGAGGCACGGAGGTTTCCCTGCACCGCAGTACGCACTGACCATAAATGGTTCAGATTTCTTGATGTTAATTACTTCGCACAGAATTGGCCAGAGTGCAGTCTGGCTACTCCTATGCAGAGGCAGCCCATCAATATTTGCGTGCAGCTCGACATTCTCAGGCGCTGGTCCTTGGCCAACAGCATGCTGAATTCCCTCAGGAAGGCCAAAATGCACAAACGAGTCGCCGTGTTCTAAATTAGCTTTCCGCTCCGTCTGCATGATGGTCCTTGCATCTTTCGGGAGCTCTACAATCCCACGCCGACGGCAGAAGTCCAGCAAATCGTTGATGCAGGCGTGCGTCAAATTGTGCTTGCTAGCTATGCTAGCTAACTCCTGCGCTGTCGAGAGATGGCGATAACAAAGCTCAGGAGACTCCTCATGAGGCTGGCCCATTTCCACGTTCTCAGCAGTAAGGCTGTTCGTGGACGAGGTCTCATCGCTTGAGTCGCACGAGGTAGCGGTATGCTCACTAGAAAGGCTTTCAGCGCAACTCTCGGACACATAAGCCTGCTCGTTGAGCTCGCTCTGAACAGATGGCATCGACGGGTCTGCAGGTAGCGACGAAATAGCTCGTCCGCTGGCACTAGCGCAAGCGCCGCCTGCGCAGGCTTCGCTATTCGGCCGTTTGCTTGCTCCGGACGGTAGCGGGAGTGTAGGGGCGCTGACGACGTCCAAGGCCGCTTCGCCGCCCGTTCTCTTGCTTCCGGAGGATTTCAGATGCGTAGACGGTGGCCGTCGGATACCGAGCTCTTCCAAAAGCTCCCTGTACTCTTATTCGATGATACGGTACCTCCGCCACTTGCTCATGACCTCCGTCTCCATGCTCATGACGGAGCGCTAAAGATCAGAGTGACGAACAATCAACAAACCTAACCGCTCAGAGCTACAGTTAAAAACGAAAAGAGGCCTAACAATGAAGATACTCGCAGCGCACAAAAGCACAAACATCACAAAAAGGCGTTAACACTGTGCATAAAAAAGACCTCCGGTTGCGAATTATTTGGTAATATATTAGGTCACTATCTTTAGTAAATAAAAAAAAATAGTTGAGTTGTTCTTATTTTTATTTCACGGAGAAAATAAGTGGCCGCAGCGGCACGTCTTAGTAGAATGCGTCTAAAATACAGTCGTGCCGCACCTCCATATTTACCACCACTCGCTAATAACTGTTCAGGTCATAGCCTCCTTGACTCGCTCATCCATCCACTCCAGTGAGAGCTACACTCTACTGTAGTTGCCGGAGCAAATGTAGTCACTGTCTGTAATTTATATTTTTTTGTGATTTGTTTACAGCCTTTCTCGGCTTTGTGCCAGTGATCGATGCGGAGAGGCTATTTTCTCTATTTAAGCGCTGAGAGCTGGTAGAAAACTTGTCGTGAAATATTGTGTGGGCCTCGGGACAGACGGGGCATCAGCCCAACAGCCTTTACACAAAACTCAAGGCACAAAATGCGTGGTTCTAGCGTGGTTCTAAAGTGCGTGGGCTACCCCCACATTGACTGCTTTTCATATAATGTACTAGAATCCTTTACGTCAGGCTTTCAAATGAAGCACAGGTACTCCAAAACGGCAGCATGAGTACGGAGAAACGTACGCCGGCCTCATGTGACGCCGCTGATTATTCGTAATATAGTCCGAGGTGATGGCGGCCGTGCTAGACATCTTATCTTCCCGCATACACCTAACGGCTTAATTGTGTGCGTCAAGGTGGCTCAGCATAGCACCTGCCTTGCGATTAATTGTGAATAAATTGGCTATACTGGAAGGCCGCTTTAATCGGTGCATTGAAAAGTAGAGAACGCTGCTACGCAGAAAGAATACATATGGAAATATACACCGATGATCAAAATTTGCCTTTTGTTGGATTTGTAATCGCTGAAATTAATTTGAGCGAATGAACAAGGACTTCGGTGGAAGACCCCGGCCCCTGTCCGGCGAGCTTTAGCTCTACCGTACGGTAACTACGCCAATTCTTTTGCGAAAACGCTGAGTTGCGTGCAGCTACGCAGAACGACAACACCGAATGGGAGCAGCACTTATGTTACATTTCATGGCATGCGGTAGGGTTTTTTCTAGAGAGCCCCGAAATGAAATATCTTCCCCTGATCAGCATCTCTGACAAACGTTTCCTGCTGGATAGGTGCCGCAGCGTTTCTTCTTTTTTTCCTGCATTAAAAGTGAGCTGAAGAGGCATTACTGCGAACCTAAAGCTTCTGAGTTACCGGCGCCGACCCGAACTCCATCGGTTTTGTCTATTGTCCATTCGGTGATTTCGTAGCAACAAAGTCAATTTATGCAATCGAATCTGACAATCGCGTGCTCTAACGAAAGTTGACGATCTGTCAGACAATACCCGGTTCTGCGTGATAAATGCAAAAAATGTTGGAAAGCCGATAGACCTTCCCGCTGATGAAGTTGAAGGTCACATGACCGCGCATGTCGAGGTGATGAGCCGTACGTATGGGTTCAGAAACGTCTATCGTAACCTGGACATGATCAGTGACTTTCAAATTCATCAGTATATCATGCCTCCAGACGGACATTCCCATTGATGTCTGAGCTGGCACTCTCTTTGTTGTCACTGCCGTCATCAAACGCAGCCGTCAAACAAATGCTCAGCTAAGTCTTAGGGCTGAGACGGGACAAAAATTCTTGGCCGGTTTAAAATCCTTCTAGCAGCCTCCATTCCCGGCCATACCAAACTTCACGTACATGGAGGAGCGCTTGCAAAGTCTAGTTATAGATCTACATTCTATTTCGCAGGTAGGTTTTATAGTGAACGAGACCTGGCTGAACATTTGTTCGGCGGCTGCGTTTGATGACGGTAGGGACAACAAAGATAATGCCTGCTCAGACATCAATGGGAACACATATATGCTAGGGCTCGACGAAAGTTCGTCTCCATGGTCAGGCATGATACTGATAAATTTGAAGGTCACTGACCATGTATGGGCCAAACTTTTCCCCTTCGAATCAGGTCACGATGCCTGAGATCCCTCTCTAGACTACTTCCGTCTATTGTGCTATATCTTGTCTAGCCGCAACCTCTGTACTAGAGTTTGTCTTGGAATTTATTGTAGTCTATTTATTTTATTGTGTTTAGTGAAAATGTCGTGAGCTGTACCTATACTGCATTGCTGAATGCATATCATTACTGAGTGAGTTTATTGTGCGATGTTTTTTGCGTGTTGGTATTTTCCCGATACTGCTATGTTTTGAGAAAAAATAAAACACGACGTTTATGATAAACACCACATTTGCTTAATCATGAATTCGCTTGCAGGCAAGCCTTGCGCTACTTCTAATAGTATTATGTAGATATACTTGCGAAAAATAGTTTAATATGGCTAAGGAGTTTTCCATGCAAAAACAAAGTTTTTTGGCTTTATTTGGGCTACTACGGAGGCCAGCTTGGCTACCTGTGCTTGGAGCTATCTGGCAACCCTTGCTGCCCGTCCGACCGCTCCGACAGATGCCATCTCTTTCTTTGTTCGGTCGTCGCTGCGTTTACACCGTGTTTTCCCGTGATCTTCAAGCCCGCCACTTGCGTAAGTATTTATGCTTTTTTGTTAGTAGCTTTTTTTGTTTCCTCATGAGCCTACTGTCATGAGTAGCAATAAGGGGAGAGGCGTCATTTGTTGCCCTGTTCTGTAATTGTACTATTTTATAGTCATGTGGGAGGCTAGCTTGTCACATGGGTTCGGACCGACGACATGTGCACCTTCAATTGTATGCCTTTTTCATGCACTTATTTTCTTAACGCTGCGTTGTATTGCTTCTGAGATGTGTCGCGAGACCTTCGTGCGAGAGGAACATGAGAATAGGGCGAGCGAGCTGGTGAAAAATCAGTCTACGCACTAATCTTTGTTTGCATCGCTTTACTCCTTGCAGCATGCCGCCAAAACCGTTTGCGGTCGTGAAGTTCCCGATGGAGGACGACAGCTTGGCTGTCGTCCCTGTCGGGTGGCTCTCCCACGATTGGCAGCATTGCCACTGGCCGAAAAGGCGAGCCGCGGAGGTAATCCGCCTCGCTCGAGAGGAGGCGGACCCATCCGCCCCAGGGTGCGAGTGGTTCCGCTGCCCAGTCGCTGTTGTCACAACATGCAGTAAGTGGTTTTATTGCCGGGATAACGCTATGTGTGCAATTGTGAATTGTGGTGTCTAGCATCCCGAAGCGACGCATGGGCTGTGACGGGCGCTGTATTGGAGGGTCCCGGATTTTTTAACCGGCTTTAACGTGCGCCAACACTTCACAGCACACGGGCGCCTTTTGCTAGCCTGTCAAGTGACTAATCTTTTCAAAACTCAGAGGCTAATGAATGATGCACACATGCATTTGTGAGCGGATGTCATTGCTTCATCTGCATCAAAAGCGATTGCCAGTCCAAATTCGCATGTGATCTCAAACACTGCAATGCCTTGTTTTATGGTGATATCCAGTTTCCAGGTCACTGGACTCTACAGGTTTGAAAACATTTAGGACTGACTGTGCTTTGTTCTTGTCCATGTTTATCGCTCGTGATTGAAAAGATATCTCTATCACATGGGCATTTAATGACTTTCAAACCAATTGTCTACGACTCAGGAGATGAACACTAGTTGCTGCACAGTTAGCTGCAGCAGCAATTGAGTCAATACATGGCTTGCTCGTGACGTGACTTCTGCTCCTGTCAAGCGCTGGCGGCCATGCCGCCAAACCACTCGATCCCAGACCGTCCACCTTGCGTGGCCTGACTGCTCGTTAGATGCTTTGGATTATTTCCTTATCCTTTCAGGCGTGATGCTGCCTCCACAGGGGAATCGGCTATTCAATGCAGGCTATTACTTTGAACTTGCTGGATCGGTGCCTGTGCTCTGCACAAAAAAGGTAGAAATGTGCGACAATATGCATGCATACATAGTGTGGCCGGGTTACGATGCAATGATAGATGATGATGTGGTCTGAAGTGACCCACAGGGATCGTGAACTATCTAGTTTACTCTTCCAGCTTTGTGACATTAGAAAGAATGGAAACCTCAAATTATTGGAGGTACAAAAATATTTCACGAGCTGCTGGTCGAGGATCCTGTCTGCAACGAGTCTACGATACCTAAAGCTCGGCCTCAGCATGCTGTCCTTTCTGCCGTTGTTGCTGGCTGTGGCCGTGGTGATGAACCACTTTGCCTAGTGCTGTAGCCAAGGTATATGAAGTGACGCAGGGCCCAGTCTGTGTTTGGGTTGTTAAACAAGTCAGATGGCCTCACTCGAAACAAAAACATTCACTTCTTCAGGGTGTAGTCCTTGCTCACCATAGCTTTGCAGACATTAAGTTCACGACCCAAACCTCTTATCTGTCACAAAGTGCACTCTGTACTCTTGTAAATTGAGGCTCTTGGGGTCCAAATTGTCTTGCTTAGTCCGAGCCAGCCACAACCTGCAGCTCTTTGTGCTCTGGGATATTGGAGTTCTTGTGCTAAGTTCATGTTAGTCTGCTTCTTCTTGTGCCTGTAGCTGTCGCTATGATTGGAGCCACTCAGGATAATGCACAAAACCATAGTGAAGCTGCGGATGAACGGGAATCAACTCTGTGTGAGCAAACAGAGGCAGCGGTAAGCTAGAGGCAGTCTGGCAGTGGTTCAGCACAGCATGGCCGCCTGGC
Source organism: Amblyomma americanum (assembly GCF_052857255.1). Classification (NCBI taxonomy): domain Eukaryota; kingdom Metazoa; phylum Arthropoda; class Arachnida; order Ixodida; family Ixodidae; genus Amblyomma; species Amblyomma americanum. Next base: position 161,247,827 of record NC_135502.1, read on the forward strand.
AACCGATGGGCACTGAATGCGACATGCGGGCCATGTATAATGTATTGAGACAGTGAAGCAGCACGAAACTTGGTGGTGATTTCGAAGGCCTTCAAGAGCGGCAGTGTGCACTCTTGAATTTGGAAATCAGAGCCTTATAATTGGCGAATAATTGCTGATGTTTAAAAATATTCAGTTGAACCTTGCTGTAACGAAGGAAACCCCAAAATGTCTGTTTTAGCCGTTTTATTTTTATGGCAGTCATCGACCTTTGTTGCAAATGGATTTCATGCTAACAAGCTTATCTACTACAATGTTTTGCTAATGTGCATAAAATTTTGACTCCACATTGCAGTGGCACTGTGAACTAGTCGCAGAGAGATAGGTGTACAGAATCGAACGGTTTGCTTTGTCACTTGAAGGCTCCACTGGTACTTTCTTGCATCACTTTTGCTGTGACAATATATATTTGTAACGCTGTTCCACGAATTGCTTGAAAGTAATGAGATAGAAGAGCTGCTGATATCATTATGAAATTTTTCTGCTGCCAGCAAGCAGCACAGAGAAATCATACAAACAGGAGGATGTCTATCTGCATTGCAACATTTGCTGCACCATGACAGTGCAGTTATCAGGAACCCAGTCTATATAATAATGTTCAATTATCGAGTGATTTCTTCTGTAGGGTTATATGCTAAACTGACGGGACCAAAATATGCTTCACTTCTAGTTAACTGGAAATTCAAATTAAGCGGCTTAAAAGTATAGGGAGTCAACTGTATAAATTATTTAGCGGTTTTAGGCGAATAATACGCAGTGATCTGTGTATACACTGATGTCTACCGCATCATTTGAAAGTGCGCACCAACAAGCTGTGGTGTCAGTAGATGCATGCGCATGTACCTGTTAGTTTTAAGTAAGCAAAAGCATTGGGCGCACAAGACAGGGGCAGCTTTGAAACCAAAATTACAGCACGTGGTTGGTGATCAGTCATTAAAAGCCTTACAAAAAATTAACACATATTTTGTCTTTTATACACAGATAGCTTAGTGTGTCACCAGTGTGCGTTGCGGGAGCTTTCAACACACACAAGTGCCTGCCTCATGCCCTAATTTAAGTAGATCAACTGAATATGTCAGCCTTGCCAACGCTTGCCTGTTTCTTGCAGAGCCCACATGAGAATGGCTAGCTGTCTTCCCACAGGCCTAATCGCCTGCATATAGTCATAATGACCAGGCAGTGGAAAGCTTCTGTGAAATGTAGAATTGGCAATGGGGAAAGTAAAAATGCAGTATTCTGTACTAACGGGAGACTTCAGTGTCAATGTTGGCAAAAAGCAGGCTGGAGACCAGGCAGTAGATGAATATGGCATTGGCACTAGGAATAGCAGAAGGTAGGTATTGAGTTCGCTGAACGCAATAACTTGAGAATCATGAATACTTTCTTCAGAAAACGGAAGAACCGAAAGTGGACATCGAAAAGCCCTAACGAGGAGACTAAAAATAAAATTGACTTCAAACTGTGTTCTAACCCTGGCATTGTGCAGCATGTGGAAGTAATCAGAAAGGTGTGATGCAGTGACCGCAGATTGGTAAGGTCTCAAATTAGTCTGGAATTGAAGAGGGAACGGAAAAGACTAGTAAAGAAGTCCATCAACAATTTAGCGGTGAGAGGGGAGGTAGAATAATTCAGGATTTCGCTACAGAACACATATTCAGCTTTAACCGAGGAAGACAACCTCAGTGTAGAGGCAGTGAATCAATAATTTCAGAGATATTACAGAGTGCAGTGAAGAAGTAGTTCAGGGGGAGGAGTGCAGGGAAGAAGTTCTCTACCAGTAAACTATCCAAGCAGATGACAGATTTGATTAAGACATGAGAAAGTGTGAAAGCCGCCAACCCAACAGACAAGATAGAACTGGCAGAGCTATCAAAGCTGATCAACAGGCATAAAGTATACGACATAAGGAAGTATAATATGGAGAAAATCGAGCGTTCTTAAACAACTGTGGCAGCCTGGAAGCAGTGACAAGAAGATTAGGCGTAGGCAAAGATCAGATATATAGGCGCTTAGGGACAATTAAGGGGGCAATGTCATTACTAATATGGACAAGTTTGTCAAAGTAGCAGAGGAGTTCTATACTGACCTATAAATTATTCAGAGTAGTGAGGACAATGAGATTGGCAGTAGATAAGAGCAATCAAACTTTCTGCCAGTAACGAAGACCGAGGTTAAGAAAGCTTTAGAAGCTATGAAAAAGGGGAAAGCAGCTGCGTAGGACGCGGTAACTACAGATTTGTTGAAGGATGGTGGGGCTATTGTGCTAGAAAAACTGGCCACCCTGTATAAGCAGTGCCTCTTGGCATCGACGGTACCGCAGTGAAACTGCCCACATTCAGGGCCACTGCACAGAATGCCTCCACGACAAAGTAGTCCGTTGTTAAAAGTTCTTTCAGCGCAAGCTAGAAGCTAATCACAGGAAAAACTTATAAGGTCTGTGTTCTAGAATTTGGTGCCTGGCTGGTTTCATAATTCAATATAGTTGCACATTAGGAAGCTGATTTCACTTACTGTTCTGACTGGCCAGGGGAGAAATACAGGATTCTGTGTATTATGGCCCAGCGTTACAAACTGCCGTTTTTTTACGTTGTATCCTACTATAATTGAGTGCACAAGCTGTAGTTTGTAATGTCGTGGTACTGAGTCACTGTATCTTTCCAACATCTTCAGTGCTTGGCAACCGATTTGTTAAGTGGTTAAGCTAATGAACTGATGAGTGAAACACTTTGCAAGACAATGAGGATTACATGGATGGAGTGTAGTGCTAACTGGCCACCCATTGCATCGCAGATGTCAGCAGACAGTAAGTGCAGTCCTCCTCGGTTGAGGTGGTTCTGGCGCTTCACCCAAGTAATGTGCTAGAGTGAGGATTGCGCCAGCTATTTGGAGCACCACGGACGTGAAATTTGATTACAATGGCCAGCATAGAATTAAGTTGCAGCAACATGTTCTCTGCTTGCCACCAACCACATATACAATATATATACATGGTGTATTAGTGTTTCGCACAATATGTGTACGTGGTCATTGCAAGCCCATGCATGTACAGGGTTGTTCAATTGAAGTTTGAACACTGCTTCGGGCAGCCGGCGCTCTGCGCAGCGCCTCTCGCGTGCCTGTGTAACTAGCGCGCAGGTGCAGTGAAAAACATAGGCATGGCTTTCGCCGCGTCGTCTGCTACAGCATGCCAGCACTGCTGGATTAATCTCGCCTTGCAGCGAAGATCACTTTTGCATTGAGCGCAGAGCGCCCGGGGAATTACTGTTTCTGATGCAGCAGCTTAGGAACCCAGCACCTGCGCGTGGTTGAGAGCTGCATCCATGGTGGAAAAAGCTTTTCCTTATAGTTTCTTCTTGCGATCAACACTTAATGAAAGGCTGATACGAAGAAAAACTTCGTCCAAGTGTGATTTACAGCAGTTTACTGGGAGCCTTCCGCCGCTTAGCTGCGATATTTTATAATTTGAAGCACTTCGTGCCGAGCGGCCAGAATAGGCCGATGCATGGGTGCTTTCATCTGCTAAAAGTGCCGCACCCCAGAACAATGCCAGTGCTAAATTTATTGGCTGGCAATACAGGTGCAGGGTAGGCGAAATTTTTTTATTTGCTTATTTAGCTTAACACACAATGGACTAGGCTGCTAGGGAGCTTCATAAATTTGATAAAATAATGCCTAATGAATTCACACACCGGAGCATTCTTGTGGAAATGATATTCAGTAGTCTCAAAGCCGGCCTTGGTGGCTGCTCATATGCGGCCACTGTTTTGCCGTAGATGAGCAAAACATGGCCATGTTTTTCATTCACTTTTTTTACCATTTTTACGGTGCAGTGTTGGTGTTCATACTGGCTTTTTATTAATCTCCCTCTATGGCAGCGCACCGTATATTAAGCACTAACATTGCCGAGCGGCTCTTAGAACGGATGAATGCACTCATGTGTAACCGGCTTATTCTGGCTGCTGGGCAAGAAGTGCTTGAAATTATGAAATATTTCAGCTAAGTGGTGGCGCTAGCCTCCAAGTAAACCGCTTGAACTCAAACTTGGACAAAGTTTTTCTCTGTATCTGCCTTTTATTATGTGTTGATTGCAAGAAAAAAAACGATAACGAAAAGCCTTTTCTACCAGGGATGCAGATCTCAAACACGCTCAGGTGCTGGACTTCTAAGTTGATGTGTTGACAATAGTAATTCCCTGGGCACTCTGCGCTGAATGCGAAAGTGGTCTTCAATGCAAGGTGAGCTCAATCTAGCGGTGCTGGCGCGCTGCAGCAGAGGACGCGGCGAAAGCCACGCCTGTGGTTTTCACTGCACCTGCACGCTAGTTACCCAGGCACTTGAGAGGCACTGCGCAGAGCAGCGGTTGCCCGGAGCAGTGTTTAAACTGGAGGTGGGCGAACCTGTACTTCATGTGAAATTGCTAAGCTCGAAGCACCTACCGCTCTTGTGATGCAAATAAACTTAAATTGCACCTTAAATTGCACCTTGAAGAAATGGGCATGACTATGCTGACATGTACTATGACTTTGGAGGTACACTTTGAAGGCCTACAGGCTCTGGTGCAACAAGGAGCTAGCAGTGGGGCGTATGTTTGCACCCAAGTTTATATCCTCCACCTACTTAAGCTGCCTAGCTCTTGCCTCTGTCGCACATGCACGGGGAATGGTGCTATTAATAGCTTGTTTCTTCAGACTTCCTTAGCATGTGCATTTTACCTTGTAGCAACCCGGACCTCTACTGCTGCATGTAAATAACAGGCCAGTGATTGAGGCATCACAGAAGGATACATACTGAGCATAAACTAATTGCAAAATAGCATATCATTGTCAATCAGAGAAAACTTGCAGTAATCGTGCTGATCACGGAAAAGGCTTGGGTTTTGTTCACATACCCATATGTTATCGGCACACTGCCCAGATATAAAAACAGGAAATATTTGTGCCACTGATCAGTATCTAAGCAGAAAATTTCTTTACATATGTAGTTGTCATTATCAGTCTAATTGCATTGACTGCAGAACAAAGGCTTTTCCAATGTCCCTCCAGTTGACCCTGCCCTGTGCCAGCTGTGGCACCTTGTGCGTACAAATTCTAGTGGAAAACTGTCGTGCATTATCGTTTACCACCTTCCAGCCTAGCAGGAAATAAACCACATATGCAGCAAAGGCCACTGAAGCTACCACAGAGGCAGTGTGCTTGGCCACCAAGGTCACATGATAATCTACATCCCTTCCCTACATTTCCTTTCATAGCCCACAGGCTGCTTCAAGATGCCTACTTTAAAGTGTTTGTGTTTGTAATAGCCAGGAATTATTGCATTAAAAGTAATATCCAGGAATTGTTGCATTAAATGTTTGCCTTATTTTCATGTGAAGCAGCAATTTTAGTGTGGACTGCACTTGAGTTGGGTGTTTGATCTCTAATCTTTTGCAGGATCATACAAGAATGCAGAGAAAAAGGCTAAAAAATATGAGATGAGCTCTGCAGTGGAAAGCTCTGCAATTTCTGGTAAGTGGAAAATCCTAAATTTTTAACATTAGTAAAATTAATGCATATTCAAAATATGCACGCATTTTTCGGTTTTAGGCAATGAAGGTCCGGATGGGCCTGAAGTCCGGCTGCCATCGCCACCCCGGCTGCCATCGCCACCACCCCGGCTCCCGTCGCCACCTCCCCAGCTGCCATCGCCACCCCGGCTGATATCACCACCCTGTAAGCCTCTATCTGTGTTTAGTCTTTAGATTTGCATTGTTTAAGTTATGGCTTAGTGAATTTATGATAATATCACATAGGAGAAAGGGGGGACACCCACTCTCTAGCCGTGCCTGCTTTTTATTGATCGCAAAAAATGCATATGGGTGACTCATAAAATTGAGCTCAATTAAGACACTGTTGCAAAACTGCATTAAGTCTGCGTTCCTGCATAGCAAAACCCCTTTACCACAGAGTCCATGCGAGTCCTTGAAAACCTTTCAAGAGGGAGAAGTTATTTTCAAGGGCTGAAGAACAATTTGAGGTGAAGGCAACGGAACAGATTCTTTCAGTTGTCAACACGTGTGCCCTATCCTTAGACGATGTCATGGCCAGTTGATACAGAGTGTTAGGTGGTAGCTTTAGAGATCACTTCTTGGTTTTTATTGTTGTTACAATGTTCTTTTTGGTGCCTTTAAAATCACCAGTCACACCTGTGTAGGCATGCGCTGTACCCTCAGAAGACTGAAGCATGCGCTGATTGATGTCAGACGTTCTTTCTGAGAAAAATGTACCCGGGCGTTGTTTACGGCGTCCCGTGCTCCGAATGTGACAGTGTCTACATTGGCGAGACTGGCAATTTTAAAAGGCACCTAAAAAAACATTGCAACGATAGGTTTGCCGAGAAGAGCAATTGTAGTGAGGTACTGTAAAAATTGAGTCATGAAGTTTAGCATTTCATTGTTTTCAAGCAAAGGATGGAAGGTAGAATATAGTTTTTGTACTGAAAATTTAAAAGTGCACAGAAGACAGGGACAAGAGGACTGGATGGGACAAACGCTGCTCACAACTGGGTTTATAAGAAACATTTTTCATTAACAACCCACCTGTGAAGTCATAGTCAGCATTGACTTGCACAATGTAACTGCCAAAGGCAGGAGAGAATTTTAAAATTGTAATTCATCAGAATGTAATCAAAGGATGGTGCTACGTGTGTACAATGCTTGCTGACACCAAAGCATGTACTATAGTAACCATATGCGACTTGCCCATGAACAGCAGCTCTTTTTGAAGCATGGTCACAGAGCCTTTCGCTCATACACTCGACACACAAATTGCCGCAATGGCTTTGTGGTTAAGGTGCTTGGCTGCTGACGCGAAAGGTGCCGGCTCAATCCCGACTGCAGTGGTCTCACTTCAGTGGAGGTGGAATGCTAGATGCTCGCCCGTGTACTGTGCAATGTCTGTGCACGTTAAAGAACACCAGGTGGCTGAAACTATCGGAGCTCTCTACTGAGTTGCTCCAGCTAAGGTGGTTTGGGACATTAAGCCTCGTAAGTCATGACTAAGAGACAATTTCGGTATCTCCCTTTCAGTTTGTTTTTTTGCTATATCCCACGATTGCAGTCCTGTGCACTTCAGGGACGCATCCGTGGCATTCCCCACAATGAAGTGGCAGATTCAATCAACCGCCTGTTCCAAAGGGCGTGGGCGCTCTCTGAGGCGGTCGTTAATACACCAGCCAATTTGGCTGATGTACACTGCCACACCTGTGTGGTATTCGATAGATGACACCAGTGCAGCAAGGAACATGCACGTTTTGGTGCTTCTTCCGGCAGTCAGTATGGCGATCCGGCCTTTCCTCTACAAGTCTTGCATAGCTGCGACAGCTTACATGGCGTACAAAAATCCCAGCTGTATGCCATACTTAGAGGCGATTTTCTTCAGGCTATGAACGCTTTGTGCTGTAGGGCGTAACCTAATACCATTTGTTCTTGGAACCTCATATATTTTGATCTCGAAAAGTATGAGGTTATGCCCTAACTGCACAGTCTCATAAGCTGAGGATAATTGCTTCTCAGTATGGCATACGGCTGGTGTTTTCTGTGCCACGTAAGCTGTTATAGTTATGAAGACTTATAGAGGAAAAGCCATATTATCGTACTAGCTGCCAGAAGAAGCACCAAAACATGTACGTTCTTGCTGCGCTGGTGTAGCCTATAGGACATCACTCAACTATGGCAAAGTGTGCATCAGTAAAACTGGCCGGTGTATTAAGAATATAGATACCTTCCTTTTGGGTAGTGTTTTCATCTTTAAAATATTGTGTAAGGCATTGTTACACATGGATTACCGTGTGGTATTTTCCTCTGGCTGCTATATAATTTACAATCCATTTTCTTGTGCTGTTTTGGCTTCAGTTTAAGCAGCTAAACAATGACCGCGACGTCAACATGTGGTTACAGGTCACGTGAGGCTTGAAAAAATGGCAGTATAATCGCTACTCCTACATTTGTTATCATTCAGGCTCTTTGGGTGAAAGGGCGTATTTCGCTTCTTTCCTTGTGATGCATCAGTAATCACGGTTCCCTTTTCTCAAAGGTCCCATGTCTGCCCCACTCCCCAGTTTTGCAGTCCTGCAAAACCGTATATATACAATTTTTTGTGTTATCTTTGCGTTGCTGTCATGCATTGTTGCAAGTGTTTGGTTCGGACGCGTTTCTGAACATCACTGCGCGTATGACTACGTATTACGCCCTCGATAACAGAGCAGCAAGCTTCCACACAACCGACCGAAAGGCACTTCTAGCATTACTTTTTTTCGAACTGAGCACAGAGAGGAGGTGAAGCCTTAGAGAAAGGCGCATGCCGTGATCACCGACGCACCACAAGGAAAGAAGTGAAGTGTGTGCTTCCGGCAGAGCAGACGGATTGGTGCATCACCCGTTCGCAGCAGTCTCACAGAAGCAAAGACTCCTTGGGTACTTTTATTTCTTTGGGCTTAACTTACAGCTGTGTTGTGTCGACTGCAAGGACATTTTAAAGGAAATCCAAGGGCCAAAGTAAAAACAAAAATGAAGTTTTCCAGAATACTCTTTTGGAACAGACAGCGGATCAAAACTTCATTGTGGTAACTGTCTTGAATGCTTTCCTGAACTGCACAGGATTGTAATCGTGGGATGAGGCAAAAAAATGAACTTGAGAAGGAGGTACTGGAAGCATCTCTTTTAGGTGATAAGTGCGTGAGCGAAAGGTCTGTGACCGTGCTTCAGAAATTGTCCACGTGCAAGTAAAATATGGTAACTATATAGTACGTGTTTTGGTGTCATCATACATTGCACACACGTGGCACCATCCTTTGATTGTATGCTGGTGAGTTATAATTTTCTTGTTCTGCATTTGGCGATTACCTTATGCAAGTCGATGCTCGCTACAGCTGCGCTGGTGGGCTGCTATCAGAAATGTCTGAATAAACTGCTATGAGTAGCGCTTGTCCTCTCCGGTTCTACTATAGTAGTTCTACGACTACAGTAGACCATAGTCCGGTTCCGGAATATAGTCTAAAGTGATTGAATGTGTGTGTAGATGGTGCCTTCTGGAGTGGACTATTTTATACTGTGAGTGAGTGCGTACATGGATGGTGACTGCGGGAGTGGAATATGTACTATTATAAGTGACTGTGTGCATAGTGGGGAAGATCCGACAGGTTTTAGGTCGTTGTTAACATAAGTGACGCTACGGTGGATCAATTGCCAGCAGAATAAGCAAGGGTAATCCCACCTGTAGCATACAACTCAACTCTGCGGTTCTCGCATTAAAGTTGTTCTTGTGCTTTCAAATTTGCAGCATGATACCAGCTGGGGCAGCATACAGCTTCGTTAAGGCTTTTTGTGTTTTTGAGGGTCCGCCAGAAAAAAGGAGCAGTTTAAATTAATAAATCTGGTAGAATGAGATGACACCATGAACAAGCATGGTCTTAATGAATGGGAGCTCATAAATGCCTAATGCTAATTCTGTACGAGGCAGTTACGGTGTATATATATGTATCCTTTCAGCAGAAGTGCTGATGTAGGATTTTGGCATTATCTCTGTAGCATTACCTGTGTTATACTGAGTATTTTTCCGTTCTTCCTGCATCAACAATAATGCTTCATGTTCGTGTCCAACTTCAGCCCTGCTTAGCCACTCAATGGAGGCGACCACACCAGCTGGTGCAAATTGCACTGCGGGCTGCCCGGCTAGTTCGGCCTCCACTGCAGGCGACCTTGAGGATGTGGAGGAAGCGACTAGCGATCGTAAGGTTTTTCGCTTTCTTTACTTGTATATGAAGAGCCTGAAAAGACGAGAATGCAGTGAGAGGATAGGATGAGAATCTATTTTTTTTTGAAGTATGAGCCTAAACAGGCCTTGGCAGAAGTTCTGTTTTGCCTTAAAGGAGACCTAGTTCGTGGATATTTTAAAACGTGTGCTCTGAAAAGAACCACTGTTTGTATAAATATGCCTGCTGCAAGTAATTCTTAATAGAAGTACTGAATCTAAGCGGTGATAAAATTTGCCACTTGACACTTCCACAGCTCTATCTCATTCCTACTAACTAGTTGCAGTGTGTTTTCCCGCCGAGTAGCAGTTTGCTTCCTTTAATTTCTTTTTTTGGTTCTGGATTGTGGTTTTGGTTCTGTTATTGTTTCCCTTGGCCTATGTCACTAGAAAGCCACAACCTTTTAAAGACGGACCAATAGAAATAAAACAAACATTACAGATTGTGGCTCAGGACTGCAAAGTGGTCACTGTACTCTATACAGTTTCTCTAGTTTTTGTGCATATATTTTTTTATGTGCCCAGCCTGCTGTGCTTTCTCACTCCCACTGGCAGCTGTTGTCACAATGGAAGAATACACTTATGGCTGTTTTCATTCTTGCCATGATATGACGGCAATCAAAATGGCAACCAAGCTGAATAGAAAACAGGCGGTACATTGAAGGAACAGTATTCAGAGCAGCTATTTTTAACTAAGGCATTGTCAGTGCATGGTGCATTTGTGATATATAGATCTGCAAGGGATAGAGCAGTTGTACAGAACAAATACCTTTGTGTTTAGCTGTGCCTTGTGGTGGAATCAATGGCAATTTAGTAGCTTATTGCAGAGCATGCTGACGCCGAGTGTTGGTTTACATTACCATCATCGATGCTGCAGTCCCACAGGGTGTTAATTGTTCTGACGTCCAGTGAAATCTCCACCGCAGTTCATCATCCTGCAGAATCTCGCACTTCACAAACAACCTCACCATGACATCGTGTAGAACAGCCACAAATATGTTCCCTCGAGGCATCCACCACATTTGCATTACCCGTTCTGATATGTCAAACTTGCGGCCAGGTGCGCAGTTGTTCTGTGAAGGATGACAGCCATCTTGAACATATTCGTGAAGAAGCACCGAATGCTTATGGGGCATTCACTCTTGGACACTCGGCGGAGAGAGCAAGCGAAATCCTCTGCCACCGAAAAAGCTGCATCGTTCACACTTCCCAACCACCTCGTCTGCGCTCATCGTCTGTGTGTCGTCTGCTCAAGGCGTAAACAGATATGGCAATAGGTTAATCCATGCTGTCTACGTACGATAACTGTATGCACGCTTACTTACGCTAAATGCAGCTATTTTGCCAGACGTTACGCCATTTCTAGCATTGTCGCTTTTAAATACATAAGAGTAGCCTAGTGGCGCCATCTGGTGGTTACTCTGAAGCCTTTTTTAAAAAAGGAAAGGATCGTCACCTAAAATAAAAAAGAACACATTTATCACTCACACTTTTTTTATGGGTGAGATGAGACAAAGCGAAAGAGCGCTGGCGCTTTTATGAGCATTGAACGCGCTCAAACAGGCAGTAACAGCGACGAATTCAGTCCCAAGCGAGGCGTCCCGCACCGAAGGGCGTCGCCATGTTTGTTGCCGAACTTCGTACTCTCCTTCCTATTGGCTGACGGGATTCGGCGGATTTTTTTCCGGTGGCAGAATTCGGTCCTGGACCGATCAGGCTTACCGCTTGGTATTTCGGCGCAATCTCTGCCGCGGCAGCGGATTCCGCTTGTTCTCGCTGCCGAATGTCCAAGTGTGAACGCGCCGTTACTTGGCCCTGAGCACAATTGATGAAGCGCCGCATTACAAACTGGTAAAATATGTAGCCAGGAGACATTACATGCATCAAACAGCCACAGAGAAACTGTGTGCGTGGCATCAGCTCTTTTGTCAGCTGCAGAAGAACCAACAACAGAGTGAGCTGGTGCATCATTGAAGAACCAAAAACAGCGCTCGCCCATCTTCTAGTCTGTCTTTATGGCGCTGTTTTTAGGTTTTCATCAGGTACCGGCACTCCCTGCAAGCGTTGCTGTTCTGAGTGGCAGTTCCACTGCAATTAGAACAGTGCCCCTTTCATCAACTATCAACACTCCCAAGAGTGCTGAGCATACAGCTAAAAGTAAAAAGGAAAACGAAAAATCCTTCTCAAGAACCATGCAAAAAATTCTGGGCAGAGCTGTGGAGCAAACATAAAATTCATTTACCGCATCATCCCTGATACTAGTTTGTCTCCCTTTTATTTATGGTGCCATTCTCTGATTTTCGATTGCAAGCCAACACCCGCATTTCGGATTTTCAAATTTGAAAACAATAGGACGACTTGCAAGCGTGTAAATGCAGTATATTGCTCATATTGCGTCCTTGAGCTGTAAATATATACATCTGCTGTGAAAGCCTGCCCTCACTGGAAACCTTGCTCGTTTCAGCGACAATGCTCAAGGTGCTGCGGCTGCTGCTAGAAATACGGCAGCAGCAGCGGGAAATCCTGCAGAGGCTGAGCCGGCTGGAGCAAGCTCAGCAAGAGCCGAGGACACGGTCACCGTCTCCTCCCGTGAGCTCCCTCCCGCCACTGTGCCCTCAGCTGCCAGCCTTCACTATTGAAGATTTTGAGGCGGCAGAAGCTGCTGTCAGAGATGACAGAGTAGCAGCTGCCCTGGTAATTTAATTTTTCATTCAATGTTTTACTACAGTAGTCTGTTGGGTGCTTAATGTAGTTGAGATATTTATTGAAAAATCTGAGCCCCAGAAGTAGATGCTTGCCATGCCTAAGCCATAATCATGCTGTTCTTGTATAAGTTTTGAGCTAATATAGTGGGAATGGATGAATTTTGAAAATTCCGCACATAGTAGGGTTACTGTGACATTGTTAATATTCTGTTTTATTACAACTGAAAATTCCGGAAACAGTCGCGCCCACTTATACCGAACATGACCGTTGCATAGATTACTTTATACTAAGTCTAATTCCTGTATTACAGTGAAAAATCCAAACTCCCTTACAGAATTAACGTTTGTTTCTTTTTGATTCGAAATAAGTGCCTTAATTGTTTTTGCATCTTCTACATTCGAAATGAATGCATTGTTTCTGTTCCTTCTAAAATCAGATTGAACGTTTCTTCAAAATAGACCCTATTTAATGCACTTTCTAAGCTCCCAAGCGAAGTCGTGTGCTCCTTATCAAGATCCTTGGCGATAAGCTGACTGCAGGCACTATGCAATTAATCCCCATTGCCGCTTTCACGGCAGCTAGTGGTAGGTCAGGCCTGTTGTCATTAGCTTCCTACTAGTTCAGTGCTTGTAGTTCACATGGCATATTCGTTTAAAAGCATCAACTAGGGTTCATGACCTCTGCAACAAAGCACACAAGATGGTACAAAGGAAAGAAATTAACACATACAGCACAGCTGTATTGGGGTATATAGCACAATTTCAGCTGATGGAAATGGTGCGAAGGAAACAGGGCGAGAGTTAACAAGAGTAATTAACATTTTGATTAGTAATTATATGCTGTCATTGACATATAGCACATGCTTGGCCACATGAGCAAGTTCTTCACTGATACTGATGGGGTACTAAGGCAAGGTATACCTGCTTGGATATATAAGGGTGCAACTCTGATTATTCAGACGAAAATCTCTGTTACATTGAAGTTTGAATTACAGAGTAGTGTATCTGTGCTGCTAACAATGCTTTCAAGAGATATTTTAGGGCTGTCTTGATTTATTTAATCACAGGACTATGTTATGCGCTACTATACTATTTGTGGCACATTCCATCAAAGTATTGAGCCTCATGAAGCTAGTGTAGTGTAATGTTAAGTCTATTTTTTGGTATATATTTTGTTCACAAAGTTTGGCTGAGTTAAGGTGGCACACAAATTATTTTAATTTTTGGTTTGAGACAATTGACTGGGAGTGCTGTTTCGGAGCTAATTTTTTACATTATTCGTTGTTTTCCAATTAAGGAGACAGCTTTGATCAGCCTTTTGCCTGGCTATTGCTTTTTATGCCTTTCATTAATTGAAGTGCAGTACTCCACTCCAACCAGGACAGTTTCAAGAAACATAGATGCTAATTTTAGTTGCACATTTTCCCTGTAGTGATGCATAAGACATGAATCACCGTGGAGTATTCCCTTACGAGCGCTAAACAATTTAATATTGAACTTCTTGATGCTGTTACGGTGGTCAAAATGTAAGAAGTGTTTCACATGAGGTGTAAAAAACCACTATAATTGCTGCTGTGTTGTAGCAGGTATACTACGATTACTTTCGAAGTCACACCGTTGTCTTTGCTATTGCGTTCTACAAGTTAAGTGGTTATAGAATGTGATTTTTCATGTGAAATAACCGTTGGGCAACTGCAAATTTTTCCTTTCAGAAGAAGCAGCTTCTCCGCCTAGGCGGGAACAATTTAAAGTTGGTGGCGGCGAATGTGATGGGTGCTGTGATGGGGGTGGCTGTGCAGAGCCTATTCAGCCTGCGGGGGAGAAAAGGAAAACGACCATTCGTTGGCACAAAGCTGTGCAGGGTGGCAACAGGTATACCTGATTTTGAATAGCTATAGCTTTTAATTTAGAAATATTGAGATTCCTGCTTTTAAACATGTACAAGTTTTTCCAAGCTATTTTCTTGCTATATCTAGCTGTATCTTACTGTAATTTTTTATAACAGCTGATGAATATTCTGTTGCTGTGTTTATGTGATTAGTTTGGGGGTCTTAGTCATAAAACTTCATAAAGAAGCAGCAGATGCACTCAATCAAACCAATCATTTCCATTTGTCATATTGTAATTCGTTGTCATGAACTTCCCTGCAATGGCCGCTTTGACGTTGACTGCAGTGTCTTCATGATAGCTCTTTTTTTTTGCATTTCACTACTGTACAGTACTTGTGTTGTTTGTTGGGATACCTTGCGTGTCAGTAACGTGTGGTTTTTCTGTGTCAAATCATGAACTTGGATTTCCATATGCTTGCAGGAAGTGTATCGTTTTAAATGTTGCATTTCTTGGTCTTAATGCACACTCACCTTGCACAGATGCCATCTGCGAGAAGCAGGGTGTCGACATCCTGGCAGCACAGGGTTTCATTGGCAGGTGGCTGCCCGGTGCGTGCGACCGAGGGGGCGGCCGAAAGAGGCGCTATGCCCAAGCTTTCGAGCATCCTGAGTCTCACGCTCAAGCACCACCTGTTAACCCCTGTGCAGGGTCAGCACCCTGCCCAGGCGCGCCCTCAGCCTCCTGCCCTGCAACCCCTCCAGGCATGGCCATCCTGTCCCCCTCAGGGGTCCACCCAAGCTCTGCCCCCCCCCCCCCACAGCCTCCTCCCCACGCCCAGCCACCGTCCACCCAAGCTCTGCCCCTTCCCCTGCCCCCCCACAGCCTCCTCCTCACGCCCAGCCTCACGCCCTTGCCACATGGGTCATTGCCCCACGGGCACATGAAAAATAAAAAAACATTTTTCTGAAATTCCTGTTTGCTTGTTTCATTTGGTAGCTGCTGGACATTAAGTAAAAAATGTGCATGAAATATTGTTTGCAAATCAAAATACATATGCAATGAAAATACTGCATGCAGTTTTGAAATTTTAATGGGAGTTCGAACCAATTGCAT
The DNA here is from genome assembly GCF_052857255.1 of Amblyomma americanum. Classification (NCBI taxonomy): domain Eukaryota; kingdom Metazoa; phylum Arthropoda; class Arachnida; order Ixodida; family Ixodidae; genus Amblyomma; species Amblyomma americanum. The sequence goes on from NC_135502.1 coordinate 161,263,299, forward strand.
ATACAGCTAGAAGTCGCAGGGTATTGAAAACCACGGACGGGACCTCTAAATGCATGCGATAATTCTGCACTGGTCTCGGAAAATACTGGAAATGCCAAGAGGTAGCCAAGATATGCCGGTATCCGAAAGGCCACTATTCGGCCATATTGGGGCCACTATTCGGCCATATTCGGGCCACTATTCGGCCATATTGGAGCCACTATTCGGCCATATTGGACCCTTATTGGCAGTGATGTTTGGGCCATTCTTGGCATTCAGTATGGCTAAACATCAGCCCAATCTTGGCGGGAATGTTGGGCCATGCTTGGAAAGAGTTGCGATTTGCCTAAATGCCAACGAAGGGCCGAAATTCGCGCCAATTTTCGCCAATGATATGCCAACGGTGGCCCGTTATTGGCGTGCTGCTTGGGGTATGGGGAGGTGTATGGGACGTACACTGGAATCGTGCCCAGCGTTATACAAAAATGTCACATGGAAAGACGACAGTTCTACAAGCAGCCTTCAGCTGCCAGGAAACAGTAGAAACGAGGGTGTGCGGAGGTGTATGAGACGTACGCTGGGATCGTGCCCAGCGCCTCCACCAAAATGTCACATATGGAAAGGCGACAGTCCACAAACAGCTTTCTGCAGCCAGCAAGCGCGAGAAACGAGAGCGGGAGGAAGTGTATGGGATGTACCCTAGGATCGCACCAAGCGCCTCCACCAAAATGTCACATATGGAATGGCGACAGTTCCATAAGTAGCCTTCAGCAAGCACGAGAAACGATTATAAGGGGATGTGTATGGGACTTACGCTGGGATCGCACCCGGCGCCTCCACCAAAATGTCACAAATGGAAAGCCTAAAGTTCTACAAGCAGACTTCAGCAGCCTGCAAGCGCGAGAAAGGAGGGTATGATGAGGCGTATGGGATGTACGCTGGGATCGCGGCCAGCGCCTCCACCAAAATGTCACATATGGAAAAGCGACAGTTATACAAGCAGCCTTCAGCGGCCAGCAAGCGCGAGAAACGAGGGCTTGCGGATGTGAATGGGACGTACACTGTGATCGCACCCAGCGCCTCCACCAAAATGTCACATATGGAAAGGCGACAAATCTACAAGCAGCCTTCAGCAGCCAGCAAGCACGAGAATGAGGGTGTGCGGAAGTGTATGGAATGTACGCTGGGATCGTCCCAGTGCCTCCACTAAAAGGTCACATGTGGAAAGGCGACAGTTCTACAAGCAGCATTCAGCAGCCCGTAAGCGCGAGAAACGCGGGTTTGCGAAAGAGTATGGGACGTACGCTGTGAACGCGCCCAGCGCCTCCACCAAAATGTCACATATGGGAAGGCAACTGTTCTACAAGCAGCCTTCATCAGCCAGCAAGCACGAGAAGCGAGGGTGTGCGGAAGCGTATGGAATGTACGCTGGGATTGTTCCCAGCGCCACCACAAAAATGTCACAAATGTAAAGGGGACAGTTCTTCAAGCAGCCTTCAGCAGCCAGCAAGCACGAGAAACGTGGGTGTGTGGAAGTGTATGGGACGTACGCTGGGATCGAACCCAGCGCCTCACCAAAATGTCACATATGGAAAGGCGACAGTTCTACAAGCCGCCTTCAGCAGCTAGAAAGTGCGAGAAACGAGGGCGCGAGGAAGTGTATGGAATGTACGGTAGGATCGCGTCCAAGCGCCTCCACAAAATGCCACGTATGGTACGACGACAGTTCCACAAGCAGCCTTCAGCAGCCAGCAGGCGCGAGAAACGAGGGTATGGATAGGTGTATGGGACGTACACTATGATCGTTCCCAGCGCCTCCACCAAAATGTCACATATGGAAAGGCGACAGTTCTACAAGCAGATTTCAGCAGCCAGCAAGCGCGAGAAACGAGGGTGTGCGGAGGTTTATGAGACGTACGCTGGGATCGTGCCAAACGTTATACCAAAATGTCCCATAGAAAGGCGACAGTTCTACAAGCAGCCTTCAGCTGCCAGCAAGCAGTAGAAACGACGGTGTGCGGAAGTATATGGGAGGTACGCTGGGATCGCACCCAGCGCCTCCACCAAAATGTCGCAAATCGAAAGCCGAAAGTCCTACATGCAGCCTTCAGCAGCAAGCAATCGCGTGAAACGCGGGTTTGCGAAAGTGTATGGGACGTACGCTGGAGTCGCACCCAGCGCCTCCACCAAAATGTCACATATGGAAAGGCGACAGTTCTACAAGCAGCCTTCAGGAGGCAGCATGCGCGAGAAAGGAGGGTATGCGGATGTGTATGGGATGTACGCTGGGATCGCGCCCAGCGCCTCCACCAAAATGTCACATACGGAAAAGCGACAGTTCTACAAGCAGCCTTCAGCAGCCAGCAAGCGCGAGAAACGAGGGTATGCAGAAATATATGGGACATACGCTGGGATCGCACCCAGCGCCTTCACCAAAATGTCACAAAAGGAAAGCCGGAAGTTCTACAAGCAGCCTTCAGCAGGCAGCAAGCGCGAGAAAGGAGGGTATGCGGAGGTGTATGGGATGTACGCTGGGATCGCGCCCGGCACCTCCACCAAAATGTCACATATGGACAAGCGACAGTTCTACAAGCAGCCTTCAGCAACCAGCAAGCGCGAGAAACGAGGGTATGCGGAGGTTTATGGGACGTACGCAGGGATCGTTCCCAACGCCTCCACCAAAAAGTCACATATTCAAGGCGACGGTTCTACAAGCAGCCTTCAGCAGCTAGAAAGTGCGAGAAAAGAGGGCGCGTGGAAGTGTATAGAATGTACGGTAGGATCGCGTCCAAGCGACTCCACGAAATGCCACGTATGGTCCGACGACAGTTCCACAAGCAGCCTTAAGCTGCCAGCAAGCACGAGAAACGAGGGTAGGCGGAGGTGTATGAAACTTACGCTGGCATCGTGCCCAGCGCCTCCAACCAAAATGTCACATATGGAAAGGCAACAGTTTTACAAGCAGCCTTCAGCAGGCAGCAAGCACGAGAAACGAGGGTATGCGGAGGTGTATGGGACGTACGCTCGGATCGTGTCTAGCGCCTCCACCAAAATGTCACATATGGAAAGGCGACAGTTCTACAAGCAGCCTTCAGCAGCCAGGAAGCGCGAGAAACGAGGGCGTGAGGAAGTGTATGGGATGTATGGTAGCATCGCGTCCAAGCGTCTCCACCAAAATGTCACATATGGAAAGGCGACAGTTCTACAAGCAGCCTTCAGCAGCCACCAAGCGCGAGAAACGAGGGTGTGCGGAGGTTTATGGGACGTACGCTCGGATCGTGCCAAGCGTTATACCAAAATGTCACATGGAAAGGCGACAGTTCTACAAGCAGCCTTCCGGAGGCAGCAAGCGCGAGAAAGGAGGGTTTGCGGAAGTGTAAAGGATGTACGCTGGGATCGCGCCCAGCGCCTCCAACAAAATGTCACATATGGAAAAGCGAGAGTTCTACAAGCAGCCTTCAACAGCATGCAAGCGCGAGAAACGAGGGTATGCGGAAGTATATGGGACGTACGCTGGGATCGCACCCAGCGCCTTCACCAAAATGTCACAAATGCAAAGCAGAAAGTTCTACATGCAGCCTTCAACAGCCAGCAAGCGCTATAAACGCGGGTTTGCGAAAGTGCATGGGACGTTTCTATCGAAAAATCTCATAAAGATGCATATGTGTCTCATATTAGTTTATATGTGTCTAGTATGTGGTCACAAGAGTTGATATGTGTCTAGTATGTGGTCATACGAGTTGATATGTGTCCAATATGTGTTTCGTATGGGCTGATATGGGTCCCTATATCCTCGTATCGGTTTATATGTGTCCTTCGTAGCCCTTGTATGGGCTGATATGTGTCGTTCGTATCCCTCGTATGGTCATATGTGTCCTTCGAATCCCTCGTATGGGCATATGTGTCCCTCGTATGCCTCTATGTGCTGATACCTGTCTGTGCTGATATGTGTCTATCGTATCAGTTTTTTAGCCGAAATATAAATTTTGTATAACCAGAATGGGCTGATGTGTCTTTCGTATCACTCGTTTGAGCCAAATGCAGCTCTCGTATCACTCATATGGGTGAACTGCGTGTCTCAGTGAGCTGATACTCACAGACCCGAAGACGACAAAGTTGGCTGTGGCGTGCACGGAGCGCTCGCGCTAGGCCCACCGCCATTAAATCATTCCATCGCCATCTGTTATGTAGTACTGTCTTCACCTGCTTGCCGTCGCGTAACATTTGGCGTGAGGTGCGGAGTTCATCCCCATCCTGGTCCTGGAGCTTCGGTGTCCTGCGTGTGCCGTGGTCGTCGGTCGTGTATTCCTGCCCGCACCGCCCGGTTGTGCCCGAGCCCGCCAGACCAGAACCGACCATGTCGTTCACCCCAGCCCCGCCCCCTGCCCCGGCCAGAAGACACGACAACTTGACGACGCCGCCGCTACTCGAACCTATGACCCCACCGACCCTAGAAGTCGCCAACATATTCGAGCACAGCCCCTGCCCATGCCGTTCGGTGTGTTCATGGGCCTCGGCCGTCGGCTCAAGGTTACCTAGCTAGCTACGGCCCGGAAGCTTCCTGGACCAGCGCTCATCTGATCATCATCTGTTCATCCCTTTCATCGTGACGGCAAACCCTACATCTTCTTCTCTTCTGTGTTCATCCGTCCTGTCACGTTCATCGTCACGCCCTGCGTTTCGTCTTCACTGCCGGTCTTTCAGTTCGCGCGATCGGGACGATCGCTAAGGCAGCCCCGGGTAGTGTCACGGACTCGAAGACGACAAAGTGGGCAGTAGCGCGGCACGGAGCTCTCGCGCTAGGCCCACTGCCATTAAATCATTCCATCGCCATCTGTTATGTAGTACTCTTCACCGCGCTTGCCGTCACGTAACAATATGTGTGTCTTTTATAAGGCTCGTATGAAATTAAATGGATAACATTTCATCTTGTCTTTCACGCGGTGCACTTGAGCTCATAATTAAAGAACACAGGTGATCAAATTAGATCCCTCAAACGTGGTGGGATGCTAAATCCCAAGTATAGTACCATTTTACGCTGTATCAGCTTAGCACATGAATGGACAAGTATATGGCATTCCAATACTGTCCTGTTTCAAATCTACATCTCAGCTGAAGCGCACACATTCAAGAAAAAGTTTAGAACACCCTCAGGAAAAATAAAATTAAGCCAAGGACACCATCTAAAACATAATAGATAATGAGGTCACAAAACATTGGTCCTTGGGATAAATGACTCAAGTAGCTTCCAATAATAAGGAAGTGACTATACAGATGCAAAACTTTCCCATACATATATCCCAAGCTTGAGAGGAGTGTTGAATAATTTGCCTTCTTGTCTATAACATGCTAATTACTGAAAGTGAAAGATATTATAAACGAAGCTTTAGATGTCTTTTTTCAGAAGTGTAATTCATTTTTTGATATCGTCCCCCACTTACACTGATGCCCTTGCATCATCGATGCATAATTGTTGTTTACATGCCCTCAGAGAAGAATGAGGCTGATGGCCCCAAATGGACACTAAAGATCTTCAAATGTTTCTTCAGCTATGGTATAGCCAGTAGCTACAAGGCACTAGGTCAGAAATATTGGTGGGTGATGCAGAACATCCCGAAACTGCAGCTGATTCAACATGGCGGTATTTCCACCAAACTTGTTGTCATGCCAAGCATTGTCACAATAAATGATAGATTTTTTTAAGACAAACTTTAAGAAAAAGTACACGGTCCATCAGCATCCTCAAGTTCAAGAATGGAAGCAATAACCGTCTGCTTAATGTGACAATCATCACAAATAAATTCATCCACATGTGCCACGAGCTCAGATGCGAGATGCAGACAGTGGGCATCCACTGCACTCCTCGTCTTTCACACTCAACACAGCTGGATCTTGCATGTACGTACAGTTTGTACATACCTTCTGCCTGGAAACATAACATACCCATTACCAGAAACTGGACTCGTTCGATGGTGGATAATGATAGGGAGAACACCTTCTGCCATCCAAAATTTGGTTTCGAAAAACTGTTATAACCGTACACTGATGTATACTAACATTTTCATTGTGACTACTTCAATATCAGTGGTGCCATGTGCAAAATGAAAATATGAAAAGTGGGAGCATCAAACTTTCTTTTCATTGTATGTCTTTCCCTTTCACAAGGTGATAAATGTGTTACAGAGCAGGAGGTAAAAATATACTGATCACCCCTCATAAAAACAGAATCCACCAATACCATCTGTTTAATGAAACAAACCTACATAATACACAAAACACTACATATATACTATATCATGGAACAAGAGTAAGAGTTTTGTACACAGACCACACGAACAACACAGCAGCAAGTGACATACAATATTAGTTACATTTCTCCATATTTACTATACTCAAATACAACTTAAGAATAAAGTGGCAGATGCCTCTCAAAGGACCAGGCATTGTAATGAGCAAGGAGGAGGAGGACACAACCAGCAGTGCATGATAGTTTTGATGATGACGATGAGTTGTGAGCCCGTTAACAGGCCAATGTGATCCATTAAACGTCTGCGTATACAAGCCGAGCACATCGAGCACTGCCACAGTGAGATTAGCAAAAATGAGAATGACAATGCCTCTAATGAGCTATTGTAGATGCCATGGTAGAGGGCTCCAGACTAACTTCAACTGCATATGCGCTGACAAAGCACAGCAAAGAGGCGTGTTTTCCACTGCACCTATATCAACATGTGGCTGCTCTCGCCTGGATTTGACTCAGCTTCGTTGGGCATAGTGAATAAATGTCCATCCAAACAACTGTGACGTGACAACTAAAGAACTGAATATGGACAGGTAATGACAAAAAGAAAACTGGGCCATATATGCCCTCTTCACTGTGTGAACACGTCGCCCATCTGAAAACAAACATAAAAATAAAGACATGAAGTGTCACCTGCTGAAGAAATAAACAGCCGAAACATTAGTACACCTTCATTCACAGAAATAGAGCTACCTGTCACAAGGCAACGGGTGTGGTAGGCACGCAGCAACCCAATTATATAGTGTGCGCAATCCTGATTTGCTCAGGTTGTCATACCTTTCATGCAAACAACTTGCGAAGTGAATTGTAGAGAAGCGTTTGCCACTTCATTCTTGAGTTGTATTCAACTATAGTTTACACAACACACAAAAGAAAATACTGCTTCTCAAAGGAACACTAAGGACATGTCCACACATAATTTCTGTTCTTAGTAAAAATATGTTGTATTGGCCCTTTCTAACCATTCTGTTATTCTGTAAATCATTCTATTACTAGGGCCGCCTTCCCGTGTGTTTTTTTTCTTGCAGAAATGAAGGTTTTATTTGAGATATGTCAATAAAAGAATTCCCAAATGTTTCTATAGTTCGACGAAAGCTATATATTCGGGAAAAAAACAATCCGGTATACACTGCAAACTGCCTTCAAAAATGTTTCCTGACCGAATGCTTCGTCAGATCGAACATCTCTCACAACACCTCGGATGTTTCAAACTTGTTTACCAATGCACATCGGCTTTGCGACCAATATCAGATATACAATATGCGAGATATACCCACTCCAGTGGGCCGATCATGTATCTATAGGGCCGCTTACCCGTGTGTGTTTTTTTTTCTTGCAGAAATGAAGGGTTTATTTGAGATATGTCAATAAAAGAATTCCAAAAAGTTCCTATCGTTCGACGAAAGCTATATATTCGGAAAAAAACAATCCGGTGTACACTGCGAACTGCCTTCAAAGGTCTTTCCTGACCGAATGCTTCATTGGATCGAACATCTCTCAGAACACCTCGGATGTTTTAAACTTGTTTACCAATAGACATCGGCTTTGCGACCAATATCAGATATAAAATATGCGAGATATACCCACTCCAGTGGGCCGATCACGTATCTATAGGGCTGCCTACCCGAGTTCAGGTGGGCTATACTCTAGAACCACGGAACAGGGGGGTGGCAATGGGGAACGTCTCCTCGCCCCCCACATTTTTCAGGGGGGGATTTGCCCCTCCCCCAATCTCTATTTGCTTCTACTTCAATCAGATTTTTGAAAATTGACACACATATTAGTTCTAACCTCTTTTAATTCAAACAACAGTGGGGCTGCATGAGCTGCTTGGCTTAGTAGCCAGTTGAAAAACATTTGGTATATGAGTAACCTAAACCGGTCACGTCTCTACAGAATTCGATCGACTATATATCGACCTGAGCGTGTACATGATCACGATTAGCAGAATTTAAACAAACTATGCTTAGGCTTTTTTAATGGAATTGATCACTCCTCGTGCGTACAGCTTCCCACGTATAAGCTCCTCATTTCAATTATTTTATATTGCCATAAATCTTTGCACCGTTCGTTCGTTCGCACTTACAACCTCCGGCACGCGGCTTTATCATTTTGTTGTGGAATACGAGGTGCGACCAGACTTATGCCGTTGATCATGGACACGTGCAAATGATTCCACATTTTTCCAGATTCTTGCTGCTTTTGGTTCTCTATCTCGAAGGTTCCTTGCCAGCTTTAAATTCAGCACGACCAAGAACTGCATGGCATTCAGGTCGATGACCGCCGAGCACGCATGATTAAGCCTATTGCAGCCGCCGAGTAATTCAGTTCTTAGTGGGCGTGAGTCAGCCCCTTAAACAGTTAATTTCGGAAGCCTTTTCGTTGTCTTCCTGACAGCTGGGGTGTCGTCACCGCATCGTGATACTTTGCATCAAGCTGCTTTGATCATATATATATATATATATATATATATATATGTATATATATATATATATATATATATATATATATATTATTGTTACGGTGTGGGATGCCACGGGGTGGCCACGGGCCCGCCCAGAGAAATATAGCAGCAGTACGGAGGAGAGCCGGCGAAGCACGACCGGCGGCGGCCAAGCTTTCTCGTTCTATCTCCCTCGTGCTAGAGCCGCGCGCTCGCTCGCCGCCTCTTTTATTCCCGTATCACCTTTCCACCGGGGGGGGGGGGGGGGGGTGCGGAGAAGTCAGGCCGTGCTTTGATGCAGGGTTTCCTGGGGCGATGCAATGTGGGCTCGCAGATAGGAAACGGTCACACTCTTCGTTGAATTCGAAGTGTGTGAGCTGGGCGAAGGTGTCTGCAGTCGCCGAAGAAGGTCCCACACCGGTTAGGATAACTTCAGGGAGTTTTATGCATATTGAGCGGCGATCCGTTTATGGGACTGCATTGCGTGGGGAAGGCATGGAGCCAGCAGGCGACGACAGCACTGATGAGGACCCGGTAGCTAAGTCGGAGTCACCGCAGGCGCCGTAGACATATCGCTTCATGTTTGAAACATGCTCTGGGAAAATGTGGTGCACACCGCATGGTCGATGCTCTGGCAGGTCTTCGAGGCGGTATGTCACGGGGCCGAGTCGGGCAACGACACGGTAAGGGCCGCGGTATCGGGGCAAGAGCTTTGCGGCACGGCCAGTCGCACGGATGGTGCGGCGAACGAGGACCAAGTCACCGGGCCGGAAGGGGGGATGTGGTGGTGCTGCCGCGTTGGCCGCTTGCACACGCGCGTGAGCCGTGAGGAGGTTGCTCTGGGCGTCGAGGCGGGCGGAATGAAGTCGTTGAGTAGATTCAGTTGGTGACGCAGTAGGATGAGGAAGGCCCAACTGCGCGTCGAGAGGGATGGAGGGCGTTCTGCCATAGACGACTGAGAACGGCGTCACATGCGTTGTTTCTTGCGCTGCAGTGTTGACTGAAAAACTGCAGCAGAAACAAAACGATCCCAGTTTGTGTGGGACGGAGCGACGTAGGATGCGAGTATATCCGTGAGGGTACGGTTAACACGCTCCACGAGGCCATTGCACTGCGGATGATTGACGGATGTAGTGGAATGCGCAATGCCGAAGGAGCGGAGGGCTCGCTCGAATTCATGGGACATAAAGCAGCTCCCACGGTCTGTGATGAGGCGCCGGGGAACACCGTGCCGAAGAACGAGATGCTGTTCCACAAACGCGACGGCATGAGCGGACGACGTGTCTGGAACGGGCAGTGCTTCGACCCACTTGGAGAAGTAGTCGATCGCAACCAGAACATACCGGTTGCCGGCACGCGTCTTCGGAAACGGGCCCAAATGATCCAGTCCAACCAGCTCGAAAGGTGAACTTGGTGGCGAAAAAGCCTGCGGGGGTGGCTTGGTTACACCTGTGGACGGTTTTCTGTACTGGCATGTCTGGCAGGACGCCACGTGTTCTTTGACATCTCTGGACATATTAGACCACCAAAACCGCTCCGACACTCGTGCGTAGGTCTTGCTGCGACCAAGGTGACCAGCCGTGGGAGCGTCGTGTAAGCCGCGCAAGATTTGCGACCGCAGTATTGCCGGCACAACTGGCAACCAGACGGGTGGTCGACCACGGAGCCGCTTCACATGACACAAGAGGTCGTCCTTCATTCGATAGACCCGGCGTAGTTGGCGGAGGCCTGCGCCGGCGGCGGTGCCAAGGGAGTGGATTATGGCAGCAATGGCGGGATCTTGCTTTTGTGCAGTCCTCAGGTCCGTCAAAGCCGTCACGGAACAAGGGTGGCGAGAAAGGAAATCGGCATCTTGATGAGCAGAGCCGCGCCGATTCACTATTGTGAAATTGTACTCTTGAAGTTGCAGGGACCAGCGTGCAATCTTGGCATTCAAATGTTTGGCGGACTGCAGCCAAGTGAGAGCGCTATTGTCTGTGACTATGGTGAAGTGACGGCCGTACAGGTAGGGACGGAACTTCTCGACGGCCCAGACAACGGCGAGGCACTCGAGTTCTGAGGAGTGGCGGCGGCGCTCAACGTCGGAAAGCTGGCGGCTGGCATAAGCTAGGACTTTGTGGTCACCAGACTCGTCTTCTTGCAGGAGGACAGCGCCGAGCCCATCTTGGCTGGCATCCGTGTGGAGGACGATGGGGGCCGATTCGTCGTAATGGGCCAATGTAGGAGGCTCGAGGAGGGCGTGCTTGACGTCAAGAAACGCGAGCTCTTGGGCCTGCGTCCAACTCCACGGTGCATTCTTCTTCAGCAGGGCGGTCAATGGAGCTCTGCGCTTGGCAAAGTCCGGAATGAAACGACGGAAATACGAAGCAAATCCAAGGAAACTTTTGAGCTCCTTGGCGGTGGTGGGAGCTTCGTAAGCTGTAAGCGCTTTTAGCTTTTCAGGGTCGGGACGGATGCCATGCCGGCTCACAACGTGACCCAAGTACGTCACCTCCGCGAAACCGAAGAAACATTTTTTTGGTTTTAAGCGAAGCCCAGCAGAGGTAAGGGCTTCGAGGACGAGTTTGAGGCGTCTCTGGTGTTCTTCAAATGTAGCCGCGTAGACAATTACGTCATCCAGGCAGACCAACGCCATAGTCCACTTCAAATGGCCTAAGACTCGGTCCATGAGACGCTGGAAGGTGGCTGGAGCGTTCGAGAGACCGAAGGGCATACGGTTGAACTGGTAAAGGCCGTCGGGAGTCACGAAAGCCGTCTTTTCCGCATCATCGGGGTGAACAGGCACCTGCCAGTAGCCCGAGAGCAGATCTAGCGTGGAAAAATAACGGGCCCCCTTCAGGCGGTCAAGCGCATCGTCGTGGCGAGGCAGCGGGTACACGTCGCAATTAGTAATAGCATTTAGCTTCCGATAGTCAACACAGAAGCGGAGTGTTCCATCCTTCTTGCGCACAAGGACGACAGGGGAGGACCAAGGGCTACAAGAAGGGGCAATGATTCCCTGGTCAAGCATGTCGCACACGTGCTGCTGGATGACTCTCCGTTCGGCTGGCGCTACACGGCGAGGTTGGTGATGAACGGGCCCGCGGTTTTCGGTGTTGATCCGGTGTTGAGCCCAGGAAGTGCACCCGAGTTCACCGGCGCTGAGAGCAAGGCAACTGCGATGCTCGAGCAGCAAGGTCTTCAGAGAGGCGAGCTCCGCGCAGGTCAGGCTGGGTCCAAAGTTAAATTCTTCCCATGATAGGATCGCCGGCGCTGGAGGGTGGCGAGGCGGGGCTTCAGGTTGCAGAGATGCCACTGGTGACCCGGGGTCCAAAACTGAGGCTGTACCCAATTGCGTGCCGGGAGTCAGCGCGAGAGGTACGCTGCTGATGTTGAGTATAAATACGTGGGCCTCTCCTTTGAGCACAGGCACAAGGCTTCGAGGGGAGGTCATCTGACGGGCTGGAGCTGAACACCGGATGGGTTCGAACAGCACGTCTGCTGTGACCGGACTGTCAAGCTTGGCATACACCCACGTTGCCGCACCCGGTGGCAGGGTCACGGCGGACGCCACAGTCACGGCAGTGACGTCGAACGGCTTGACTTGACACGGCCACTTCGTCGCGAGGTCACGCAGAGATGCTGAGGCACGCTTGGTCGCCGACACCAGGGACTGCCACAGGGCGACACCGAGGCTGGAAACCCGGCTAAGCCAGCCCGGCCCACAGAGAGTTCGGCTCGCCCGTGGTTTGGTTTTAGTAAAATTAAGGACGACTCCGGCTTGCTGGCACCACCCGCACCCGAGGACCACTGGCCAAATAGGGCTGTCTGCGACAACAAACTCGGTGGAGATGGTATTTCCGAGTGCTGTCAGGTTGACGACGACACGTCCGACTTGCTCCACAGGGGTGCCGTTAAAAGCTAAGAGCCGGGTTTTGGCGGCTGGCAGAAGCAGGTGGGGCGCGTTAGCAACAAACAATTTGTGCAGTACATTGACAGCCGCTCCAGTGTCAACCAAGGCCTTTACGTGCCGGTCAAGCAGGGCGACGTCGACGAGCATGTAAGGAGCATCAGTGGTAATCGGAGCCGACGAAAGGAGGGGACGCGGAGAACGAAGGAGTGTGGGGACGGACTTCCGGAGTTCCGCCAAATCGTTTCCCGACGTTGGAGGGCCGGCACAGTCCCTCGCGTAGTGTCCCCGCAGGCCGCAGCGGAAGCAGGTCATGCGGACGTCGTTACGCAGGCGTCGGATAGAGGCCGCAGTTGGGGCTGCGGACCGAGGAGCCTGCACCCGGACGCTGCGCTCGGCAGACGGTGGCGACCCCCGCGTGGCCAGCAAAGTCAATTCCGCCTCGATTGCGAGCGCCATGGCGGCACGGACGGAATCAGGACGGCCAGAGCGGACCAAGCGCTGCACCTCGGGGAGTCGGATGGCGTCGACAAACGCCTCGGTGCCGACCAGGGCCACGGCGTTCTGAGGCGCTGCCGGCAGCGACTGCAGAGCCAGGCGCTCAATGGCGGCGGCGAGGTCCTGGTACGTCTCCCCGGGCTCTTGACGGCGGGCTCGCAGGCGGTGGTACTGCACACGGGGTTGACCTGAGGCACCATAGTGGTCGGCGAGGAGGCCCGCCAGAACAGTGTAAGAGCCCAGCTGGTCGGGCGGCACGTTCTGCAGCAGCTCGGTGGCGCGGCCCCTCAGTTTTGCAACGAGCATCCATGCCTTCATTTGCTCGTCCCAGCCTCTCGCCGCTGCAATACCGTCCAGCTGGATGCGGTAAGCATCCCACGAGATGGTGCCGTCAAATGTGGGCAATTCCACAACGTCCAACGAACACTGCGGCGAGGACGCACCCGCGCCGAGCACGCCATTGGCGGCCACGACCGCAGGCCCAGCGACGGCAGAGCCGTAAACAGCGGCGGCGGGGACGCCCAAAGGCACCTGACCTGTGCTCGGCTCGGCTGGCACCAGGCGACGGAGTTCGCGCCGGAGAGCTTCCATCTCCCCAGCCTGGGCAGTCAGACGGGCCTCCCATGCGTCCATCCGTTGGGTGACTGTATCCAGGAGGCGCTCAACACCGGCGTCCGGCTGCTGCGAAGAGCCGAGCCTCTCCGAGCGCCTAGGTCTAGCGGCGCCGGCCGCCGCGTCGTCGGCGCTATCGGCTGGTGGTGGACTCCTGTCGGCTGGCACGTCGGTTGCTTGATTCTGGGAGCGGGTGAGCGGCATGATCCCACCGCTGCCACCAAAATGTTACGGTGTGGGATGCCACGAGGTGGCCACGGGCCCGCCCAGAGAAATATAGCAGCAGTACGGAGGAGAGCCGGCGAAGCACGGCCGGCGGCGGCCAAGCTTTCTCGTTCTATCTCCCTCGTGCTAGAGCCGCGCGCTCGCCGCTCGCGCTCGCTCGCCGCCTCTTCTTTTATTCCCGTATCAATATATATATATATATATTTTTTTATGTAAATGAGTATTAAATAAATATTAACAAAATAAGCTCGAAGTCCTGCCCTCCCACTAAAAAAAATGAGTTCCGGAGTCCCTGGCTATACTAATTGTCTCCAGCATAGCCCTAACCTTAACCCGCTGCCATTACGACCCGGACGCGAAAGCGGTGTGCCAGAGAACACTGCGAAACTATAATTATAGAGGTCCTCGATCACCTCGATTGAAGCACCTCAATCGAGGGCGCGGTTGTGCTACCCAGTTCCGCGTTCTAGCGCACACTAGCAGTTTATTTTTGAGAGCCTCTCCCTCCTCGTACCTTGCACACTTCTGATTTCTTAACATAAATTCTTTCAGTGCATCAATTTACCTATTCAGCAATCTATATTTCCCCCTCTGCTGGTCCTAAGTCGCTGATTTCAGGTCAGTGGCAATATAGTACTTAAGATATCTACCACACACCGTGCCAGAAAATACTTTTTTGCAGCAATTACAGACTTTTCAAGCACTTGCTGCATTTAGGGGAGTTCTAAAAGAAGTGTTTATTTTATCGTAGATAACACAGAAGTTGCTGTTTACAGCGCAGAGAACAGGGAAGAGCCCAGCGTTATTTATGATCAAGAGCCGCGCAACAGGAGCTTTTATATTTCGAAACCGAAACTGAAAATGTTCTAGCGTCGTCTGACGGCTAGGCCCAGACTTTATAGGTGCTTTCTGTTTGTCGTAAGCCACACAAAACTTTCTGCTTAAAGCACTAAGTATAAAGCGCAAAGCACAATCAGGCACCGCGCGCCAGTATACCTTCCAGCTTTGAAACCGAAACCGAAGGCGATTTGTCACATGGCGACTACTTTGTTTAATGCAGTGGCGATCAAAAATCGCAGAACACTTCAAACATTTAGGTTACAGCGGTACCATAAAGCTCATACATGATAGAGCCCACAGAGTTACACTAAGCTACCCTATCCAAACTCTATGGGCAGTCACAGGTGCAAGACCGATTTGAGGGGCTAGTAGGTTCTGCAGTTGGTTCTGGTTAGGTTGGACCAACGCTCTGTGGCACAGCTTGACACAGAACTCATAACTATTTCCCCTTCAAAGTAGTATTTGTAACTTTTCAACTATAAGTATTTCATGGTGTGTAGAGCCCCGCGTCGTCTGCTACTACATGCGGTCAATCAGCAGTCAACTGGATGGCCGGATGCCCTGCACGAGGAGGCTGCGACATGGAGCGGTATAGAGATCACGGTCGGAGACGCAAGTGCTGCCGCAGGAAACAAACAGACGAAATTGACTGAATAAAACGTATTTATTATTCTGGTTTTTAAAGAAGAGGTCATAATCATCATCAAATGCAGTGCCCTGTGCGGTGCGCTTCGCCAAGCGAATCCAAGTCTGCGGTCGTTTGCGTCCAACGTTTGCGTCGTCACTCGTGTCGGTGTGTGTGGTTGTTACAGTTAATAATATTGTGTGTTTTGCAGCCACATGTGACACTTCCACTATGGGTTCGTCAGCTGCGGCGAGCTATGCGTACGTGAAATACTTCGACCGACGGCGCAAAAGCTATCGTACACGTCTCTATGTCGTCCCTGTTTCCTTTGCGCTGCACCTATCCATGATGCCTCACCGACTGGCGTTAGCGACCTTGCAATAAAAAGGACGTCTACTGGCGCGGCGGAAAAGATGAGAAGGCGTTCTATGCCGCCCAAGTAATGGAGCTTGGAGGTGAGTTTTGCAGTTACTTCGCTACGTAGTCAGATTTCAGAAGTGCCAAACGTGTGATGCGTGTACAGTCAAGCCTAACGCTTTTACCAAAGCTTGGTGGCGTTTTACATAAAGTCGATGCACATGCCTTTTTACTGTTGCGAGCACTTGCAGAACGCTTACGATACCACTTCCTCTGTGATTGCGATCCGAGCACGCAGCAGCCCCGCGCATGCTTCCCAAAGAAGGGAAAAACTGCGTGGTCGCGTTGCAGCAGGTCTCGACGTAAGCGTCACTCTGAGCGAAATAATATATCGTGATTTTTTTTCATGAATTCAAGTAAATGCATGAGGCAGGGAGAAATCGGCTGTGTTCAGATCTGCTAATTTTTCGCATCATATGATTTTTGGAAAGCAATGAACGCGACACACTAACTTATCCGTTTCCGTAGCTTGCCCTGTGTTTGCTGTCACTTTCATTATTTTATCTCTCATTATTTGTGTTCCAGTAACAAAAGTGGAGCTTATCCAGAGCATGTCGAAGAGAAAAATCACTGCAATGGACCTTGAAAATTCTGAGCCAGCAACAACAGTTGCACAGAGTCATGTATGTACTGAGCGAAGTTTTACTGCGGATGCCTCCGCTACTGCCACTCGCACGCTTACCAGTCGCAATATGTACATTACATAGCAGCATACTTCAGAGCCAGGCAGGCGTCTCTGTTGGTGTGTGTCTAAAATATTTATGGTGGCGGGAAGCAGCCAGGCTCCCGTCAGCAACAGAGAGCTTTGTAGCGGATCTTTGAATTGTAGTATAGAGATATTGCTTAAATTCTACCATTGTAAAAGATTGCGTAGGACACTAGAGAACCGCATGTGGAATGGAAGCATCGTTCTGTTTTTTGTTCTCTCATATATTGTGTGCTTCATGTGAGGTCAAAGTTTCATTTTTCGTATTGCATCTTTGCATTGTTGTCTAAAATATTTATTGTTTGGGGGAGCAGCCAGGCTGCCTTCAGCAACAGAGAGCTTTGTATCGAGCCCACCGATACGGCGGTGCGGGACAGCGCACTTCTCTCATTGCAGCACGTTGTCTTAGCTTCCACTTGCAACTCGGTGGCCTGTTTTCTCGGTGCCATGATACTGGTTAAATATATGTATTGCTGGAAATTTATAAGCCCTGCTATTCTTCGGTTATGTGGCATACCAAAGCGAATCGGGCCACGTGAGACACGGATAGGCCCGCTGATAATTATTATTCACGAGGGGTGATAATTATTATTCACGTGTCTATCGAAAACGCCGGTGCTGCGCTGTGGGCTACAACTGAGGTGGGCTCTCTCCGGTCGGGGCGGCTCTTGTCAAGACACGATTAATTACTGGAAGGCACCGTTTCCCTCTTCCCGTCATCTGTCCATCGTCGGTCGCTTCTTGCAGGGAACCAGTGAAAGGGGAAGGTCATTTGCATCGAGCAGAGCGTGGGAAGAACAGGCTCCTTCCCAGCTAGTCATCCTTTCCTTTTGTGCAGTCGTCGGCCACCTGATGACGCTGTCGAAATTGCCGCTGCTGTTGCTGTGCCACCGTGGCCATACCTGTCGATGGGATCTGCACCTTAATCCTCTTCGGCTGGTGTGCATTCTGTTCATAACAGGCCCAACGCGGACGCCACCGAAAGCTCCCCATTTGACTTTCAAACAAAAGGGGTGCTGTCTACTCTTGTAAACAGAAGAGCAGCCACACATAACAAGCAGGGATGGAGGACTAACGCTAGTGGACCAAGCGGAAGGGAGAAAAACCTCTGAGAGGGAATGGAAGGAGAGGAGCATTGAAAAGTAGCTAGTTTGCCATATATGTAACTGCAATATAATGTGTTTTATTAAAGATTGTTTGCGGTTGTGTGTTCCGGGGACGGTGCCTCACAACAACCTTGGTAGAGGATATTTTCAGCCAGAGGGTGGTCGGGGCCCTTTAAGTAGTGGCTGCCGGCTGGCGTGCATGTGTGCTCAGCCAAATTTGTTGTTCAAAATTTTTATTCTCTACGGAGGTCATTTTCATTTCACAGCTGAAGATGAAGCATAACCTTGCGTGTGCCGATTCGGTCGTTGCCATAAAGCTTGGTGCTCGGGTCTTCTACCACAGGTGCTTAAAATACCTGAGAAATACCGTATGCATACTTGACCTTGCATTTGACTCATCAAAAAGAAAAATTTCCCAGTGTCGATCATCATGCCTGCACACACAGTGCGGGGCTGACATGCAAGGCCAGATTGTAATGCCTTTCATTCGAGTGCTAGCTCCGCAGTAAAAGCGATAGCATACAGACATGACGTGCAGCTAAATTTTTACAGTGCACGCACTTCAGAAAAATGTTCAACCAGCTGATATGCACGCTTGTCAAAATAATGCGTGCATTACATGCTGGCAGCAATATTAACAGCTGGAGGGCGGCAGACTACAGTTGAGTGGAACATATCCTGATTGTTTTCTGCTTACAGCCCACAGGAATTAGTTCACAAAGAGAAATTGCAACTATCACAGGAGAGTCAGTATAGGCAGGGTCGATCATTGGCGCCCAAGTAATTAGTGTGTAGTTAACAAATATGCAATAATCTCAGACTACAGCATGTTGTTTGAGCTGTGGATGCGCAGTTTTTCCCTCCTCCTCATCATCAGCCTCACTACACCTACAGGGCAAATGCCTCTCCCATGTCTTTCCAATTAACGCTGTCCAATTAGCCCTCCTATGTTTTGTCAAATGCAAGTCTTTAGAGTGCGACTGCCCGTCACATATGCTTTTGAGGATATCTCAAAGCTTACATGCAGACTTCACGACAGCACACAACGCACTGAAGGACATATACTTGCGTTGTTGCCGCTGAGGTATGCATCTGAGTGCAAGAGTCCGCGGCTGCCCTGAATAACTAACGTCCATTCTTTCGCTCCCAAGGATCAGATTTCTACCGTACGCATGCGAGCAATGAGACGCAACAGCAAGCAAAGCAGTAGAGGGCACTCGCCTTCCGTGATCCATGGACGGCCTTGGCGCCATGATTGCCAGCAGGCTGGTTCTGGCGGCGACCAGTTCTTGTGAGCATGATGCACGTTCCTGTCAGGAGTGAGTTTTCTGGCAGCGAACAGGCTCTCCGAGCACGGCAATTTGAAAAAGCCCAATGATAATTTAAAGATTTAAAGATGTATAGACACCTTATTTTGGTGGCATGTTTTCTTCAGTACAATGATTCAGAAGACACTACTATGAATGAATCATCAAGTGGTGTTTGCCTGGGACCTATAAATAATTTATAATCGAATTTTTCTACCATGCTGTCTCGGTTTCAACAGCCGAGTGAAGACTGTGACATCAGAGAGGTTATATGTAACGTGAAGCATAGAAAAAATGCGATATAATTGCTGCTTGATCGTTTTAATTCACTACAGTGTTGAAGCCTGCCTTCCTCAATAGTCGGAATGACAAATGTAGCAGCACCGATTATATTGCGGTTTTTCATGCCTCGCATGACCTATAAACTTACTTTGACGTCATAGTCCCCATTCAGCTCTTGAAACTGAAACGGCGCGAGAAAGAAATTCGATTATAAATTATTTAGTAGTCATGGGAGAATCTTGATCATCATTAGCCTGATCACACCCAATGCAGCGTGAAGGCCTCTCCCATGCCTCTCCAATTAACCATGTCTTGCCAGCTGCACCCACCTTATGCCTGCAAACTTCCTAATTTCATACGCCCCCTGCTATGCTTTCTTTCCCTTGGAATTCCTTAAGGACCAACAGCTATATTACCTTCGCATTACATTCCCCGCTCAAGCCAATTTCTTCCGCTTGATTTTGGCTAGGATGTCATCAACCCGCGTGTGTTCCCTCAACCACTCTTCCTGCTTCCGGTCTCTTAAAGGAGTATAGACACCTAATTTCGGTGGCATGTTTTCTTTTCTTCAATGATGCAGAAGACGCTAGTAGGCATGAATCACCATGTGATGTTTGCCTACGACCGCTAAATAATTTATAATTGTTTTTTTCTGTCATGCTGTTTCAGTTTTGGAACAGCCGAACGATGGCTCTGACATCAAGGAGGGCTTTTCCTTCACGTGAGCCATGAAAAAATGTCCATAGAATCGCTGCTTCATTGTTCTAATTTACTGCAGTGTTGAAATCAGCCTTCCTCAATTGCTGGAATGACAACAAATGTGCAAGCAGCGATTATATTGCTGTTTTTTCATGTCTCGTGACGTGTAAGCACACATTGACGTCACTGTCCTTGTTAAAGTGTTGAAGCCGAAACTGGACGAAACATAAATGCTATTATAAATTATTAAGCGGTCGTAAGAGATTACTAGCTGCTACTCCATGTATAATAATGCCTTATGCATCATTACAAGCAAGAAAGCACGCACCCAAACGGTAGGTGTTATACTGCTTTAACGTTACGCCTATTATTTTTCTTTCCGTGGCTCACTGCGATGTGCTCAGCTTAAGCTGAACCCTTTTCATTAGCCTCCACGTTTCTGCCCCATAGGTGGGTACTGGTAAAATACAGCTGTTGTACACATTTCTCTTGAGGGATATTGGTAAAGTGCCATTCATGACCTGAGAGACCCTGCCATATGCTTCCATCGCTATCTTATCCTTCTAGTTATTCCCTCATGATCCGGCTCAGTTGTCACTATTGATACCTGCCTTAAATAGACGTATTCCTTTACCTTTTCCCTTACCTCGCTACCAATTGTGAACTGCTGTTCTCTTGCTAGATTTGAGAATAGGAGAATACCACAAGGTAATCCATGTATAATAATGCCTGATGCCTCATTAGAAAGCAAAACACACACCAAAAAAGATGGGTGTTTATACTCCTTTAAAGCTAGTTGGTGCATTACAGAATGTGAGTCACCAGTGTTACCAGTAAAACCCTTTAACATCATATTTTGATCTGTTGATTGAAATCAAGTTTTTTTGTGTTGTAGTTAATGGTACTTTAATATTTCTTTGCTCCTTATTTGGAAAAATTATTTCTCGGGACTCTAACCAGGCCCAAGAAGTGTAATGTGATAGTAAGCAGAATATGTTTGAAAATCCTCTGAAGTTGCCCTTTAATTTACCTTGTACATTAGTCTTTGTAGCAAATGTGAGCACTTTTCATACTTTGCAGTCTTCCACTAGCATGGATCCTGCTGCACCACAGAACCCGGATATCTTGCTGAGGTCAGCAGCTAGGTATGAAGGTGTCGCATATTTAGAATGTAAGACAAGTGAACTTTGATGCCCCATTGGCCAGTGCTGATAAAGGAGCAAAACTCAGACGGAAGACGAGGCTGACAAAGTTCAGTTTGGTGCTCAGGAACGCTTGGCTACCGGGGTGCGCCGTGCTAACAAAGATTGTGGCCGTCCACACTTCTTGTTTGATTTGCGTCTTTACACTTGTGGAGGGGCTGGGTGCGCAGTGCTAACAAGAAGTGTCGACAGCCACAGTCTTTGCTAGTACAGCGCACCTCGGTAGCCAAGCGTTCCTGTGCGCCAAACTGAACTTTGTCGGCCTCGTCTTCCGACTGTGTTTTGCTCCTTCTTCAGCACGGGGCGCTGGGGCATCAAAGCCCAATTGTCGATCATACAAGAATGATTTTGTAAGCTTGAAATGCTTTTAGCTCTCATCCTTCATAAATGCAGGCAAACAATCTAGAACCCGGAAACATGGGGATGAGCATCACTGCACACCTCTCGGAAATGGGAAATTTTCTGTCCGAATAATATGAAGCAGAAAAAAAATTGCCTGCAGAGCAGCCCTAGGCACAATTTTAACCTGTGGCAGCTCAGAGCAGTTTTGCTTAGCGATGGCTTTGTGGTCGAAATGCAGTTTTTGTTTGTGTTCAAGTTGTTGACATTTCATTATTTTGCAGAATTATTTCTTGCAATTGAGACAAGGTTCAGGAAGTGTAATGTGATAGTAAACTCAATGTGTTTTAAAATCCCCTGGAAATGCCAATTAAAGGAACACTGAGGAGAAATTGAAGTTGGCTTGTATCGATAGAATATAAGCTCCTGATAACAAAAAAGCAACTCTTACTGGAGAACAAAGGTCTTGTAAAGTAGAAAATAGCAAGAGCCAAAATACAGGTATCGCCGCCACAGGGAAATCTCGCAAGTACAAGCGTGATGACGTCATTGGACAAGAGACGCCACGTTGGAGGAATTTTAATTCCTACATGAAGCTGCGAATCTGAGGCTGACAAAGGAAGGTTGCGTGGTTCAATATTGAAGTAAGTTTTGTTTTAAAACCGATAGTGCACTATTATCACACAAGGAAGACAGACAAAAGACAACCTGAATGTTGGAAGCAAAGAAAACTGATGCTTGGGGGCTCCACAACCGGCCAGGAGAGTTTCGACTTGTTAGGGCGCTTCGCGTCTATGAGCTTTGTGTGCCTCATGGTTTTGTTTTTAACGCGTCTCGATTTACAAGTGCCGAACAGCAGAGGAACTCCGTGCCACTTCAAGTGCTAGTTAACCTTTGAAGGAGCCTGTTAAGGCTGGTCAGATGATTGCCACGGTCGATGAAAAACCATGATGGCACGATGGTCGGTGATTGTACCAGGCAGTTAGCAGTATAAAGAGCACTTGTGTTGTCGTACGCTCGCCCGGCGAAACATTCCCGGCTGTGCCAGTCAACTTCAAACTACTTAATGGAAATCATTTATTAGGGACGGGAGACAAGGTACAAGGCAGTTAAAAAAATTGATGGCCTAGCTGTGTTAGGCCAGCATATACGTAGCGAAAGCACGGAGACTTTTGCATCTGAAGAGTGCACTCACTAGATGCGCCTTTATTCATGGTTAAATCTTGAGCCGTCGTGGCGGAGTGGTAGAGTCCGCCTCAAACTACAATGGCCCTGGTTCGATTCCGAGCCTCGGCACAGGTTTTTTTTTATTCAGTGAGTGGGTGGGGGGTTTCAGTGGCGCGCATAGATGCCGCACCGAATACGTTGGTTAGCGGATAAGTGCAGGCTCTGTTAGAGGGGCAGTTAGGAGAACTCTATCAAATTATTTTTGTTAGCAAAATCTGATAGTTCGGCATTTCAAGGCATTGTTGCCGCCTGTCCGGGAGTGAAGGATGCACTTATTTCAAAGAAATTTAGATTCAAAGTTGAAAAAGTTTTTCTCGCCACTCCGATTCAATCTCGGGAACTTTATGACATCACGGCGCACTCTTATGACGTTACAGGACGCAGTGAGGTAAGCGCAGACGTGATTTCTCGCGGCTAGCAGTGTGGTCTAGCAGCCGAAATAAAAGCAACTACCACCGTACGTTGAAGGCATCTATCGGGGGTCGCTACTGTCGCTTCGTTTGTGTTTGCACCGGCGTCTTGTGTGCGTTATGATCGATCCCGTTCCCGAACCTGACGACGAAGTTCTCGCAAAAACCGGCCTGCATTTCAGCGACCTCAGGCCCACAGAGTGTGCGATGCTTTTGAGGGAGCACGGTTAGGTTAGGTGCCGGCGGGTTGTTTCCCCCTTCCGCAATGAGCAGCCGTTGCAAATCAAATATCATAACAATAGTGCGGGGAGTCACAAGGGTGCAGGACAAGGTCGGTGAGTCGCGCTCATTGGAGGCTGGCCGGGCTTAGGGGCGAACGGATTGCGATTCCTTGAACGGCGCGGCTGCAAGGTGCACCAGGCGGCATCAAGGTCTCCCATGGCTGCAAGGGCCAGGTTATTTATTTTATTTTTTTCCAAAAAAACGGATGGGTACTCAAGGGCGCTTGCGTTTAAAGTTGGCGGCTTGAAAGTAAAGCCCACGCTTCAACGGCTTCCGCGCGTTTCCGGCAATACGGTGTGATGACCCCCATAATGGGCAGGTCCACACTGGACGGAGAGGCAAAGAGACACCGTATGGCTCAGTTTAAACAAACAGGTATATTCAATAATTACACATGATTAAGATTATACATCAGAGGCTGGGGCGTCCGAGCTTACGTGCCGACGACTTCATGGGGGCGATGGAGTGGCTCCGGAGTTGGGCTCGAGCGGTTGCTGGCAGAAGCTGCACGCCGTCGGGCTTCGGCGCTGAAGGCCCTCTTGGCGAACGATGTCGTCCTGAGCGTGCCTCTTCCGTACTGCTTCTCGATTTTTATATCCTCTTCTCCACACTCCCTAGGGTGAGGACGCCCACGCCGGAGGGGAAGGAGGGGGGGCTAGGGCTTTCACTTGGGCGCACAAACATACCACCGCACTTATTGTCTCGCCCCCCTCACGTGTTGAGTCCGAGGGAAAGAATGTTGTCTTCGCGGTAGCGCATAGCGTCGGCTGTGGTACGGCGCGCTCTGGCCCGCTCTGGCCTGGAATGTGCTCGGGAAGGCCGCTGGAACCGCCACGCCAATTGGGCAGGATAAAGCCTGTTTACCCGCGGCGGCGGCGGCGGGTCCGGTTGGGCTTAAACCCCTTCGTTCTGGTTGTCACTCTCAACGAGCATGGCTGGGTAATTGATGATGCCTGTCATCTGGGTCTCCGTCTACGCCGCGCCGTCGAACGTGGATCCTCGTAGCACACACAAGGAATGTACCTCGTAGCACACACAAGGAATGTACCTCGTAGCACACACAAGGAATGTACCTCGTAGCACACAAGGAATGTCACACTCGCTCACCCTCCAGAAGAATGTTCTCCGAACATTTGAGTCCACGCAGCTCCCCTTGTCTTTCTGAATCGCCTCGCACAGTGCGTCCGACAAAACACTTTTCGCCGCACTCAACACCACTGCACAACACCATATGCCTCCGCTGTCATAACTGGCGTCTCCAGGGGCAGCACTGATCTTCTTTTACAGATAAACATGAAACTCAGCACCCAAGCCTCTCCTTTCTAGTCCAAACTGGACGAAATAAATTTACCACAGTTACAAAGGAGCTCCCACTTCTAGCATGATCACGGCACAGACAAAAATATAGATAACGAAAGGAAGTAGGGCAGGTTCTGCATGCGCTCCGCATGCTCTCCTGTGAAGGTGTTACTTAATGACAGAAAGGTTTAACTACCAACTCCGATAACTTAACACATAAGCACATAGCAATGTTATGAGCTGTGGCATTACACAATTCTAACCAGTTCAAAACTCCGCTCTGTTTACGCCATTAGTCCGACTTAGCTTTCCGATTTCGCAGCGGATATCGGCCTTCATGAGTCATACTAAGTAAGTCTGTGACCCTTTGTCTGCTTTGGGACTCGCGAGGGCTCGTGGCAGGAGCCTCTCCTGGCGTTATCTGCGCGGCAACCTCGCGCGCTTCTTCTTCTAGCAATGCATGAAGTAAATCCGGTGGCATTCCGGCCGTCACCTCTGGCGCCTGCAGAACAAATGCAGGAGAGGGCGTTTCTTGCGAACTATCTGCGCGCTCCGTTTCACTTCTGTCCCCATCAAAATCCGCGCTTTCCCTTTCCTCATTTCGTGAATCGCCGACTTGAGGCGATTTGCGTGTATCCTTATCAAGCGCCGGTTTACGTCTCGGACTCTGAAGTTTACCGGAGAAAGCTTCTCGACAACCTCGCACGGTCCTCTCCACTTCGTCTGGAACTTACGAGCTAGCCCAATCTGCCTTTGGCAGTTTTCAATGTACACGCTGTCCCCCACATCAAACGGCGCGTCTCTAGCACTGCGATCGTGCACCTCCTTCCTGCGCTTCGCCGCTTTCTTTAAGGCCTCCTTTGCGATGTCCCTCGCCACTTGCAAGCGCGATTCTAGCTCAACCTTATAGTCGTCCAGTGAAGCGTATGGGACACGACGGGGGCCCTCTGGCACTTCACTAGGCTGGTCCGGGTCTCGGCCGTAGAGAAGAAAGAATGGCGATTCGCCCGTGCTCTCGTGTGCTGCGGAATTGTAGGCAAACATTGCATATGGGAGCCACAAGTCCCAGTCCCGCTGGTCGCGCGAAACAAAATGCGACAGGAACCCGGCCACGGTTTGGTTCAGTCGCTCCACCGCGCCGTTGCAAGCCGGATGGTACGGTGTTGTCTGCTTCTTAGCGATCTTAAGCAGCTCGCAAACTCTCCTCATTAGCTGCGACACGAAGTTCGTTCCCCGATCTGTCAAGAGTTGCCTCGGGGGTCCATGTCGGAGCACGATCTGTTCGACAAATGCTCTTGCAACCGTGTCTGCCTTCTGATCTGGGAGTGCTACCGCTTCCGCGTATTTTGAAAGGTGGTCGACAAATACTAAAATATACTTGTTTCCGGAAGTGGTCGTGGGCAATGGGCCCATTATGTCCATACCTGTCCGCTCGAAGGGAGCCGAAACCTCAGGGAACGGCTGAATTGGAGCTGGTCTTCGTCCCTTGGGTGTTTTTCTTTCGAGACAGGAATGACACTTCGCACAGTAGTCTCTAACATCCCGTCGCATGCCACTCCAAAAGTACAAACGCTCCACACGCCAGCGTGTCTTCGCTACGCCAAAATGACCGGCGCATGGCGCATCGTGAAACGCGCGAAGAACCCTTTCTGTCCACGACCGAGGTATGACGACTCTCTCCCAAGCGGTTTTCTCTGGTCTCCCTTTCCTGGTTGGCCTCGTGCGCCGACACAGGGTGCCGTCTTTGCCAATGAAATAACCTAGCTGTTCGGGGTGAGACGGTGCGCCCTCTAAGCTTTCGATTATTCGCTTCAGGTCAGGATCTTTGCACTGCTCTGTGCGTAATTCGGCGGGGTCGACTACGGGGACAAACTCATCTATAGCTGCCACGGCAGCTGTGCGGCTGAGTGCATCAGCATTCAGATGCGTCTTTCCTGACTTGTGCTCAACTTCAACGCAGTATTCCTGCAGGTGTAGATTCTATCTAGCGAGTCGCGAGCTAGGGTCCCTGACACTCATCACCCATTTCAGAGGATGGCAGTCTGTGACTAGCTTGAATTTGCGGCCGTAAAGGTAGCATCTGAAGTGCTTTACTGCCCAGACAACGGCGAGGCACTCCCTTTCCGTAGCTCCGTACATTTGCTCTGTGGGGCTCAGCTGTCGGCTAGCAAAAGCAACGGGATGTTCTTTGCCCTCGATAACCTGAGATAGCACGGCACCAACTGCGAACTTTGACGCATCTGTGGCCATAACGAAGGGCAAATTAAACTCCGGGTGGCGCAACCGCGGTGCACTCATTAGCTTCCTTTTCAGGGCCCCAAAAGCATTCTCCGCGTTTTCGTCCCAGCGAAAGGCGACATTTTTGGCTGTTAAGGCGGTGAGCGGCTTAGCGAGCTTGGCGAACTCCTCTATGTGCCTTCGGTAGTAACCGATCAGGCCGAGAAACTGCCGGACCTGGCGGACGCTAGTCGGGGATGGAAAATCCGAGACACACCTTAGTTTCTCAGGGTCCGGTCGCACGCCGTCAGCTGAAACAACGTGCCCGAGGTATTTCACCTCGTTTTTGAGGAATTGGCACTTAGTGGGCTTCAGCTTGAGACCCGCTCCTCTTAGTCGCACCAAAACCTGCTCAATATCGCGCAAATGGTTCTCAAAACTGTCACTGTATATGATAATGTCATCCATATACACGAAGCACAGCCTCCCCAGAAGACCTGCCAGGATAACATCAGCGGTTCTCTGCCAGACAGCAGGGCTGTTGGCCAGACCCATCGGCATTCTTTTCCATTCATAGTGCCCTGAGGGCGTGTTGAATGCCGTTTTCTCGGCATCTGCCGGATCCATTGCTATCTGCCAGAATCCCGCCGCCATGTCCACTACCGTGAAGTACCTGGCAGAGCCCAGCTGAGAAAGCGTCTCCTGTATATTGGGGATGGGGTATGGATCGATGCGAGTTACGGAATTTAGTTTGCGGTAGTCCACTACCAATCGATACGAGCCATCTGGCTTTTCCACCAATAGTGCTCGTGCTCCCCAGGGTGACTTTGAGTGTTCGACAATGCCGCGATCAATCAGGTCCTGAACCTGCCGCTCCATCTCCTTACGTTGGGAGTAAGGAATCCTGTACGCACGCTGGTAAACGGGCGATGAAGTGCCGGTTTCTATCCTGTGCTTTATAACGCCACAGCAGCCCAAATCCATGTTGGACGCGGCGAATACCTCCGAGTAGTCGTTCAGCAAACCAGCCAGAGCCTCCCTCTCCCTGGATTTTACGTGAGAAAGATCGAACGACACCTTTGGAGCAGCCGAAGGACTAGCATGCTCTACAGTTGCGAGTACCGTATCGGTGGGCTCACGTTTCTCTATCGCAGAGATGAAGAAAGCCAATGTTTTGTTCTTGGGAAGGCTCAGTGGCTGCTGACTACAGTTAACCACCCGTAGGGGCACTCTGTGGGCGTCATTAACTGTCACGAGGCACGCGGCTGCCTTCAGGCTATTGCTGAGAGAGTCGACCGGCTCAAGCACTCCCACGGCGCCGCTCTCTACATCTGAAGGCACAAACGCGTACAAAATGTGCTCCGACCAAGGAAGGACGACCGCCTCATCGACCAGCCTGACGGCAACCCGCGAATATACCTTCTCCAATGATCCCACTGTTTGACGGGTGTCAATATCGGTAATGCGAATCTCAGCCCCTCTCCTGTTCAAAAACGGAACTTTTGATCCGCCCGCATTAACCTCTTCCTCAGAGAATGAGACTACTACCTTCCCTTTTCTCAAAAAATCCTGCCCTAATATACCTGACACTCCGTTTGGCAGAGACACCGTGTCCGGGCATACGTTGCAGGGGGTGCTCCAATGCAATTCCGCCGAGAGAGAAGTGTAACCGGTAGAGTCCACTTATGCCAAGAGGATCCCCCGTTATGCCTACAAATTTGGTTGCCATACCACCAGACGCTTCCAACACCTCGCGGTCCCCCTTCCTTCGAAGCGTGTTAAAACTGCTCTCCTTAAGCAATGTCACCTTTGACCCCGTATCTATCAACAATTCCATGCAACAACCATTTAACTTGCAACGCACAACAGGGCATGCCTCGTCGGCCACACAAACTACCACCACCTCATCATCCACTGCTCCCTCCCCACGCTCCTCAGGCTGGGGAGGACTAACTAGTTTTTTGTCTCGGTATCTGGAGCCCCGCTGTAGGCTTGCTTAGGGCGTGTCTCGCCTGCTTCTCTTTGTGGCTCCCCACGGCGCACGTTTTGGCAGAACCTGGCGATGTGTCCGCGACCCTGGCAAGCGAAGCATACGATTTCTTCAAAATCTCGCATACCGCGCCTGTAGCTTTGTGGCGGTCTCCGGTTTCCAGCGAATGGGCGCTGTTGAGCGCGTGCTTCAACCTGGCGTTCTACCTGCTGAGATAGCAGCTGTTCCAAGCGATCTAACCGCTCTGTCAAGAGAGCAACCTCAGGGTTGAGCACCGCTTTCTCTATGACGCGTACTCTCGCTGCGGCTGTCGTTAACGCCTCATTTCGTTCCTCATCCAATGCGGCCTCCACGGCTTGGTCGAAATTGCTCGGCTTGCGCGAGAGCACGAACCGGCGCACGGGGTCTTGCAGACCAGCCACGAACAAAGCGGTCATTTCCTCTTTAAGTAGATCCTCCGCGTATTTCTTCCTTAGCTGGTCTCCTTCCTCCTCCCTGCTTAACGTATCGCGTGCTAGGCGCTGAAGCCGCGACGCAAATGTTCGCACGTCCTCCCCTACCATCTGTCCGGCGTCACGGAACCTCTCTACCCGCACGTGACGTGGTTCAGTGTCGAAATGCTCAAACGCGAGCTTCTTAAATTCCGCAAATGATTTTGTGGATTTTACTTTTTCGTCTCGCCATGCAAAATCATGAGCAGCTCCTGCCATCTTACACCTCGCCATTCCCAGCATTTGAGCATCGGACCATCCCCCCATTTTCCCAATCTCTTCTAGCATGGAAAAGAAATCGCAGATTGGAACCCCTGTCTTATCTCCTGTAAACGTCGGAATGACGCTTCCTAATGCCAGCATGCTTGCTCCGAGCGACGGCTGTGGAGTGGGAGCTCCCTCAGATAAAGACATTTTTTTTTTCAAGCCCTCCGGTGCCTCAAGCCTCTCAAATGGGGGTAAAAGTCCCACAATCAGTCCCGTGATTCGCTTTTGATTACAATTTTGAAGTCATGAATGTCACAGCATTCAGAGGACATTTGCTTTTGAGACCCCACTTCTGACACCAGTGTGATGACCCCCATAATGCGCAGGTCCACACGGGACGGAGAGGCAAAGAGACACCGTATGGCTCAGTTTAAACAAACAGGTATATTCAATAATTACACATGATTAAGATTATACATCAGAGGCTGGGGCGTCCGAGCTTACGTGCCGACGACTTCATGGGGGCGATGGAGTGGCTCCGGAGTTGGGCTCGCGGTTGCTGGCAGAAGCTGCACGCCGTCGGGCTTCGGCGCTGAAGCCCCTCTTGGCGAACGATGTCGTCCTGAGCGTGCCTCTTCCGTACTGCTTCTCGATTTTTATATCCTCTTCTCCACACTCCCTAGGGTGAGGACGCCCACGCCGGAGGGGAAGGAGGGGGGGCTAGGGCTTTCACTTGGGCGCACAAACATACCACCGCACTTATTGTCTCGCCCCCCTCACGTGTTGAGTCCGAGGGAAAGAATGTTGTCTTCGCGGTAGCGCATAGCGTCGGCTGTGGTGCGGCGCGCTCTGGCCCGCTGACAATTCCCTTGTCCTGGAATGTGCTCGGGAAGGCCGCTGGAACCGCCACGCCAATTGGGGAGGATGAAGCCTGTTTCCCCGCGGCGGCGGCGGCGGGTCCGGTTGGGCTTAAACCCCTTCGTTCTGGTTGTCACTCTCAACGAGCATGGCTGGGTAATTGATGATGCCTGTCATCTGGGTCTCCGTCTACGCCGCGCCGTCGAACGTGGATCCTCGTAGAAAACACAAGGAATGTACCTCGTAGCACACACAAGGAATGTACCTCGTAGCACACACAAGGAATGTACCTCGTAGCACACAAGGAATGTCACAACGGGGTCTACTGGATCGGGCTCTCTCGCCCACTTGCATGTACCTTCAGATGTGTACTGTGAATGGATTAAATTAGCCGAGAGCTCGAAAAAAACAGCTGCGTCCAACTGCCGAAGCTATTGAATGACGTCACAACACGTACCTCGCCGCAGAGCTGAATCGGTCTGGCCGGGCCGGCGGTGGCTGGCGCACCCTTCGCAAAATAGAGACATGCTTAAAGTCTCTGCCAGTGCGGTCAGAGTGCGCCGAAACTGCCGAACGCGTCGGCGGTCAAGCACAGTTGGAGCATAGAGGGTCTCGGTTTGGCCGACGTGACGTCGCCATGCAGCGCGCGCGCGCATTACTCTGGAGTGTAAACGCACCTTAACAGAGCCTGCGCTTAACAGCTAACCAACGTATTCAGTGGCGACACCTATGGTAGCCACTGAAACCCCCTGCCCACTCACTGAAAAAAAAACCTGTGCCGAGGCTCAGAATCGAACAAGGGCCTTTGTAGTTTGAGGCGGAGACTCTACAACTCCGCCTCCGCCGCGACGGCTCAAGATTTAACCATGAATAAAGGCGCATCTAGTGAATGCACTCTTCCGATGCAGAAGTCTCCGCGCTTTCGCTACGTATATCCTGGCCTAACACAGCTAGGCCATCAATTTTTTTTAACTGCCTTGTACCTTGTCTCCCGTCCCTATAAATGATTTCCGTTAAGTAGTTTGAAGTTGACTGGCACAGCCAAGAATGTTTCGCCGGGCGATTGTGTGAAGACACAAGTGCTCTTTATACTGCGAACTGCATTGTACGATCATCGACCGTGGCGATCATTTGACCAGCCTTAACAGGCTCCTTCAAAGGTTAACTAGCACTTGAAGCGGCACTTGGAGTTCCTCTGCTGTTCGGCACTTGTAAATCGAGGTGCGTCAAAAACAAAACATCGCGGCACGCAAAGCTCATAGACGCGAAGCGCTATAACAAATCTAAACTCTCCTGGCTGCCTGTGGCGCCCGCAAGCATTGGTTTTCTTTGCATCCAACATTCAGGTTGTCTTTTGTCTGTGTTCCTGGCGTGATAAAAGCGCGCTATCGGTTTTAAAACAAAACTTACTTCAATATTGAACCGCGCAACCTTCTTTTGTCAGCCTCAGAGATTCGCAGCTTCCATGTAAAAAGGAACATTCCTCCAAGGTGGCGTCTCTTGTCCTATGAATCACGCTTGTACTTGCGAGATTGCCCTGTGGCAGCGATACCTGTGTTTTGGTCCTTGCTATTTTCTACCTTACAAGAGCTTTGTTTCCAGTAAGAGTTGCGTTTTTGTGATCAGGAGCTTGTATTCTATCGATACAAGGCAACCTCAATTTCTCCTCAGTGTCCCTTTAATGCGCGTTTATATCCTGGCGTAACGCATGCGCGCGCACTGCAACCAACGTACACGTCGGCGAAAGCGAGACCCTCTATGCTCCAACTGCTCTTGACCGGTGACGCGTTCGGCAGCTTAGGCGCACTCTGACCACACTGGCGGAGACTTGGAGCATGTCTCTATTTCGCGCCGAGTGCGCCAGCTGTGCCAGCCAGACCAGACTGATACGGTTCCGTGGCGAGGTGTGCGTTGTGACATCATTCAATCGCTTCGGTCGCTGGGCGGTGCTGTTCTTTTCGAGCTCTCGCCTAATTTGATCCATTCATAGTACACATCTGAAGGTACATGCAAGTGGGCGAGAGAACCCGATCCAGTTGACCCTGTACCTCCGGAAACGCGCAGAAGCCGTTGAAGCGTCGGCTTTTCTTTCAAGCCGCCTACCATAAATGCGAGCACCCTTGAGTACCCATCCATTTTTGTGTGCAAAAAAATAAATAAATAACCTTGCCCTTGCAACCGTGGGAGACCTGGACGCCGTCTTCTGCACCGTGCAACTGCGCCGTTCAAGGAATCACAATCTGTTGACCCCAAAGCCCCGGCCAGCCTCCGATGGGCGCGACGCACTGACCTTGTCCTGGCCCCTCGCGACTCCCCGCACTGGGGTTATGATATTTAATTTGCAACGGCTGCTCATGGCGGAAGGGGGAACGACCTGCCGGCGCCTAACTAACCGTGCTCCCTCAAAGGCATCGCACGCTCTGTGGGGCAGAGGTCGCTGAAATGCAGGCCGGAGTTTTTGCGAGAACTTTGTCATCGGGCTCGGGAACGGGATCCATCGTAACGCCGGCAAGACGCTGGTGCAAACGTAAACGAAGCAATGGTAGCGACCCCCGATAGATGCCTTCAACGTGTGGCGGCGGTAGCTTTCATTTTGGCTGCTGCTAGACCGCACCGCTAGCCAAGGGAAATCACGGAGTCTGCGTTTACGTCATGTTTCACGTCACTGCGTCCTGTAACGTCATAAGAGTGCGCCGTGATGTCATAAGAGTTCGCGAGTTTGAATCGGAGTGGCGGGAAAAACTTTTTCAACTTCGAATGCAAATTTCTTTGAAATAAATGCATCTTTCGCTCTCGGTCAAGCGGCAACAAAGCCATGAAATGCTGAACTATCAGATTTTGCTTACAAAAGAAATTTGATTGAGTTCTCCTTACTGTCCCTTTAATGTACCATCTACAGTCTAGGTCAAAAGTGTTAAAGCTACAGCATTCAGCTGCAGTGAAATCAATGTTCCTAGAATTATTCATGTAGCGGATCATTCAAACCTGTAGTCAAGCAGGAAGCTTCTGTATCGCAAGAAGAAACCTGCTAGCATTTCAAGGTCACTTGGTCTTTAATATTGCTGTAATGGCTCTGTTATGCGTCTGAAGCGAAAAGCCTTTGGCCTTAAGACTTCACCGACACTGTACATTACTCTTGTTGCAAATGCGAACACTTTCCACACTTTCCAGGCATCCACTAGCATGGATCCTGCTGCACCATGGAATCCAGGTGTTCTAGCTGAGGTCAATGGCCAGGTACGATGGCTTCTCATATTAAAAACTAGTTTGTAAGCTTGAATTGCTTTTAACTCTCGTTCTTGGTAACTGCAGGCAAACAATCGAGAAACTGTGGAAACGTATAGGGCTGAGGATCAGTGCACACCTCTCGGACACGTGAAATTTTCCATCCAAATGGCATGGAGCGGAAAAAAATTGCCTGCACAGGAGCCCCAGGCACAATTTGAACCTGTGACAGCTCAGGGCAGCTTTGAACTCTTAGATCACTAAACCATGACCACAGCCTTTCACCTTTCATGTTCTAATTAGCACAGCCTCTTGTGCCAAGATTTAATTGCTGTGTTTTAAATATTCATAATCTTTCTTCTGTTAGTTCTGTGCTTCCGAATATTTGGCAGCATTACTGATTTGTTGATTGAAATCAAGTTTTTTTGTGTTCTAGTTAATGGTACTTCATTATTTCTTTGCTCCTTATTTGGAAAAATTATTTCTCGGGACTCAAATCAGGCCCAAGAAGTGTAATGTGATAGTAAGCAGAATATGTTCGAAAATCCTCTGAAGTTGCCCATTCATTTACCTTGTACATTAGTCTTTTGTAGCAAATGTGAACACTTTTCATACTTTGCAGTCTTCCACTAGCACGGATCCTGCTGCACCACAAAATCCGGATATCTTGCTGAGGTCAGCAGCCAGGTATGAAGGTGTCGCATATTCAGAATGTAAGACAAGTAGGCTTTGATGCCCCATTGGCCAGTGCTGATAAAGGAGCAAAACACAGACGGAAGACGAGGCTGACAAAGTTCAGTTTGGTGCTCAGGAACGCTTGGCTACCGGGGTGCGCCGCGCTAACAAAGATTGTGGCCGTCCACACTTCTTGTTTGATTTGCGTCTTTACACTTGTGGAGGGGCTGGGTGCGCAGTGCTAACAAGAAGTGTCGACGGCCACAATCTTTGCTAGTACAGCGCACCTCGGTAGCCAAGCGTTCCTGTGCGCCAAACTGAACTTTGTCAGCCTCGTCTTCCGCCTGTGTTTTGCTCCTTGTTCAGCACGGGGCGCTGGGGCATCAAAGCCCAATTGTCGATCTTACAAGAATGATTTTGTAAACTTGAAATGCTTTTAGCTCTCATCCTTCATAAATGCAGGCAAACAATCTAGAAACCGGAAACATGGGGATGAGCATCACTGCACACCTCTCGGAAATGGGAAATTTTCTGTCCGAATAATATGAAGCAGGAAAAAAATTGCCTGCAGAGCCGCCCTAGGCACAATTTTAACCTGTGGCAGCTCAGACCAGTTTTGCTTAGCGATGGCTATGTGGTCGAAATGCAGTTTTTGTTTGTGTTCTAGTTGACATTTCATTATTTTGCAGAATTATTTCTTGCAATTGAGACAAGGTTCAAGGTGAGTATTGTGATAGTAAACTCAATGTGTTTTAAAATCCCCTAGAGATGCCAATTAAAGGAACACTGAGGAGAAATTGAAGTTGGCTTGTATCGATAGAATATAAGCTCCTGATAACAAAAACGCAACTCTTACTGAAAAACAAAGCTCTTGTAAAGTAGAAGATAGCAAGAACCAAAATACAGGTATCGCCGCCGCAGGGCAACCTCGCAAGTACAAGCGTGATGACGTCATTGGACAAGAGCCGCCACGTTGGAGAAATTTTCCTTCTTACATAAAGCTGCGAATCTGAGGCTGACAAAGGAAGGTTGCGCGGTTCAATATTGAAGTAAGTTTTGTTTTAAAAACGATAGTGCACTATTATCACACAAGGAAGACAGACAAAAGACAACCTGAATGTTGGAAGCAAAGAAAGCCGATGCTTGGCGGCTCCACAACCGGCCAGGAGAGTTTCGACTTGTTATGGCGCTTCGCGTCTATGAGCTTTGTGTGCCTCATGGTTTTGTTTTTAACGCGTCTTGATTTACAAGTGCCGAACAGCAGAGGAACTCCGTGCCACTTCAAGTGCTAGTTAACCTTTGAAGGAGCCTGTTAAGGCTGGTCAGATGATTGCCACGGTCGATGAAAAACCATGATGGCACGATGGTCGGTGATTGTACAAGGCAGTTAGCAGTATAAAGAGCACTTGTGTCGTCGTACGCTCGCCCGGCGAAACATTCCCGGCTGTGCCAGTCAACTTCAAACTACTTAATGGAAATCATTTATTAGGGACGGGAGACAAGGTACAAGGCAGTTAAAAAAAATTGATGGCCTAGCTGTGCCAAGATTTAATTGCTGTGTTTTAAATATTCATAATCTTTCTTCTTTTAGTTCTGTGCTTCCGAATATTTGGCAGCATTACTGTTGCCAGGATGCAGCGGAGCCTGAAGTAAAGATAAAAAGGCTCATCTATGTTGTCAAAGGCAGCTGATATGATTGCACATAAACGTGACCTGGTGGCCCATCGTGCTGCTCACTCCGAAGAAGAGAGCGATGTGTCATTTTTTATCATTAGTAGCATTTGCAAGGAAAACAGCCATTTTCGTAATGATACATATAGGAGTCCTGAGGAATAGGATTTTAGCAGTTTTAATGTGGCAAATAATAACTCTCTCCCCAATCTGTTATAGGGCTTTATACAAAGCATATGTGCAGCTGTTTTATTGCAGGTCCACCTCGGGAGCGGAAATTCTCAGTGCAGAGCGGTGGCGCTGGCTTCTTTCCCAAGGTCGAGACTTCCTGTTTTGCAAGGACGCCACAAAACTTTTGTGGGGCTCCCCACAAAAGTGATGCTCCTTCCTAGTGATGCTCCTTCCCCGAAGAGCCTTAGGGGAATGAGCGTTCAGGGAAGGAGCATCACCGGCTCAGTATGCCGGCAATTTCTTAAGGCTGGTGGCATGCAGAAGCCTCGGATGAGCTCAGAAAAACTAGCAGCTGTGGGCAGTAAGCCTCTTTTATTTAGGTACATTTTCTGACTGACAAAGGCATTTGTTTATTTAAGTGTGCATGACTTAAATACCTTTATTTTACAGCACCTGCATGTCTTCAATTTTGTCATGATTAATACTCTTTCAGATGCATTTGATGCATACATCAAAGCTGCACAAGCTGCCGAGGATGAGAAAATGCGCAGAGCAGTTGAATTGCTACCTGGCGGACATGCTGAGGGACATCAAGTAATCATCGCCTGCACCTGCCCCTGTAATCAAGGACTGTAGTCAGATAAAAATCATAAAATAAATTCAGCAAGAAAAATTATATCATTGTCTGCAGCCTGGTATTAAGTGCTGGGATGCAGCATTTGCTGCACTGAAGGGTTGCAAGTTCATTCAGGTAGCCTACATATTCAGAGCTAGGAGTACGTGTTGCAAGGCAATTGTATTCCCATATCGAGGCCCTCGTATCTGTACGAAGGTTACGTGGCCCTCGTATATACGAGGGACGGGAGTGACACATTCAATAGCGTATATATGAGGCACATATCACCCGTATATATGTGTTTCGCCATACGTGGAGAGAACGCGTATGCCATACGAGCACGTATTCATACGACCATAATGTGGACACATATCCAATAATTGCGTACATATGAGACACATTTAACACATATATACGAGATTTTTCAATAGGTGTACGCTGTGATCGCGCCCAGCGCCTCCACCAAAATGTCACATATGGAAAGGCGACAGTTCTACAAGCAGCCTTCAGCAGCCAGCAAGCAGAAGCGAGGGCGCGCGGAAGTGTATGGAAAGAACGCTGGGATCGTTCCCAGCGCCTCCACAAAAATGTCACATATGGAAAGGCAACAGTTCTTCAAGCAGCCTTCAGCAGCCAGCAAGCACGAGAAACGAGGGTGTGTGGAAGTGTATGGGACGTACGCTGGGATCGCACCCAGCGCCTCCACCAAAATGTCACAAATGGAAAAGCGACAGTTCTACAAGCAGCCTTCAGCAGCCAGCAAGCGCGAGAAACGAGGGTTCGCGGTCGTGAATGGGACGTACGCTGTGATCGCGCCCACCGCCTCCACCAAAATGTCACATATGGAAAGGCGACAAATCTACAAGCAGCCTTCACCAGCCAGCGAGCACGAGAAATGAGGGTGTGCGGAAGTGTATGGAATGTACGCTGGGATCGTTCCCAGCGCCTCCACCAAAATGCCACATTTGGAAAAGCGACAGTTCTACAAGCAGCCGTCAGCAGCCACAAAGCACGAGAAACGAGGGTGTGCTGATGTGTATGGGATGTACGCTAGGACCGCGTCCAAGCGCCTCCACAAAAATGCCACGCATTGTATGAGGACAGTTCCATAAGTAGCCTTCAGAAGCCAGCAAGCGCGAGAAACGAGGGTATGGGGAGGTGTATGGGGCGTACGCTTGCATCTTGCCCAGCGCCTCCAGCAAAATGTCACATATGGAAAGGCGACAGTTATACAAGCAGCATTCAGCAGCCAGCAAGCGCTAGAAACGAGGGTGTGCGGAGGTTTATGGGGCGTACGCTGGGATCGTGCCCAGCGTTATACCAAAATGTCACAAGCAAAGGCGACAGTTCTACAAGCAGCCTTCAGCTGCCAGCAAGCACGAGAAACGAGGGTGTGTGGAAGTGTATGGGGCGTACGCTGGGATCGAACCAAGCGCCTCACCAAAATGTCACATATTTAAAGGCGACAGTTCTACAAGCAGCCTTTAGCAGCCAGCAAGCGCGAGAAACGAGGGTATGCGGAAGTATATGGGACGTACGCTGGGATCGCACCAAGCGCCTTCATGAAAATGCCACATATGGAAAGGCGACACTTCTTTAAGCAGCATTCAGCAGCCAGCAAGCGCGAGAAACGAGGGTATGCGGAGGTGTATGGGACGTACGCAGGGATCGTTCCCCAGCGCCTCCACCAAAAAGTCACATATGGAAAGGCGACAGTTCTACAAGCAGCCTTCAGCAGCCAGCAAGCGCGAGAAACGAGGGCGTGAGGAAGTGTATGGAATGTACTCTAGGATCGCGTGCAAGTGCCTCCATAAAAATGCCACGTATGGTACCAAGACAGTTCCACAAGCAGCCTTCAGCTGCCAGCAAGCACGAGAAACGAGGGTACGCGGAGGTGTATGGCACGTACGCTGGCATCGTGCCCAGCGCCTCTACCCAAAATGTCACATATGGAAACGGGACAGTTCTTACAAGCAGCCTTCAGCTGCATGCAAGTACAAGAAAGGAGGGTGTGCGGAAGTGTTTGGGACGTACGCTGGGATTGTTCCGAGCGCCTCCGCCGAAATGTCACATATGGAAAGGCGAATGTTCTACAAGCAGATTCAGCAGCCAGCAAGCGCGAGAAACGAGGGTACGTGGAGGTGTGTGAGACGTACGCTGGGATTGTGCCCAGCGCCTCCACCAAAATGTCACATATGGAATGGCGACAGTTCTACAAGCAGCCTTCAGCTGCCAGCAAGAGCGAAAAACGAGGGCGTGACGAAGTGTATGGGATGGACGCTAGGATCGCGTCCAAGCGCCTCCACAAAAATGCCACGCATGGTTTGACGAGAGTTCCATAAGTAGCCTTCAGCAGCCAGCAAGCGCGAGAAGCGGTTATATGGGGAGGTGTATGAGACGTACGCTGGGATCGCACCCAGCGCCTCCACGAAAATGTCACAAATGGAAAGCCTAAAGTTCTACAAGCAGACTTCAGCAGCCAGCAAGCGCGAGAAACGAGGGTGTGTGGGGAAGTGTATGGTATGTACGCTAGGATCGCGTCCGAGCGCCTCCACAAAAATGCCACGCATGGTATGAGGACAGTTCCATAAGTAGCCTTCAGCAGCCAGCAAGCGCGAGAAACGAGGGTATGGGGAGGTGTATGGGACGTACACTGGGATCGTGCCCAGCGTTATACAAAAATGTCACATGGAAAGACGACAGTTCTACAAGCAGCCTTCAGCTGCCAGTAAACAGTAGAAATGAGGGTGTGCGGAAGTGTATGGGATGTACGCTGGGATTGTACCGAGCGCCTCCACCAAAATGCCACATATGGAAAGGTGAATGCTCTGCAAGCAGCCTTCAGCAGCCAGCAAGCGCGAGAAACGAGGGTTTGCTGATGTGAATGGGGCGTACACTGTGATCGCGCCCAGCTCCTCCACCAAAATGTCACATATGGAAAGGCGACAAATCTACAAGCAGCCTTCAGCAGCCAGCAAGCACGACAAAGAGGGTGTGCGGAAGTGTATGGAATGTACGCTGGGATCGTCCCAGCGCCTCCAACAAAATGTCACATATGGAAAGGCGACAGTTCTACAAGCAGCCTTCAGCAGCCAGCAAGCGCGAGAAACCAGGGTGTGCGGAAGTGTATTAGACGTACACTTGGATCAAACTCAGCGGCTCCACCAAAATATCAGATATGGAAAGGCGACAGCTCTACAAGCAGTCGTCAGCAACCAGAAAGCGCGAGAAACGAGGATGTGCGGAAGTGTATGGGATGTACACTAGGATCGCGTCCGAGCGCCTCCACAAAAATGCCACGCATGGAAGAGGACAGTTCCATAAGTAGCCTTCAGCAGCCAGAAGGCGCGAGAAACGAGGGTATGGATAGGTGTATGGGAAGTACACTGGGATCGTTCCCAGCGCCTCCACCAAAATGTCACATATCGAAAGGCGACAGTTCTACAAGCAACCTTCAGCATCCAGCAAGCGCGAGAAACGAGGGTGTGCGGAGGTTTATGGCACGTACGCTGGGATCGTGCCAAGCGTTATACCAAAATGTCACATGGAAAGGCGACAGTTCTACAAGCAGCCTTCAGTTGCCAGAAAGCAGTAGAAACGAGGGTGTGCGGAAGTATATGGGACGTACGCTGGGATCGCACCCAGCGCCTCCACCAAAATGTAACAAATGGAAAGCCGAAAGTCCTACATGCAGCCTTCAGCAGCCAGCAATCGCGAGAAACGCGGGTTTGCGAAAGTGTATGGGACGTACGCCGGAGTCGCACCCAGCGCCTCCACCAAAATGTCCCATATGGAAAGGCGACAGTTCTACAAGCAGCCTTCAGGAGGCAGCAAGCGCGAGAAAGGAGGGTTTGCGGAGGTGTATGGGATGTACGCTGGGATCGCGCCCAGCGCCTCCACCAAAATGTCACATATGGAAAAGCGACAGTTCTACAAGCAGCCATCAGCAGCCAGCAAGCGCGAGAAACGCGGGTATGCGGAAGTATATGGGACGTACGCTGGGATCGCAGCAAGCGCCTTCACCGAAAAGTCACAAATGCAAAGCAGAAAGTTCTACATGCCGCCTTCAACAGCCAGCAAGCGCGAGAAACGCGGGTTTGCGAAAGTGTATGGGACGTCCCTATCGAAAAATCTCATATGGTTGCATTTGTGTCTTGTATGAATTTATTTGTGTCTAGTTTGTGGTCATACGAGATGATATGTGTCTAGTATGTGGTCATACGAGTTGATATGTGTCACAATATGTGTTTCGAATGGTCTGATATGTGTCCCTAGTATCCCTCATATGGGTTTATATGTGTCCTTCGTATCCCTTCATGGCCGTATATGTGTCCTTCGTATGCCTCGTATGGTCATATGTGACCTTCGTATCCCTCGTATGGGCATAAGTGTCCCTCCTATGCCTCTATGTGCTGATATGTGTCTATCGTATCAGTTGTTTCAGCAGAAATATGGATTTCGTATCACCGGATTTGGCCGATGTGTCTTTCGTATCACTCATTTGAGCCAAATGCAGCTCTCGTATCACTCATATGGGTGAACTGCGTGTCTCAGTGAGCTGATAGTCACAGACCCGAAGACGACAAAGTTGGCAGTGGCGTGCACGGAGCGCTCGCGCTAGGCTCACCACCATTAAATCATTCCATCGCCATCTGTTATGTAGTGCTGTCTTCAACTGCTTGCCGTCGCGTAACATTTGGCGGAGGTGCGCAGTTCATCCCCATCCTGGTCCTGGAGCTTCGGTGTCCTGCGTGTGCTGTGGTCGTCGGTCGTGTGTTCCTGCCCGCACCGCCCGGTTGTGCCCCAGCCCGCCAGACCAGAACCGACCATGTCGTTCACCCCAGCCCCGCCCCCTGCCCCGGCCAGAAGACACGACAACTTGACGACGCCGCCGCTACTCGAACCTATGACCCCACCGACCCTAGAAGTCGCCAACATATTCGAACACAGCCCCTGCCCATGCCGTTCGGTGTGTTCATGGGCCTCGGCCGTCGGCTCAAGGTGACCTAGCTAGCTACGGCCCGGAAGCTTCCTGGACCAGCGCTCATCTGATCATCATCTGTTCATCTCTTTCATCGTGACGGCAAACCCTACATCTTCTCTTCTGTGTTCATCCGTCCTGTCACGCTCATCGTCACGCCCTGCGTTTCGTCTTCACTGCCGGTCTTTCAGTTCGCGCGATCGGGACGATCGCTCGGCAGCCCCGGGTAGTGTCACGGACTCGAAGACGACAAAGTGGGCAGTAGCGCGGCACGGAGCTCTCGCGCTAGGCCCACTGCCATTAAATCATTCCATCGCCATCTGTTATGTAGTACTCTTCACCACGCTTGCCGTCACGTAACAATATGTGTGTCTTTTATAAGGCTCGTATGAAATTAAATGGATAACATTTCATCTTGTCTTTCACGCGGTGCACTTGAGCTCATAATTAAAGAACACAGGTGATCAAATTAGATCCCTCAAACGTGGTGGGATGTTAAATCCCAAGTATAGTACCATTTTACGCTGTATCAGCTTAGCACATGAATTTACAAGTATATGGCATTCCAATACTGCCCTGTTTCAAAGCTACATCTCAGCTGAAGCGCACACATTCAAAAAAAAGTTTAGAAAACCCTCAGGAAAAATAAAATTAAGCCAAGGACACCATTTAAAACATAATAGATAATGAGGCCACAAAACATTGGTCCATGGGATAAATGACTCAAGTAGATTGCAATAATAAGGAAGTGACTATACAGATGCAAAACTTTCCCATACATATATCCCAAGCTTGAGAGGTGTGTTGAATAATTTGCCTCCTTGTCTATAACATGCTAATTACTGAAAGTGAAAGATATTATTATAAACGAAGCTTCAGATGTCTTTTTTCAGAAGTGTAATTCATTTTTTGATATCGTCCCCGACTTACACTGATGCCCTTGCATCATCGATGCATTATTGTTGTTTACATTCCCTCAAAGAAGAATGAGGCTGATGACCCCAACTGGACACTAAAGATTTTCAATTGTTTCTTCAGCTACGGTATAGCCAGTAGCTACAAGGCACTAGGTCAGAACTATTGGTGGGTGATGCAGAACATCCCGAAACTGCAGCTTATTCAACATGGCGGTATTGCCACCTAACTTGTTGTCATGCCAAGCATTGTCACAAAAAATGATGGATATTT
This sequence comes from Amblyomma americanum, assembly GCF_052857255.1. Classification (NCBI taxonomy): domain Eukaryota; kingdom Metazoa; phylum Arthropoda; class Arachnida; order Ixodida; family Ixodidae; genus Amblyomma; species Amblyomma americanum. The sequence continues at coordinate 161,306,277 of NC_135502.1, forward strand.
TAGGACAAACTTTAAGAAAAAGTACACGGTCCTTCAGCATCCTCATGTTCAAGAATGGCCGCAATAACCGTCTGCTTAATGTGACAATCATCACAAATAAATTCATCCATATGTGCCACGAGCTCAGATGCGAGATGCAGACAGTGGGCATCCACTGCACTCCTCGTGTTTCACACTCAACACAGCTGGATCATGCATGTACGTACAGTTTGTACCCACCTTCTGACTGGAAACATAACATACCCATTACCATAAATTGGACTCAATCTATGGTGGATAATGATAGGGAGAACACCTTCTGCCATCCAAAATTTGGTTTCGAAAAACTGTTATAACCGTACACTGATGTATACTAACATTTTCATTGTGACTACTTCAATGTCAGTGCTGCCATGTGCAAAATGAAAATATGAAAAGTGGGAACATCAAACTTTCTTTTCATTGTAACGTCTTTCCCTTTCACGATTTGATAAATGTGTTACAGACCAGGAGGTAAAAATATACTGATCACCCCTCGTATAAACAGAATCCACCAATACCATCTGTTTAATGAAACAAACCTACATAATACACAAAAACACTACATATATACTATATCATGGAACAAGAGTAAGAGCTTTGTACACAGACCACACGATCAACACAGCAGCAAGTGACATACAATATTAGTTACATTTCTCCATATTTACTATACTCAAATACAACTTAAGAATAAAGTGGCAGATGCCTCTCAAAGGACCAGGCATTGTAATGAGCAAGGAGGAGGAGGACACAACCAGCAGTGCATGATAGTTTTGATGATGACGATGAGTTGTGAGCCCGTTAACAGGCCAATGTGATCCATTAAACGTCTGCGTATACAAGCCGAGCACATCCAGCACTGCCACAATGAGATTAGCAAAAATGAGAATGACAATGCCTCTAATGAGCTATTGTAGATGCCATGGTAGAGGGCTCCAGATTAACTTCAACTGCATATGCGCTGACAAAGCACAGCAAAGAGGCGTGTTTTCCACTTCACCTATATCAACATGTGGCTGCTCTCGCCTGGATTTGACTCAGCTTCGTTGGGCATAGTGAATAAATGTCCATCCAAACAACTGTGACGTGACAACTAAAGAACTGAATATGGACAGGTAATGACAAAAAGAAAACTGGGCCATATATGCCCTCTTCACTGCGTGAACACGTCGCCCATCTGAAAACAAACATAAAAATAAAGACATGAAGTGTCACCTGCTGAATAAATAAACAGCCGAAACATTAGTACACCTTCATTCACAGAAATGGAGCTACCTGTCACAAGGCAACGGGTGTGGTAGGCACGCAGCAACCCAATTATATAGTGTGCGCAATCCTGATTTGCTCAGGTTGTCATACCTTTCATGCAAAACCTTGCGAAGTGAATTATAGAGAAGCGTTTGCCACTTCATTCTTGAGTTGTATTCAACTATAGTTTACACAACACACAAAAGAAAATACTGCTTCTCAAAGGAACACTAAGGACATGTCCACACATAATTTCTGTTCTTAGTAAAATATGTTGTATTGGCCCTTTCTAACCATTCTGTTATTCTGTAAATCATTCTATTACTAGGGCCGCCTTCTCGTGTGTTTTTTTTTCTTGCAGAAATGAAGGTTTTATTTGAGATATGTCAATAAAAGAATTCCCAAAATTTCTATAGTTCGACGAAAGCTATATATTCGGAAAAAAAACAATCCGATATACACTGCAAACTGCCTTCAAAAATGTTTCCTGACCGAATGCTTCGTCGGATCGAACATCTCTCACAACACCTCGGATGTTTCAAACTTGTTTACCAATGCACATCGGCTTTGTGACCAATATCAGATATACAATATGCGAGATATACCCACTCCAGTGGGCCGATCATGTATCTATAGGGCCGCTTACCCGTGTGTGTTTTTTTTTCTTGCAGAAATGAAGGGTTTATTTGAGATATGTCAATAAAAGAATTCCAAAAAGTTCCTATAGTTCGACGAAAGTTATATATTCGGAAAAAAACAATCCGGTATACACTGCGAACTGCCTTCAAAGGTCTTTCCTGACCGATTGCTTCATTGGATCGAACATCGCTAAGAACACCTCGGATGTTTTAAACTTGATTACCAATAGACATCGGCTTTGCGACCAATATCAGATATAAAATATGCGAGATATACCCACTCCAGTGGGCCGATCACGTATCTATAGGGCTGCCTACCCGAGTTCAGGTGGGCTATACTCAAGAACCACGGAAAAGGGGGGTGGGAATGGGGAAGGTCGCCTCCCTCCCCCACATTTTTCAGGGGGGGATTTGCCCCACCCAATCTCTATTTGCTTCTACTTGAATCAGATTTCTGGAAATTGACACACATATTAGTTCTAACCTCTTTTAATTCAAACAACAGTGGGGCTGCATGAGCTGCTTGGCTTAGTAGCCAGTTGAAAAACATTTGGTATATGAGTAACCTAAACCGGTCACGTCCCTACAGAATTCGATCGACTATATATCGACCTGAGCGTGTACATGATCACGATTAGCAGAAGTTAAACAAACTATGCTTAGGCTTTTTTAATGGAATTGATCACTCCTCGTGCGTACAGCTTCCCACGTATAAGCTCCTCATTTCAATTAATTTTATATTGCCATAAATCTTTGCACCGTTCGTTCGTTTGCACTTACAACCTCCGGCACGCAGCTTTATCATTTTGTTGTGGAATACGAGGTGCGACCAGACTTATGCCGTTGATCATGGACACGTGCAAATGATTCCACATTTTTTCAGATTCTTGCTGCTTTTGGTTCTCTATCTCGAAGGTTCCTTGCCAGCTTTAAATTCAGCACGACCAAGAACTGCATGGCATTCAGGTCGATGACCGCCGAGCACGCATGATTAAGCCTATTGCAGCCGCCGAGTAATTCAATTCTTAGTGGGCCTGAGTCAGCCCCTTAAACAGTTAATTTTGGAAGCCTTTTCCTTCTCTTCCTGACAGCTGGAGTGTCGTCACCGCATCGTGATACTTTGCATCAAGCTGCTTTGAACATTGAATATATATATATATATATATATATATATATATATATATATATATATATATATATATATATATATATATATATATAATGTTTTATGTAAATGAGTATTAAATAAATATTAACAAAATAAGCTCGAAGTCCTGCCCTCCCACTAAAAAAAATGAGTTCCGGAGTCCCTGGTTATACTAATTGTCTCTAGCATAGCCCAAACCTTAACCCGCTGCCATTACGACCCGGACGCGACAGCGGTGTGCCAGAGAACACTGCGAAACTATAATTATAGAGGTCCTCGATCACCTCGATCGAAGCACCTCGATCGAGGGCGCGGTTGTGCTACCCAGTTCCGCGTTCTAGCGCACACTAGCCGTTTATTTTTGAGAGCCTCTCCCTCCTCGTACCTTGCACACTTCTGATTTCTTAACATAAATTCTTTCAGTGCATCAATTTACCTATTCAGCAATCTATATTTCCCCCTCTGCTGGTCCTAGGTCGCTGATTTCAGGTCAGTGGCAATATAGTACTTATGATATCTACCACGCACCGTGCCAGAAAATACTTTTTTTGCAGCAATTACAGACTTTTCAAGCACTTGCTGCATTTAGGGGAGTTCTAAAAGAAGTGTTTATTTTATTGTAGATAACACAGAAGTTGCTGTTTACAGCGCAGAGAACAGGGAAGGGCCTAGCGTTATTTATGATCAAGAGCCGCGCAACAGGAGTTTTATATTTCGAAACCAAAACTGAAAATGTTCTAGCGTCGTCTGACGGCTAGGCCCAGACTTTATAGGTGCTTCCTGTTTGTCGTAAGCCACACAAAACTTTCTGCTTAAAGCACTAAGTAAAAAGCGCAAAGCACAATCATGCACCGCGCGCCACAATAGCTTCCAGCTTTGAAAAAGAAAACCGAAGGCGTTTGTCACATAGCGACTACTTTGTTTAATGCAGTGGCAATCAAAAATCGCAGAACACTTCAAACATTTAGGTTACAGCGGTACCATAAAGCTCATACATGATAGAGCCCACAGAGTTACACTAAGCTACCCTATTCACACTCTATGGGCCGTCACAGGTGCAAGACCGATTTGAGGGGCTAGTTGGTTCTGCAGTTGGTTCTGCTCAGGTTGGACCAACGCTCTGTGGCACAGCTTGACACGGAACTCATAAGTATTTCCTCTTCAAAGTAGTATTTGTAACTTTTCAACTATAAGTATTTCATGATGTGTAGAGCCCCGCGTCGTCTGCTACTACATGCGGTCAATCAGCAGTCAATTGGATGGCCGGATGCGCTGCACGAGAAGGCTGCGACATGGAGCGGTATAGAGATCACGGTCGGAGACGCAAGTGCTGCCGCAGGAAACAAACAGACGAAATTGAACGAATAAAACGTATTTATTATTCTGGTTTGTAAAGAAGAGGTCATCATCATCATCGTATGCAGTGCCCTGTGCGGTGCGCGTCACCAAGCGAATCCAAGTCTGCGGTCGTTTGCGTCCAACGTTTGCGTCGTCACTCGTGTCGGTGTGTGTGGTTGTTACAGTTAATAATATTGTGTGTTTTGCAGCCACATGTGACACTTCCACTATGGGTTCCTCAGCTGCGGCGAGCTATGAGTACGTGAAATACTTCGACCGACGGCGCAAAGCTATCGTACACGTCTCTATGTCGTCCTTGTTTCCTTTGCGCTGCACCTATCCATGATGCCTCACCGACTGGCGTTAGCGACCTGGCAAAAAAAGGACGTCTACTGGCGCGGCGGAAAAGATGAGAAGGCATTCTATGCCGCCCAAGTAATGAAGCTTGGAGGTGAGTTTTGCAGTTACTTCGCTACGTAGTCAGATTTCAGAAGTGCCAAACATGTGATGCGTGTACAGTCAAGCCTAACGCTTTTAGCAAAGCTTGGTGGCGTTTTACATAAAGTCGATGCACATGCTTTTTTACTGTTGCGAGCACTTGCAGAACGCTTACGATACCAATTCCTCTGTGATTGCGATCCGAGCACGCTGCAGCCCAGCGCATGCTTCCCAAAGAAGGGAAAAACTGCGTGGTCGCGTTGCAGCAGGTCTCGACGTAAGCGTCACTCTGAGCGAAATAATATATCGTGATTTTTTTTCATGAATTCAAGTAATTGCATGAGGCAGGGAGAAATCGGCTGTGTTCAGATCTGCTAATTTTTCGCATCATATGATTTTTGGAAAGCAATGAACGCGACACACTAATTGATCCGTTTCCGTAGCTTGCCCTGTGTTTGCTGTCTCTTTCATTATTTTATCTCTCATTATATGTGTTCCAGTAACAAAGGCGGAGCTTATCCCGAGGATGTCGAAGAGAAAAATCACTGCAAGGGACCTTGAAAAGTCTGAGCCACAACAACAGTTGCACAGATACATCTATGTACTCAGCGAAGTTTTACTGCGGATGCCTCTGCTACTCCCACTCGCACGCTTACCAGACGCAATATGTACATTACATAGCAGCATACTTCAGAGCCAGGCAGGCGTCTCTGTTTGTGTGTGTCTAAAATATTTATGGTGGCGAGAAGCAGCCAGGCTCCTGTCAGCAACAGAGAGCTTTGTAGCGGATCTTTGAATTGTAGTATAGAGATATTGCTTAAATGCTACCATTGTGAAAGATTGCGTAGGACACTAGAGAACCGGATGTGGAATGGAAGCATCGTTCTGTTTTTTGTTCTCTCATATATTGTGTGCTTCATGTCAGGTCAAAGTTTCATTTTTCGTATTGCATCTTTGCATTGTTGTCTAAAATATTTATTGTTTGGGGGAGCAGCCAGGCTGCGTTCAGCAATGGAGAGCTTTTTATCGAGCCCACCGATACGGCTGTGCGGGACAGCGCACTTCTCTCATTGCAGCACGTTGTCTTAGCTTCGGCTTTCAAATCGGTGGCCTGTTTTCTCTGTGCCATGATACTGGTTGAATATATGTATTGCTGGAAATTTATACGCACTGCTATTCTTGGGTTATGTGGCATACCAAAGCGAATCGGGCCACGTGAGACACGGATAGGGCCGCTGATAATTATTATTCACGAGGAGTGATAATTATTATTCACGTGTCTATCGAAAACGCCGGTGCTGCGCTGTGGGCTACAACAGCGGTGGGCTCTCTCCGGTCGGGGCGGCTCTTGTCAAGACACGATTAATTACTGGAAGGCACCGTTCCCCTCTTCCCGTCATCTGTCCATCGTCGGTCGCTTCTTGCAGGGAACCAGTGAAAGGGGGAAGGTCATTTGCATCGAGCAGAGCGTGGGAAGAACAGGCTCTTTCCCAGCTAGTCATCCTTTCCTTTTGTGCAGTCGTCTGCCAACTGATGACGCTGTCGAAATTGCCGCTGCTGTTGCTGTGCCACCGTGGCCATCCCTGTCGATGGGATCTGCACCTTAATCCTCTTCGGCTGGTGTGCATTCTGTTTATAACAGGCCCAACGCGGACGCCACTGAAAGCTCCCCATTTGACTTTCAAACAAAAGGGGTGCTGTCTACTCTTGTAAACGGAAGGGCAGCCACACAGAACAAGCAGGGATGGAGGACTAAAGCTAGTGGACCAAGCGGAAGGGAGAAAAACCTCTGAGAGGGAATGGAAGGAGAGGAGCATGGAAAAGTAGCTAGTTTGCCATATCTGTAACTCCAATATAATGTCTTTTATTAAAGATTGTTTGCGGTTGTGTGTTCCGGGGACGGTGCCTCCCAACAACCTTGGTAGAGGACATTTTCAGCCAGAGGGTGGTCGGGGCCCTTTAAGTGGTGGCTGCCGGCTGGCGTGCATGTGTGCTCTGCCAAATTTGTTGTTCAAAATTTTTATTCTCTACGGAGGTCATTTTCATTTCACAGCTGAAGATGAAGCATAAACTTGCGTGTGCCGATTCAGTCGTTGCCATAAAGCTTGGTGCTCGGGTCTTCTGCCACAGGTGCTTAAAATACCTGAGAAATACCGTATGCATACTTCACCTTGCATTTGACTCATCAAAAAGAAAAATTTCCCAGTGTGGATCATCATGCCTGCACACACAGTGCGGGGCCGACATGCAAGGCCAGATTGTAATGCCTTTCATTCGAGTGCTAGCTCCGCAGTAAAAGCGATAGCATACAGGCACGACGTGCAGCTAAATTTGTAGTGCACGCACTTCAGAAAAATTTTCAACCAGCTAATATGCACGCTTGTCAAAATAATGCGTGCATTACTTGCTGGCAGCAATATTAACAGCTGGAGGGCGGCAGACTACAGTTGAGTGGACATATCCTGATTGTTTTCTGCTTACAGCCCACAGGAATTAGTTCACAAACAGAAATTGCAACTACCACAGGAGAGTCAGTATAGGCAGGGTCGATCATTGGCGCCCAAGTAATTAGTTTGTAGTTAACAAATATGCAATAATCTGAGACTACAGCATGTTGGTTGAGCAGTGCATGCGCAGTTTCTCCCTCCTCCTCATCATCAGCCTCACTACACCTACAGGGCAAAAGCCTCTCCAATGTCTTTCCAATTAGCGCTGTCCAATAAGCCCTCCTATGTGGTGTCAAATGCAAGTCTTTAGAGTGCGACTGCCCGTCACATATGCTTTTGAGGATATCTCGAAGCTTACATGCAGACTTCACGACAGCACACAACGCACTGAAGGACATATACTTGCGTTGTTGCCGCTGAGGTATGCATCTGAGTGCAAGAGTCCGCGGCTGCCCTGAATAACTAACGTCCATTCTTTCGCTCCCAAGGATCAGATTTCTACCGTACGCATGCGAGCAATGAGACCCAACAGCAAGCTAAGCAGTAGAGGGCACTCGCCTTCCGTGATCCATGGACGGCCTTGGCGCCATGATTGCCAGCAGGCTGGTTCTGGCGGCGACCAGTTCATGTGAGCATGATGCACGTCTCTGTCAGGAGTGAATTTTCTGGCAGTGAACAGGCTCTCCGAGCACGGCAATTTGAAAAAGCCCAATGATAATTTAAAGATTTAAAGATGTATAGACACCTTATTTTGGTGGCATGTTTTCTTCCCTACAATGATTCAGAAGACACTACTATGAATGAATCATCATGTGGTGTTTGCCTGGGACCTATAAATAATTTATAATCGAATTTTTCTACCATGCTGTCTCGGTTTCAACAGCCGAGTGAAGACTGTGACATCAGAGAGGTTATATGTAACGTGAAGCATGGAAAAAATGCGATATAATTGCTGCTTGATCGTTTTAATTCACTACACTGTTGAAGCCAGCCTTCCTCAATAGTCGGAATGACAAATGGAGCAGCACCGATTATATTGCAGTTTTTCATGCCTCGCATGACCTATAAGCTCAGTTTGACGTCATAGTCCCCATTCAGCTCTTGAAACTGAAACGGCGCGTGAAAGAAATTAGATTATACATTATTTAGTAGTCATGGGAGAATCTTGATCATCGTCAGCCTGATCACACCCAATGCAGGGTGAAGGCCTCTCCCATGTCTCTCCAATTAACCATGTCTTGCCAGCTGCGCCCACCTTATGCCTGCAAAGTTCCTAATTTCATACGCCCACCTAACCTTCTGCCGCCCACTGCTATGCTTTCTTTCTCTTGGAATTCCTTAAGGACCAACAGCTATCTTACCTTCGCATTACATTCCCCGCTCAACCAAGTTCTTCCGCTTGATTTTGGCTAGGATGTCATCAACCCGCGTGTGTTCCCTCAACCACTCTTTCTGATTCCGGTCTCTTAAAGGAGTATAGACACCTAATTTCGGTGGCATGTTTTCTTTTCTTCAATGATGCAGAAGACGCTAGTAGGTATGCATCACCATGTGATGTTTGCCTACGATCGCTAAATAATTTATAATTGTTTTTTTCTGTCATGCTGTTTCAGTTTTGGAACAGCCGAACGATGGCTCTGACGTCAAGGAGGGCTTTTCCTTCACGTGAGCCATGGAAAAATGTCCATAGAATCGCTGCTTCATTGTTCTAATTTACTGCAGTGTTGAAATCAGCCTTCCTCAATTGCTGGAATGACAACAAATGTGCAAGCAGCGATTATATTGCTGTTTTTTCATGTCTCGTGACGTGTAAGCACACATTGACGTCACTGTCCTTGTTAAAGTGTTGAAGCCGAAACTGGACGAAAAATAAATGCTATTATAAATTATTAAGCGGTCGTAAGAGATTACTAGCTGCTACTCCATGTATAATAATGCCTAATGCATCATTACAAGCCAGAAAGCACGCACCCAAACGGTAGGTGTTATACTGCTTTAACGTTACGCCTATCATTTTTCTTTCCGTGGCTCACTGCGTTGTCCTCAGCTTAAGCTGAACCCTTTTCGTTAGCCTCCACGTTTCTGCCCCATAGGTGGGTACTGGTAAGATACAGCTGTTGTACACATTTCTCTTGAGGGATATTGGTAAACTGCCATTCATGACCTGAGAGACCCTGCCATATGCGCTCCATCGCTATCTTATCCTTCTAGTTATTCCCTCATGATCCGGATCAGTTGTCACTATTGATACCTGCCTTAAATAGACGTATTCCTTTACCTTTTCCCTTACCTCGCTACCAATTGTGAGCTGCTGTTCTCTTGCTAGACATGAGAATAGGAGAATACCACAAGGTAACCCATGTATAATAATGCCTGATGCCTCATTAGAAAGCAAAAACACACGCCCAAAAGATGGGTGTTTATACTCCTTTAAAGCTAGTTAGTGCATTACAGAATGTGAGTCACCAGTGTTACCAGTAAAACCCTTTAACATCATATTTTGATTTGTTGATTGAAATCAAGTTTTTTGTGTTCTAGTTAATGGTACTTCATTCTTTCTTTGCTCCTTATTTGGAAAAATTATTTCTCGGGACTCAAATCAGGCCCAAGAAGTGTAATGTGATAGTAAGCAGAATATGTTTGAAAATCCTCTGAAGTTGCCCATTCATTTACCTTGTACATTAGTCTTTTGTAGCAAATGTGAACACTTTTCATACTTTGCAGTCTTCCACTAGCACGGATCCTGCTGCACCACAAAATCCGGATATCTTGCTGAGGTCAGCAGCCAGGTATGAAGGTGTCGCATATTCAGAATGTAAGACAAGTAGGCTTTGATGCCCCATTGGCCAGTGCTGATAAAGGAGCAAAACACTGACGGAAGACGAGGCTGACAAAGTTCAGTTTGGTGCTCAGGAACGCTTGGCTACCGGGGTGCGCCGCGCTAACAAAGATTGTGGCCGTCCACACTTCTTGTTTGATTTGCGTCTTTACACTTGTGGAGGGGCTGGGTGCGCAGTGCTAACAAGAAGTGTCGACGGCCACAATCTTTGCTAGTACAGCGCACCTCGGTAGCCAAGCGTTCCTGTGCGCCAAACTGAACTTTGTCAGCCTCGTCTTCCGCCTGTGTTTTGCTCCTTGTTCAGCACGGGGCGCTGGGGCATCAAAGCCCAATTGTCGATCTTACAAGAATGATTTTGTAAACTTGAAATGCTTTTAGCTCTCATCCTTCATAAATGCAGGCAAACAATCTAGAAACCGGAAACATGGGGATGAGCATCACTGCACACCTCTCGGAAATGGGAAATTTTCTGTCCGAATAATATGAAGCAGAAAAAAATTGCCTGCAGAGCCGCCCTAGGCACAATTTTAACCTGTGGCAGCTCAGACCAGTTTTGCTTAGCGATGGCTTTGTGGTCGAATTGCAGTTTTTGTTTGTGTTCTAGTTGTTGACATTTCATTATTTTGCAGAATTATTTCTTGCAATTGAGACAAGGTTCAAGATGAGTAATGTGATAGTAAACTCAATGTGTTTTAAAATCCCCTAGAGATGCCAATTAAAGGAACACTGAGGAGAAATTGAAGTTGGCTTGTATCGATAGAATATAAGCTCCTGATAACAAAAGCGCAACTCTTACTGAAAAACAAAGCTCTTGTAAAGTAGAAGATAGCAAGAACCAAAATACAGGTATCGCCGCCACAGGGCAAACTCGCAAGTACAAGCGTGATGACGTCATTGGACAAGAGCCGCCACGTTGGAGAAATTTTCCTTCTTACATAAAGCTGCGAATCTGAGGCTTACAAAGGAAGGTTGCGCGGTTCAATATTGAAGTAAGTTTTGTTTTAAAACCGATAGTGCACTATTATCACACAAGGAAGACAGACAAAAGACAACCTGAATGTTGGAAGCAAAGAAAGCCGATGCTTGGCGGCTCCACGACCGGCCAGGAGAGTTTCGACTTGTTATGGCGCTTCGCGTCTATGAGCTTTGTGTGCCTCATGGTTTTGTTTTTAACGCGTCTCGATTTACAAGTGCCGAACAGCAGAGGAACTCCGTGCCACTTCAAGTGCTAGTTAACCTTTGAAGGAGCCTGTTAAGGCTGGTCAGATGATTGCCACGGTCGATGAAAAACCATGATGGCACGATGGTCGGTGATTGTACAAGGCAGTTAGCAGTATAAAGAGCCCTTGTGTTGTCGTACGCTCGCCCGGCGAAACATTCCCGGCTGTGCCAGTCAACTTCAAACTACTTAATGGAAATCATTTATTAGGGACGGGAGACAAGGTACAAGGCAGTTAAAAAAAATTGATGGCCTAGCTGTGTTAGGCCAGGATATACGTAGCGAAAGCACGGAGACTTCTGCATCTGAAGAGTGCACTCACTAGATGGCCTTTATTCATGGTTAAATCTTGAGCCGTCGTGGCGGAGTGGTAGAGTCCGCCTCAAACTACAATGGCCCTGGTTCGATTCCGAGCCTCGGCACAGGTTTTTTTTTTATTCAGTGAGTGGGTGGGGGTTTTCAGTGGCGCGCATAGATGCCGCACCGAATACGTTGTTTAGCGGATAAGCGCAGGCTCTGTTAAAGGGGCAGTTAGGAGAACTCTATCAAATTATTTTTGTTAGCAAAATCTGATAGTTCGGCATTTCAAGGCATTGTTGCCGCCTGTCCGGGAGTGAAAGATGCATTTATTTCAAAGAAAATTAGATTAAAAGTTGACAAAGTTTTTCTCGCCACTCCGATTCAATCTCGGGAACTTCATGACATCACGGCGCACTCTTATGACGTTACAGGACGCAGTGAGGTAAGCGCAGACGTGATTTCTCGCGGCTAGCAGTGTGGTCTAGCAGTCGAAATTAAAGCTACTGCCACCGTACGTTGAAGGCATCCATGGGGGGTCGCTACTGTCGCTTCGTATATTTTTGCACCGGCGTCTTGTGTGCGTTATGATCGATCCCGTTCCCGAACCTGACGACGATGTTCTCGCAAAAACCGGCCTGCATTTCAGCAACCTCAGCCCCACAGAGCGTGCGATGCTTTTGAGGGAGCACGGTTAGGTTAGGTGCCGGCGGGTTGTTTCCCCCTTCCGCCATGAGAAGCCGTTGCAAATCAAATATCATAACCCCAGTGCGGGGAGTCACAAGGGTCCAGGACAAGGTCGGTGAGTCGCGATCATTGGAGGCTGGCCGGGGCTTAGGGGCGAACGGATTGCGATTACTTGAACGGCGCGGTTGCACGGTGCAGCAGGCGGCATCAAGGTCTCCCACGGTTGCAAGGGCCAGGTTAATTATTTTATTTTTTGCCAAAAAAATGGCTGGGTACTCAAGGGCGCTTGCGTTTAAAGTTGGCGGCTTGAAAGTAAAGCCCACGCTTCAACGGCTTCCGCGCGTTTCCGCCAATACGGGGTCTACTGAATCGGGCTCTCTCGCCCACTTGCATGTACCTTCAGATATGTACAGTGAATGGATTCAATTAGCCGAGAGCTCGAAAAAAACAGCGGCGTCCAACTGCCGAAGCTAGTGAATGACGTCACAACACGTACCTCGCCGCAGAGCTGAATCGGTCTGGCCGGGCCGGCGGTGGCTGGCGCACCCTTCGCAAAATAGAGACATGCTTAAAGTCTCCGCCAGTGCGGTCAGAGTGCGCCGAAACGGCCGAACGCGTCGGCGGTCAAGCACAGTTGGAGCATAGAGGGTCTCGGTTTGGCCGACGTGACGTCGCCATGCAGCGCGCGCGCCCATTACTCAGGAGTGTAACCGCACCTTAACAGAGCCTGCGCTTAACAGCTAACCAACGTATTCAGTGGCGGCACCTATGGTAGCCACTGAAACCCCTGCCCACTCACTGAAAAAAAAACCTGTGCCGAGGCTCAGAATCGAACAAGGGACTTTGTAGTTTGAGGCGGAGACTCTACAACTCCGCCACGACGGCTCATGATTTAACCATGAATAAAGGCGCATCTAGTGAATGCACTCTTCCGATGCAGAAGTCTCCGCGCTTTCGCTACGTATATCCTGGCCTAACACAGCTAGGCCATCAATTTTTTTTAACTGCCTTGTACCTTGTCTCCCGTCCCTAATAAATGATTTCCGTTAAGTAGTTTGAAGTTGACTGGCACAGCCAAGAATGTTTCGCCGGGCGAGCGTGTGAAGACACAAGTGCTCTTTATACTGCGAACTGCATTGTACGATCACCGACCATCGTGCCATGATAGTTTTTCATCGACCATGGCAATCATTCAGGTTGTCTTTTGTCTGTGTTCCTGGTGTGATAAAAGCGCGCTATCGGTTTTAAAACAAAACTTTCTTCAATATTGAACCGCGCAACCTTCTTTTGTCAGCCTCAGAGATTCGCAGCTTCCATGTAAAAAGGAACATTCCTCCAAGGTGGCGTCTCTTGTCCTATGAATCACGCTTGTACTTGCGAGATTGCCCTGTGGCGGCGATACCTGTGTTTTGGTCCTTGCTATTTTCTACCTTACAAGAGCTTTGTTTTTATTAAGAGTTGCGTTTTTGTGATCAGGAGCTTGTATTCTATGGATACAAGGCAACCTCAATTTCTCCTCAGTGTCCCTTTAATGCGCGTTTATATCCTGGCGTAACGCATGCGCGCGCACTGCACACCAACGTCGCGTCGGCGAAAGCGAGACCCTCTATACTCCGACTGCTCTTGACCGGTGACGCGTTCTGCAGCTTAGGCGCACTCTGACCACCCTGGCGGAGACTTGGAGCATGTCTCTATTTCGCGCCGAGTGCGCCAGCTGTGCCAGCCAGACCAGACTGATACGGTTCCGTGGCGAGGTGTGCGTTGTGACATCATTCAATAGCTCCGGTCGCTGGCCGGTGCTGTTCTTTTCGAGCTCTCGGGTAATTTGATCCATTCATAGTACACATCTGAAGGTACATGCAAGTGGGCGAGAGAACCCGATCCAGTGGACCCTGTACCTCCGGAAACGCGCAGAAGCCGTTGAAGCGTCGGCTTTACTTTCAAGCCGCCTACATTAAATGCGAGCACCCTTGAGTACCCATCCATTTTTGTGGCAAAAAAATAAATAAATAACCTTGCCCTTGCAACCGTGGGAGACCTGGACGCCGTCTTCTGCACCGTGCGACTGCGCCGTTCAAGGAATCACAATCTGTTGACCCCAAAGCCCCGGCCAGCCTCCGATGGGCGCGACGCACTGACCTTGTCCTGGCCCCGCGCGACTCCCCGCACAGGGGTTATGATATTTAATTTGCAACGGCTGCTCATGGCGAAAGGGGGAACGACCTGCCGGCGCCTAACTAACCGTGCTCCCTCAAAGGCATCGCACGCTCTGTGGGGCAGAGGTCGCTGAAATGCAGGCTGGAGTTTTTGCGAGAACTTTGTCATCGGGCTCGGGAACGGGATCCATCGTAACGCCGGCAAGACGCTGGTGCAAACGTAAACGAAGCAATGGTAGCGACCCCCGATAGATGCCTTCAACGTGTGGCGGCGGTAGCTTTCATTTTGGCTGCTGCTAGACCGGACCGCTAACCGCGGGAAATCACGGAGTCGGCGTTTACGTCATGTTTCACGTCACTGCGTCCTGTAACGTCATAAGAGTGCGCCGTGATGTCATAAGAGTTCCCGAGTTTGAATCGGAGTGGCGGGAAAAACTTTTTCAACTTCGAATGCAAATTTCTTTGAAATAAATGCATCTTTCGCTCTCGGACAAGCGGCAACAAAGACATGAAATGCTGAACTATCAGATTTTGCTTACAAAAGAAATTTGATTGAGTTCTCCTCACTGTCCCTTTAATGTACCATGTACAGTCTAAGTCAAAAGTGGTAAAGCTACAGCATTCAGCTGCAGTGAAATGAATGTTCCTAGAATAATTCATGTAGCGGATCATTCAAAACTGTAGTCAAGCAGGAAGCTTCTATATCGCAAGACGAAACCTGCTAGCATTTCAAGGTCACTTGGTCTTTAATATTGCTGTAATGGCTCTGTTATGCGGCTGAAGCGAAAATCCTTTGGCCTTCACCGACACTGTACATTACGCTTGTTGCAAATGCGAACACTTTGCACACTTTCCAGGCTTCCACTAACATCGGTCCTGCTGCACCATGGAATCCAGGTGTTCTTGCTGAGGACAATGGCCAGGTGCGATGGCTTCACATATTTGGAACTAGTTTGTAAGCATGAAATGCTTTTAACTCTCGTTCTTGATAACTGCAGGCAAACAATCTAGAAACTGTGGAAACGTATGGGGCTGAGCATCAGTGCACACCTCTCGGACACGTGAAATTTTCCATCCAAATGGCATGGAGCGGAAAAAAATTGCCTGCACAGGAGCCCCAGGCACAAATTGAACCTGTGACAGCTCAGGGCAGCTTTGCTTAATGAACTCTTAGATCACTAAACCATGACCACAACCTTTCACCTTTCATGTCTAATTAGCACAGCCTCTTGTGCTAAGATTTAATTGCTGTGTTTTAAATATTCATACTCTTTCATCTGTTAGTTCTGTGCTTCCGAATATTTGGCAGCATTACTGTTGCCAGGGTGCAGCGGAGCCTGAAGTAAAGATAAAAAGGCTCATTTATGTTGTCAAAGGCAGCTGATATGATTGCACATAAACGTGACCTGGTGGCCCATCGTATGCTCACTCCGAAGAAGAGAGCGATGTGTCATGTTTTATCATTAGTAGCGTTTGCAAGGAAAACAGCCATTTTCCTAATAATACATATAGGAGTCCTGAGGAATAGGATTTTAGCAGTTTTAATGTGGCAAATAATAACTCTCTCCCCAATCTGTTATAGGGCTTTATACAAAGCATATGTGCAGCTGTTTTATTGCACGTCCACCTCGGGAGCGGAAATTCTCAGTGCAGAGCGGTGGCGCTGGCTTCTTTCCCAAGGTCGAGACTTCCTGTTTTGCAAGGACGCCACAAAACTTTTGTGGGGTTCCCCACAAAAGTGACGCTCCTTCCTAGTGATGCTCCTTCCCCGAAGAGCCTTAGGGGAAAGAGCGTTCAGGGAAGGAGCATCACCGGCTCAGTATGCAGGCAATTCCTTAAGACTGGTGGCATGCAGAAGCCTCGGATGAGCTCAGAAAAACTAGCAGCTGTGGCCAGTAAGCCTCTTTTATTTAGGTAAATTTCCTGACTGACAAAGGCATTTGTTTATTTAGGTGTGCATGACATAAATACCTTTATTTTAAAGCAACTGCATGTCTTCAATTTTGTCATGATTAATACTCTTTCAGATGCATTTGATGCATACATCAAAGCTGCACAAGCTGCCGAGGATGAGAAAGTGCGCAGAGCATTTGAATTGCTACCTGGCGGACATGCTGAGGGACATCAAGTAATCATCGCCTGCACCTGCCCCTGTAGTCAATGACTGTAGTCAGATAAAAATGATAAAATAAAGGCAGCAAGAAAAATTATATCATTGACTGCAGCCTGGTATTTAGTGCTGGGATGCAGCATTTGCTGCACTGAAGGGTTGCAAGTTCATTCAGGTAGCCTACGTATTCAGAGCTATTATCTGAACACCAGAGTACGTGTTTCAAGGCCATTGTATCCCCATGTCGAGGCCCTCGTATCTGTACGAAGGTTACGTGGCCCTCGTATATACGAGGGCCGGGAGTGACACATATTCAATAGCGTATATATGAGGCACGTATCACTCCTATATATGTGTTTCGCCATACGTGGAGAGACGCGTATGCCATACGAGCACGTATTCATACGACCATATATGTGGACACATATTAATAACTGCGTATATATGAGACACATTTAACACATATATACGAGATTTTACAATAGGGGTACGCTGTGATCGCGCCCAGCGCCTCCACCAAAATGTCACATATGGAAAGGCGACAGTTCTACATGCAGCCTTCAGCAGCCGGCAAGCATGAGAAGCGAGGGCGCGCGGAAGTGTATGGAATGAACGCTGGGATCGTTCCCAGCGCCTCAACAAATATGTCACATAAGGAAAGGCGACAGTTCTTCAAGCAGCCTTCAGCAGCCAGCAAGCACGAGAAACGAGGGTGTGTGGAAGTGTATGGGACTTACGCTGGGATCGCACCCCGCGCCTCCACCAAAATGTCACAAAAGGAAAAGCGACAGTTCTACAAGCAGCCTTCAGCAGCCAGCGAGCGCAAGAAACGAGGGTTTGCGGATGTGAATGGGACGTACGTTGTGATCGCGCCCGGCGCCTCCACAAAAATGTCACATATGGAAAGGCGACAGTTCTTACAAACAGCCTTCAGCACCCTGCACGTACGAGAAACGAGGGTGTGCGGAAGTGTATGGGACGTACGATGGTATTGCTCCGAGCGCCTCCAACAAAATATCACACATGGAAAAGCGACAGTTCTTCAAGCAGCCTTCAGCAGCCAGCAAGCGCGAGACACGAGGGTTTGCGGATGAGAATGGGACGTACACTGTGATCGCGCCCAGAGCCTCCACCAAAATGTCCCATATGGAAAGGTGACAAATCTACAAGCAGCCTTCAGCAGCCAGCAAGCACGAGAAATGAGGGTGTGCGGAAGTGTATGGAATGTACGCTGGGATCGTTCCCAGCGCCTCCACCAAAATGCCACATATGGAAAGGCGACAGTTCTACAAGCAGCCTTCAGCAGCCAGCAAGCGCGAGAAACCAGGGTGTGCGGAAGTGTATTAGACGTACACTGGGATCGCACCCAGCGGCTCCACCAAAATGTCACATATGGAAAGGCGACAGTTCTACAAGCAGCCGTCAGCAGCCAGAAAGCACGAGAAACGAGGGTGTGCGGATGTGTATGGGATGTACGCTAGGGCCACGTCCAAGCGCCTCCACAAAAATGCCACACATGGTATGAGGACAGTTCCATAAGTAGCCTTCAGAAGCCAGCAAACGCGAGAAACGAGGGTATGGGTGGTGTATGGGACGTACGCTGGGATCTTGCCCAGCGCCTCCACCAAAATGTCACATATGGAAAGGCGACAGTTCTACAAGCAGCCTTCAGCAGCCAGCAAGCGCTAGAAACGAGGGTGTGCGGAGGTTTATGGGGCGTACGCTGGGATCGTGCCCAGCGTTATACCAAAATGTCACAAGTAAAGGCCACATTTGTACAAGCAGCCTTCAGCTGCCAGCAAGCACGAGAAACGAGGGTGTGTGGAAGTGTATGGGGCGTACGCTGGGATCGAACCAAGCGCCTCACCAAAATGTCACATATTTAAAGGCGACAGTTTTACAAGCAGCCTTTAACAGCCAGCAAGCACGAGAAACGAAGGCATGCGGAAGTGTATGGTACGTACGCTGGGATCGCATCGAGCGCCTTCATCAAAATGCCACATATGGAAAGGCGACAGTTCTATAAGGAGCATTCAGTAGCCAGCAAGCGCGAGGAACGAGGGTATGGGGAGGTATATGAGACGTACACTGGGATCGTGACCAGCGTTATACAAAAATGTCACATGGAAAGACGACAGTTCTACAAGCAGCCTTCAGCAGCCAGGAAACAGTAGAAACGAGGTTGTGCGGAAGTGTATGGCATGTACGCTAGGATTGTTCCGAGCGCCTCCACCAAAAAGTCACATATGGAAAGGTGGATGCTCTACAAGCAAATTCAGCAGCCAGCAAGCGCGAGAAACGAGGGTATGCGGAGGTGTATGAGACGTACGCTGGGATCGTGCCCAGCGCCTCCACCAAAATGTCACATATGGAAAGGCGACAGTCTACAAACAGCTTTCTGCAGCCAGCCAGCGAGAAACGAGAGCGGGAGGAAGTGTATGGGATGTACCCTAGGATCGCACCAAGCGCCTCCACCAAAATGTCACATATGGAATGGCGACAGTTCCATAAGTAGCCTTCAGCAGCCAGCAAGCGCGAGAAACGATTATATGGGGAGGTGTATGGGACTTACGCTGGGATCGCAACCAGCCCCTCCACCAAAATGTCACAAATGGAAAGCCTAAAGTTCTACAAGCAGACTTCTGCAGCCAGCAAGCGCGAGAAAGGAGGGTATGAGGAGGCGTATGGGATGTACGCTGGGATCGCGCCCAGCGCCTCCACAAAAATGTCAGATATGGAAAGGCGACAGTTCTAAAAGCAGCCTTCAGCGGCCAGCAAGCGCGAGAAACGAGGGTTTGGGGATGTGAATGGCACGTACACTGTGATCGCACCCAGCGCCTCCACCAAAATGTAACATATGGAAAGGCGACAAATCTACAAGCAGCCTTAAGCAGCCAGCAAGCACGAGAATGAGGGTGTGCGGAAGTGTACGGAATGTACGCTAGAATCGTCCCAGTGCCTCCACTAAAATGTCGCATATGGAAAGGCGACAGTTCTACAAGCAGCCTTCAGCAGCCAGCAAGGGCGAGAAACGCGGGTTTGCGAAAGAGTATGGGACGTACGCTGTGTTCGCGCCCAGCTCCTCCACCAAAATGTCACGTATGGAAAGGCGACTGTTCTACAAGCAGCCTTCATCAGCCAGCAAGGACGAGAAGCGAGGGTGTGGGGAAGCGTATGGAATGTACGCTGGGATCGTTACCAGCGCCTCCACAAAAATTTCAGAAATGGAAAGGCGACAGTTCTTCAAGCAGCCTTCAGCAGCCAGCAAGCACGAGAAACGAGGGTGTGTGGAAGTGTATGGGACGCACGCAGGGATCGTTCCCAGCGCCTCCACCAAAAAGTCACTTATGCAAGGCGACGGTTCTACAAGCAGCCTTCAGCAGCTAGAAAGTGCGAGAAACGAGGGCGGGAGGAAGTGTATGGAATGTACGGTAGGATCGCTCCCAAGCGCCTCCACAAAATGCCACGTATGGTACGACGACAGTTCCACAAGCAGCCTTCAGCTGCCAGCAAGCACAAGAAACGAGGGTATGCGCAACAATAAAAGATGGGCACGTTGGTCTGACATGATTTCCAGTGAAAGAGCGCAACGGCACAAGGCCAGAGGACAAGAAAGGATAATACACTGCGCTGACTAACAACAGAATGTTTTATTCAGTGAGCCATGCTTATAAAGGTGCTAGGGACACTGAAAAAACAGAAAAACAGAAAAAAAGAAAAAAACACACACAGAACCGTGACAGATATCCCTCCAATCAGGCACGTATATGATAACACAAGGCTAACACGTGTGCAAAAATTCATGTTCTTTCTGCAAGATAGCGACAGAAGGGGTGCTTACGCACCTCTGACCCATCTTCAAGATCTCAGACGGTTCGATAAGTTCTCTAGTCAGCTGATCTTTGTGTCTATCAACAATTCTGCTTTTGTCATACAGAGGCTGGCACGAACAATCACGACAGTGAGCACCAATGTGGCGGGCACCGTTTTTGACATCATTTTTGTGCTCCCTCAGCCTATCGTTCAAACAACGACCAGTTTGTCCAACATATGCACCACCACAACTCAAAGGGATCGAATAAACCAGATTCTCTACGCACTTCACAAATTTTACCTCAGGCTTTTTTGTGCAGATGGGTTCACTTTCATTTGACTTTTTGGGGCCATTTACACGTGCGCACAGACTTCTCAATTTCACAGGAGCTGAAAAGACAACATCTACTCCGGCTCTCTCACCAATTCTTTTCAAATTATGCGATACAACATGAATGTAGGGTATCACAGACACATTTTTTCTTCTGGTACTATGGTCGACAACGGCAGAAAGTTGTAACTTTTTCAGCATCCCCTCCGCTACAGCTGCTAAGACGTTGAGGGGGTATCCTGCAGTAACGAGCCTCTGAACCTGATAATAAAAACTATTGGCAGTCCTGTGGGTGCAAGATTTTTTCATGGCGTTACTGAAGCAAGACGCTATAATGCCCCTTTTTACGTGCTTCGAATGAGACGAACTGTACGGAAGCAACGGCTTTTTGCTCCTAGGTTCAAAAGACCAGCACATATGTGCAACAGTGAAGTACAGGGTCAAGTCAAGACATTTTATGCAGTCATCAACAGGTACTTCGTGTGTCACTTCAAGAGGCGCGAGGACTTCAGAAAAAAATGAAAGAATGGCATTAACTTCTTGATCAAAATTAACCGCATCGGATTTTATCAGAATCAGGTAGTCATCTACAAAACGGAAAACTTTTTCAGCATTTGAGCTAATGAGACGATTTTCAAGGGTCCTGTCTAGCATCGGTAAGTAAAAATCGCTGAGCAATGGAGCATATTCCTATGCATATTCCTTTCTTTTGAGTAAAAACACGCCCATCAAATTGAGCGTAAGTGGAATCAAGGTATGTTTGTAAGAGGGCCAAGAAGGTTTGTACGGAGATGCCGGAGGCATTCTGAAAAGCAACAGCTCCGTACCTGTCAATTACTTCATTCATGCACTCTAGCAGTTCTTCATGTGGGATAGAATAATACAAGTCTTTGACGTCAATTGAGAAGGCACGCAACCGTTTGTCCTGGTTATTCTTAAAAAAGTCAATTACATCGTCCGATTTTTTCACCTGATAAGGGTCGTCAATAGTTAAGAGAGCTAAGTTCTTTTGTAAACACTTCCCCAGACACTTTTGCCACGCGCCATTCTCAGAAATATTTACACGTAAAGGCATACCTAATTTATGAGTTTTTGCTGTAAAAAACATGCTCAGGCTCATTTTTTTGCACTTATCTATCGAGGAGCACAGGGCTTCTAAATTGAGCTTCTTGCACAATTTTTTTGCCTTCGTTTTGGCTTTTACAAGGCAGGCAGTACCGCGCTCATTAAAAACCGAGTGAACCGCATCCCCCGCTTTTTGATTAAAACAATCCTTGGGGAATACCGCAAAACCCCCTTCCTTATCCGCGGTTAACAAAACCAAAGAATGATTCCGAAGGTAACTGACAGTCTTGGTAATCGGGAGGTTTTTTGGTCGAGGCCTTGGCCGCAACACCACGTCCACCCCGTCCGAAAGGCATCTGCTGGCCTCCGGTTCCTTTGCTTGTCGGGATACCCGTCTTACCATATCCAGTTGCTCGGAGGGCTTCATCTTTGACTCAACCGCGAACTTTGGGCCAAGACGTAGGACGCGCTGAACGTCCTCCTGAAGAGGAACACCTTCTGGGTTATGGACTTTGTTGAGCGTCACTGTCGGTTTCTTGGGAAGGCACCCAAGCAGTAGCGAAAGCTGCTGTTGCCACAAGAACTCTGTTGTGCTGCTGATGAGGCGACTAACACCATGCCACTGGGCCTTCCAACTACTTGGCGGGAACATTGCAGAAGCAGCATCAGGTGGTCCTTGCAAAGCCTCACTTGTCATTGCCATTCTGCTCTCAGGAACTTGCATATTCTTATACCATGGCTAACAGAAGGCAGAAAGCCCCCAAACATTGCCAGCACTTCAACAGGGAGAAGACGCTTTCGAATGCAAAAACCTAGCATTCGTGATTTGCACGACGCGTTGGCGATGACAGGAATGAAACGTGACGGTTCATAGAGACAAGACAAGGAAATAGAGCCCCTTGTACGAGAAACGAAACTGTACAACAATAACTGATGGGCACGTTGGTCTGACATGATTTCCAGTGAAACAGCGCAACGGCACAAGGCCAGAGGACAAGAAAGGACGATACACAGCTCTGACTAACAAGTTCGCGGTAGAGCCAAAGATGAAGCCCTCCGAGCAACTGGCAATGGTAAAACGGGTTTCCCGACAAGCAAAGGAACCGGAGGCCAGCAGATGCCTTTCGGACGGGGTGGACGTGGTGTTGCGGCCAAGGCCTCGACCAAAAAACCTCCCGATTACCAAGACTGTCAGTTACCTTCGGAATCATTCTTTGGTTTTGTTAACCACGGATAAGGAAGGGGGTTTTGCGGTATTCCCCAAGGATTGTTTTAATCAAAAAGCGGGGGATCCAGTTCACTCGGTTTTTAATGAGCGCGGTACTGCCTGCCTTGTAAAAGCCAAAACGAAGGCAAAAAAATTGTGCAAGAAGCTAAATTTAGAAGCCCTGTGCTCCTCGATAGATAAGTGCAAAAAAATGAGCCTGAGCATGTTTTTTACAGCAAAAACTCATAAATTAGGTATGCCTTTACGTGTAATTATTTCGGAGAATGGCGCGTGGCAAAAGTGCCTGGGGAAGTTTTTACAAAAGAACTTAGCTCTCTTAACTATTGACGACCCTTATCAGGTGAAAAAATCGGACGATGTAATTGACTTTTTTAAGAATAACCAGGACAAACGGTTGCGTGCCTTCTCAATTGACGTCAAAGACTTGTATTATTCTATCCCACATGAAGAACTGCTAGAGTGCATGAATGAAGTAATTGACAGGTACGGAGCTGTTGCTTTTCAGAATGCCTCCGGTATCTCCGTACAAACCTTCTTGGCCCTCTTACAAACATACCTTGATTCCACTTACGCTGAATTTGATGGGCGTGTTTTTATTCAAAAGAAAGGAATATGCATAGGAGCGTGCATTGCTCCATTGCTCAGCGATTTTTACTTAGCCATGCTAGACAGGACCCTTGAAAATCGTCTCATTAGCTCAAATGCTGAAAAAGTTTTCCGTTTTGTAGATTACTACCTGA
Source organism: Amblyomma americanum (assembly GCF_052857255.1). Taxonomy (NCBI): domain Eukaryota; kingdom Metazoa; phylum Arthropoda; class Arachnida; order Ixodida; family Ixodidae; genus Amblyomma; species Amblyomma americanum. The sequence continues at coordinate 161,330,039 of NC_135502.1, forward strand.
TTCTGATAAAATCCGATGCGGTTAATTTTGATCAAGAAGTTAATGCATTTCTTTCAGTTTTTTCTGAAGTCCTCGCGCCTCTTGAAGTGACACATGAAGTACCTGTTGATGACTGCATAAAATGTCTTGACTTGACCCTGTACTTCACTGTTGCACATATGTGCTGGTCTTTTGAACCTAGGAGCAAAAAGCCGTTGCTTCCGTACAGTTCGTCTCGTTCGAAGCTCGTAAAAAGGGGCATTATAGCGTCTTGCTTCAGTAACGCCATGAAAAAATCTTGCACCCACAGGACTGCCAATAGTTTTTATTATCAAGTTCAGAGGCTCGTTACTGCAGGATACCCCCTCAATGTCTTAGCAGCTGTAGCGGAGGGGATGCTGAAAAAGTTAAAAATTTCTGCCGCTGTCGACCATAGTAGCAGAAGAAAAAATGTGTCTGTGATACCCTACATTCATGTTGTATCGCATAAATTGAAAAGAATTGGTAAGAGAGCCAGAGTAGACGTCTTTTCAGCTCCTGTGAAATTGAGAAGTCCGTGCGCGCGTGTAAATGGCCCCAAAAAGTCAAATGAAGGTGAACCCATCTGCACAAAAAAGCATGAGGTAAAATTTGTGAAGTGCGTAGAGAATCTGGTTTATTCGATCGCTTTGAGTTGTGGTGGTGCATATGTTGGACAAACTGGTCGTTGTTTGAACGATAGGCTGAGGGAGCTCTAAAATGATGTCAAAAACGCTGCCCGCCACATTGGTGTTCACTGTCATGATTGTTCGTGCCAGCCTCTGTATGACAAAAGCAGAATTGTTGATAGACACAAAGATCAGCTGACTAGAGAACTTATCGAAGCGTCTGAGATCTTGAACATGGGTCAGAGGTGCGTAAGCACCCCTTCTGTCGCTATCATGCAGAAAGAACATGAATTTTTGCACACGTGTTAGCCTTGTGTTATCATATACGTGCCTGGTTGGAGGGATATCTGTCACGGTTCTGTGTGTGTTTTTTCTTTTTTTCTGTTTTTCTGTTTTCTCAGTGTCCCTGGCGCCTTTATAAGCATGGCTCCCTGAATAAAACATTCTGTTGTTAGTCAGCGCTGTGTATCGTCCTTTCTTGTCCTCTGGCCTTGTGCCGTTGCGCTGTTTCACTGGAAGAGAGGGTATGTGGAGGAGTATGGGACGTAGGCTGGCATCGTGCTCTGCGCCTCCACCAAAATGTCACATATGGAAAGGCGACAGTTCTACAAGCAGTCGTCAGCAGCCAGAAAGCGCGAGAAACGATGATGTGCGGAAGTGTATGGGATGTACACTAGGATCGCGTCCAAGCGCCTCCACAAAAATGCCACGCATGGAAGAAGACAGTTCCATAAGTAGCCTTCAGCAGCCAGCAGGCGCGAGAAACGAGGGTATGGATAGTTGTATGGGATGTACACTGGGATCGTTCCCAGCGCCTCCACCAAAATGTCACATATGGAAAGGCGACAGTGCTACAAGCAGCCTTCAGACACCAGCAAGCGCGAGAAACGAGGGTATGCGGAGGTTTATGGGACGTACGGTGGGATCGTGCCAAGCGTTATACCAAAATGTCACATGGAAAGGCGACAGCTCTACAAGCAGCCTTCAGGTGCCAGCAAGCAGTAGAAAGGAGGGTGTGCGGAAGTATATGGGACGTACGCTGGAATCGCACCCCGCGCCTCCACCAAAATGTCACAAATGGAAAGCCGAAAGTAATACATGCAGCCTTCAGCAGCCAGCAATCGCGACAAACGCGGGTTTGCGAAAGTGTATGGGACGTACGCTGGAGTCGCACCCAGCGCCTCCACCAAAATGTCACATATGGAAAGGCGGCAGTTCTACAAGCAGCCTTCAGGAGGCAGCAAGCGCGATAAGGAGGGTATGCGGAGGTGTATGGGATGTACGCTGGGATCGCGCCCAGCGCCTCTACCAAAATGTCACATATGGATAAGCGACCGTTCTACAAGCAGCCTTCAGCAACCAGCAAGCGCGAGAAACGAGGGTATGCGGAGGTTTATGGGACGTACGCAGGAATCGTCCCAGTGCCTCCAACAAAAAGTCACATATGTGAAGGCGAGAGTTCTACAAGCAGCCTTCAGCAGCCAGCAAGCGCGAGAAACGAGGGCGTGAGGAAGTGTATGGAATGTACGCTAGGATCGCGTCCAAGGGCCTCCACAAAAATGCCACGTATGTTAGGACGACAGTTCCACAAGCAGCCTTCGTCTGCCAGCAAGCACGAGAAACGAGGGTATGCGGAGGTGTATGGGACGTACGCTGGCATCGTGCCCAGCGCCTCCACCCAAAATGTCACATATGGAAAGGCAACACATTTACAAGCAGCCTTCAGCAGGCAGCAAGCGCGAGAAACGAGGGTATGCGCAGGTGTATGGGACGTACGCTGGGATCGTGTCTAGCGCCTCCACCAAAATGTCACATATGGAAAGGCGACAGTTCTACAAGCAGCCTTCAGCAGCCAGGAAGAGCGAGAAACGAGGGCGTGAGGAAGTGTATGGGATGTATGCTAGCATCGCGCCCAAGCGCCTCCACAAAAATGCCACGTATGGTATGACGATAGTTCCAAAAGCAGCCTTCAGTGTCTAGCAAGCGCGAGAAACGAGGGTATTCGGAGGTATAAGGGACGTACGTTGCGGACGAACCCAGCGCCTCCACCAAAATGTCACATATGGGAATGTGGCAGTTCTTACAACAGCCTTCAGCAGCCTGCAAATACGAGACACGAGGGTGTGCGGGAGTGTATGGGACGTACGCTGGGATTGCACCGAGCGCCTGCACCAAAAGGTCACATATGGAAAGTCGACAGTTCTACAAGCAGGTTCAGCAGCCAGAAAGCACGAGAAACGAAGGCATGCGGAAGTGTATGGTAGGTACGCTGGGATCGCACCCAGCGAATTCATCAAAATACCACATATGGAAAGGCGACAGTTCTATAAGCAGCATTCAGTAGCCAGCAAGCGCGAGAAACGAGGGTATGCGGAGGTGTATGGCATGTACGCAGGGATCGTTCCCAGCGCCTTCACCAAAATGCTACATATGGAAAGGCGACAGATCTTTAAGCAGCATTCAGTAGCCAGCAAGCGCGAGAAACGATGGTATGCGGAGGTGTATGGGACGCACGCAGGGATCGTTCCCAGCGCCTCCACCAAAAAGTCACATATGCAAGGCGACGGTTCTACAAGCAGCCTTCAGCAGCTAGAAAGTGCGAGAAACGAGGGCGCGAGGAAGTGTATGGAATGTACGGTAGGATCACGTCCAAGCGCCTCCACAAAATGCCACGTATGGTACGACGACAGTTCCACAAGCAGCCTTCAGCTGGCAGCAAGCACGAGAAACGAGGGTATAATAAATAATAATAAATTTATTTCTGCCTCAAAGGTATATGGACAGAGGAGCTGCAGAAAAAGCTGTAAAAAATAAGCTTGACAAAGCCGCAGCCCCCATTTTTACAGGCAACAGCAGAAGACAAACAAACAACGACTCAACTTCAGGTGTCGTATAAAGCGAAACAAAAGAACAAAAATGTAATGCTATACATCGCAAGAGCACTTCAAGCGTACTGAGTAAACACAGGGATAAAAAGATTGTTATTACATATCACACTCTCATCCATAAAATATGAGATACAGAAGCAAAGACTTATTTTGGCACAGCTGAGGATGAAAATTGTTCGTAGCTACCTTCTATATACACCCTACGCAATACCTTATGAGTACAGGTGAATAAGTCAAAATGTGCAGATGTATAAGCGTTCAGAAGGGAAGGGAGTGTGAATTGCAAACGTTCTTGCCCGGAGTTTAGGCGTGCTGTTGGCACCGTCCATTGTTCGGGTTGTCTGAAAGGGTAATTTGTGGTTTTCTCTTGCAAGTTTGCCAATCGTCGAATATGGTTGGTACCATTTTTTATTTCTGTTTTGTAACAAATGCTCAACCGGTATCGATATAATTCATAGATTTGGACCACACCGGCTGCAAGAAAGAGACCTTTGCTGGGTGACCCATAGCTAACACTGAAGGCGTAGCGAAGGGGAATTTTCTGCAACATGTGTATTTTGCGAAGACAAGAATGTGTTGCAGTTCCCCATACAAGATGACAATAATTTACGTGAGAATAAAAAAGTGCGTTATAAAGAGTTAGTTGAGTGACGTCGGAAGAATGTGCCGTGTGCAACCAATCATGCCCACTACTCTAGCCAGTTGTTTGACAACGTGAGCTACATGGTGTTCCCATGACATGGTTGAAGAAAATATAACTCCAAGGCATTTAAAATATTAACTATTTCTATAGCTCGAGAATTATATAGAATATAACTGTGAAGAGAAAGCGGCATATTTTTCGGGCGAAATATTACGTCTTTTGTCTTCTTTTCATTCACGCGCATATCATTAGATTTCGACCATTTTTTCACCGTGACCATTGTTGTATTGCAAGACACTATTAGATCCTGAATGTTTTTCCCAGCCAAAAAAATACTCGTGTCGTCAGCGTATATGGTGAATTTGGCATTTTTGTTAATGTTGACAATGTCATTAAGGAATATATTGAAAAGAAGTGGGCCTAACACGCTGCCTTGAGGGACGCCAAAAAATATAGGTTTTCCCTCTGATAGTACATTATGTAAGCTAACTGCTTGTTTTCTTTGCGAAAGATATGATTTTATTAACAGTGCAGCCTGGCCTCGGATACCATACTACCATAACTTCTTTAGGAGTAATTCATGATTCAACAAGTCAAATGCCTTTGAAAAATCTACAAATATACCTATTACGAAAGCTCTGTTATCAAACTGGGAGAGAATATATTCCTTTTGATGTAAAAGTGCTAGTTCAGTTGATTTATTTTTGCGAAAACCGAACTGACACGGAGTGAGCAAATTACATTGGTCAATAAATTTAGTGAACCTGGAGTGCATAACTTTTTCTAATGCTTTAGAAAAAACGGGAAGTATGGATACAGGTCTATAATTACCTAAGTCATTTTGGTCGCCCTTTTTAAATAGCACGGTTACTTTGGCGGTCCGCATTTTTTTCTGGAAAGGAAGATGTAGTTAAGCAGAGGTTGAATATGTGCGTAACTGCGGGGGCTACAACATCAGCAACATATTTTACTCGTCCTATGTGAAGGTCATCAATGTCTCGGCATCTGCTATTCTTTTGGCCTAATAATACTGACACAACTTCCTCTCTTGTAACAGGTTCTAGAAACATTGTTTTATCGTTACAACATTTTATGTACTCACATGCATCTGGACGCGATCCATAGGTTGGCATTTGCGTAAAAAAATCATTAAAAGCATTAGCCAACTCAGTTCCAGTTAAATCATTGTCATTAATCTTCAACCTTTGTACGCTGGCGTGGCATTGGTTGCGTTGCAACAAAGAGTTTAGACGGGACCAAAGTAGGTCATGACGACCCCTTTTAATGTCCAAAAATGCAGAGCAATAGTCCTCTCGAGCGGATCGTAATTTCTTTGTTAATTTATTACGGAACTGCTTGAACGCCTTCAGATTATCAGCCGTGCGTGTCATCAGAAACGTTCTATATAACTTATCTTTCATTTTTGTTTCTTGGCGCAAGACAGGAGTGATCCAAGGTTTACGACTCTTACGGGACCGCTGATAAGTCTTATTGGGAAAGTGAAACTGGTAGATTAGTTTGAATATATCAAGGAATTGGTATAAGCATCATTTGCATTATCCAGCTCAGCAATATGCGTCCAGTCAACTTTGTTAAGGGCATTTCTGAAATCCTCCAGTGCAACGTCTGTTATACACTGGTAAGTGAAAGCTTCCGGTTGTTTTAAAGTTCGCGCTGACACCTCCATACAGAAATACACAGGCAGATGGTCGCTGATGGGGCACGATAATACACCCGCCTTAAGTTTCGGGTGGCATAAATTGGTGATGAACAAGTCTAAGGTGGATTGGCTTTCAATAGTTATTCTCGTTGGGATTTCAATAACATTGGTGAAACCGTTGGAAGCCAACATAGTGCTAAATTCTCTAGTATAATTATCACTGCACATGTCGATGTTGAAGTCCCCTTCAGAAATAAGCAGGTATCCTCCGTCTGCTACAAACGATAATAAAGTGATCATAAAACTTCAAGAAGAAGAAGAAGTCTTTATTGAGTAACACAAACAAAATGTATACACAGATATTTGGACCGATAGCCAATGAGGCTATATCCCCATTGGGTGGGCGATAACAAACGGAATAGATAATTTTCCCCACAGACAGTGGTATAACCTCGTAGTGCGGTGTGATCATACTGTATGAGTCAAGCATTTCACCATTTTCGTTCATATCCAGTAGAACTGCCACTCCCCCACCACGGCCAACAGATCTATTCAGGTAATACGTTTTATAGTTAGTCATTCTGAAAACATTATCTTCATTGGTGCTCCACGTTTCACTTCACATTATCGCAGTGAACTTGAATTCACTGAAAAATTCTTCTAAGGATTGTGTTTTATTCTTCACTGATCGTGCGTTGATGTGTACAGCTTATAGCGATGCGGGGGCGAAATACAGGAAATACGGTTTAAGTCAGCAGGAAGATGGTATTGGTTTTGCATCTTTATTTCTCTTTACTTTATTTTCCTTTATCGATTCGGCAAGCACAGCACTCATTTCAACTGTTCTAGGTCATCTTCTCTTTTGATATAGATGGCATCCATCCCTGCACATTTGCGGACAAGAACTTTTCCATTTACATGCCATACATAAAGATAACCATTTCCTTTTGCCCAGCCCTTCACCCGACGAAGCAGGTCTCTGTTGTACCAAGTAAGGTTTTCCTGGATGAAGATAGGCGGATCATTCTTTTTTACTTTGTTCTTGGCTGAAAGCCAAGTGTCTCTTGTCGCTTGTCGGGTAAAACGAGCGATAATACCTGGCTTCTTATCTTTCCGGGCAGGCAATCTGTGTATCGTCTGAACATCTGTTGCTGTTATAAGCGGTACTTCAAGCTTGGGGGCAAGACTGCTTAATACAGAAAGCAGATTTTCATCTCGTTGAAACGGGATACCGTGTATTTCCAGGTTAAGTTTTCTACTACGGTGTTCGAGGTCATTAACATCTTGCTGCAGTTGTGCTTGCGCCGCCTGGGTCATATCGTCTTTCTCTTCTAATTCAGCTACTCTTTTTTTCAGAGCCTTGATTTCATTCTCTTGAAGAGAAGCCTGTCTTTCGAAGTCATCAAATTTCATGGACATGTGTTCAACAGATTGTTTAATTTGATCCACTTTTTTTGTTAGTTCTGGCAAACTTTCCAGTTTTTCTTGGATAGCGACAAGAGTTTCCCGAATATCAGGTTCAGAATCAGAGCCATTGTCCTCTTTGCCTGTTATAGGAGCCTTTCCTGCTCGGCATTTACAACAGCGCCACGTCTTTTTCGAATCAGAGGGCTTAGCTTGAAACGATTTCTCTTTTACCCCAGCACACTTGCCAAAATGGTATGCACAGTTACATTCCGTACAGATCACACGCGGGGCACTTTCTTGAATAGTTGATGCACAAGAAGAACATGTGCTGGACATAGTTGTTTTTTCACAAGGTCTGACAGTTCAACGCAACACAAAGCATAACGTTACGATGAGTAAGTTTCAAATAAGGTGGCAGCAGCGGCAGGAATAAACTGCATACAAGATTTGCGTAATATTCCACTAACCTGCGAAGACAGCAGTAGCTTTTTACCGATGTAGTCGTGTCGCTGCCGCTGCTGCCAAGTGACCGCTGCCCCGATGTTTGCTCTTTTATCTAGTAGATGGTCCAGTGTACGTCTGCGAAGATTTTGCCAATACAGCGCCAAGTGTCCGATGACGCAGTTGGATAACAATGGCCTCAGGTGGCCGCAAGTTCACAGCAGCGGGGACCGTTCGCAGTAGTACGCAGATTCACATCAGCAGGGGTGGTGTTCCTTGGACCCAGTCAAAGGTGCATCCAGAGATCTGCGAAGACAGCAGTAGCTTTTTAGCGATGTAGTCGTGTCGTGCTCAGCGCCTCCACCAAAATGTCACATATGGAAAGGCGACAGTTCTACAAGCAGTCGTCAGCAGCCAGAAAGCGCGAGAAAAGAGGATGTGCGGAGGTTTATGGGACGTACGCTGGGATCGTGTCAAGCGTTATACCAAAATATCACATGGAAAGGCGACAGTCCTACAAGCAGCCTTCAGCAGCCAGCAAGCGCGAGAAATGAGGGAATGCGGAGGTTTATGGGACGTACGCAGAGATCGTCCCAGAGCCTCCACCAAAAAGTCACATATGGAAGGGCGACAGTTCTACAAGCAGCTTTCAGCAGCCAGCAAGCGCGAGAAACGAGGGCGTGAGGAAGTGTATGGAATGTACGCTAGGATCGCGTCCAAGGGCCTCCAAAAAATGCCACGTTTGTTAGGACAGCAGTTCCACAAGCAGCCTTCGTCTGCCAGCAAGCACGAGAAACGAGGGTTTGCGGAGGTGTATGGGACGTACGCTGGCACCGTGCCCAGCGCCTCCACCAAAATGTCACATATGGAAAGACGACAGTTTTACAAACAGCCTTCCGCAGCCAGCAAGCGCGAGAAACGAGGGCGTGAGGAAGTGTATGGAATGTACGCTAGGATCGCGTCCAAGGGCTCCAAAAAATGCCACGTTTGTTAGGACGACAGTTCCACAAGCAGCCTTCGTCTGCCAGCAAGCACGAGAAACGAGGGTTTGCGGAGGTGTATGGGACGTACGCTGGCACCGTGCCCAGCGCCTCCACCAAAATGTCACATATGGAAAGACGACAGTTTTACAAACAGCCTTCCGCAGCCAGGAAGCGCGAGAAACGAGGGCGTGAGGAAGTGTATGGGATGTATGCTAGCATCGCGTCCAAGCGCCTCCACAATAATGCCACGTATGGTACGACGATAGTTCCACAAGCAGCCTTCAGTTGCTAACAAGCGCGAGAAACGAGGGCATGCGGAGGTGTAAGGGACGTACGCTGCGGACGAACCCAGCGCCTCCACCAAAATGTCACATATGGAAATGTGACAGTTCTTACAAACAGCATTCAGCAGCCTGCAAGTACGAGAAACGAGGGTGTGCGAAAGTGTATGGGACATACGCTGGGATCATACCCAGCGCCTCCACCAAAATGTCACAAATGGAAAGCTGAAAGTTCTACATGCAGCCTTCAGCAGCCAGCAAGCGCGAGAAATGCGGGTTTGCGAAAGAGTATGGGACGTACGCTGTGATGGCGCCCAGCGCCTCCACCAAAATATCACATATAGAAAGGCGACTGTTCTACAAGCAGCCTTCATCAGCCAGCAAGCACGAGAAGCGAGGGGGTGCGGAAGTGTATGAAATGTACGCTGGGATCGTTCCCAGCGCCTCCACAAAAATTTCACAAATGGAAAGGCGACAGTCCTTCAAGCAGCCTTCAGCAGCCAGCAAGCACGAGAAACGAGGGTGTGTGGAAGTGTATGGGACGTGTGCTGGGATCGAACCCAGCGCCTTCATCAAAATGCCACATATGGAAAGGCGACAGTTCTCTAAGCAGCATTCAGTAGCCAGCAAGCGCGAGAAACGAGGGTATGCGGAGGTGAATGGGACGCACGCAGGGATCGTTCCCAGTCCCTCCACCAAAAAGTCACGTATGCAAGGCGACGGTTCTACAAGCAGACTTCAGCAGCTAGAAAGTGCGAGAAACGAGGGCGCGAGGAAGTGTATGGAATGTACGGTAGGATCGCATCCAAGCGCCTCCACAAAAATGCCACGTATGGTACGACGACAGTTCCACAAGCAGCCTTCAGCAGCCAACAGGCGCGAGAAACGAGGGTATGGATAGGTGTATGGGACGTACACTGGGATCGTTCCCAGCGCCTCCACGAAAATGTCACATATGGAAAGGCGACAGTTCTACAAGCAGCCTTCAGCAGCCAGCAAGCGCGAGAAACGAGGGTGTGCGGAGGTTTATGGGACGTACGCTGGGATCATTGCCAGCGTTATACAAAAAATGTCACATGGAAAGGCGACAGTTCTACAAGCAGCCTTCAGCTGTCAGCAAGCAGTAGAAACGAGGGTGTGCGGAAGTATATGGGACGTACGCTGTGATCGCCCCCAGCGCCTCAACCAAAATGTCACAAATGGAAAGCCGAAAGTCCTATATGCAGCCTTCAGGAGCCAGCAAGCGCGAGAAACGCGGGTTTGCGAAAGTGTAATGGGACGTACGCTGGAGTCGCACCCAGCGCCTCCACCAAAATGTCACATATGGAAAAGCGACAGTTCTACAAGCAGCCTTCAGCAGCCAGCAAGCGCGAGAAACGAGGGTATGCGGAAGTATATGGGACGTACGCTGGAATCCCACCCAGCGCCTCCACCAAAATGTGACACATGCAATGCCGAAAGTTCTACATGCAGCCTTCAGCAGCCAGCAAGCGCGAGAAACGCGGGTTTGCGAAAGTGTATGGGACGTACGCTGTGATCGCGCCCAGCGCCTCCACCAAAATGTCACATTTGGAAAGACGACAGTTCTACAAGCAGCCTTCAGCAGCCAGCAAGCATGAGAAGCGAGGGTGTGCGGAAGTGTATGGAATGTACGCTGGGATCGTTCCCAGCGCCTCCACAAAAATTTCACAAATGGAAAGGCGACAGTCCTTCAAGCAGCCTTCAGCAGCCAGCAAGCACGAGAAACGAGGGTGTGTGGAAGTGTATGGGACGTACGCTGGGATCGAACCCAGCGCCTTCATCAAGATGCCACATATGGAAAGGCGACAGTTCTATAACCAGCATTCAGTAGCCAGCAAGCGCGAGAAACGAGGGTGTGCGGAGGTGTATGGGACGCACGCAGGGATCGTTCCCAGCGCCACCACCAAAAAGTCACATATGCAAGGCAAGGGTTCTACAAGCAGACTTCAGCAGCTAGAAAGTGCGAGAAACGAGGGCGCGAGGAAGTGTATGGAATGTACGGTAGGATCGCGTCCAAGCGCCTGCACAAAAATGCCACGTATGGTACGACGACAGATCCACAAGCAGCCTTCAGCAGCCAGCAAGCACGAGAAACGAGGGTATGTGGAGGTGTATGGGACGTAGGCTGGCATCGTGCTCAGCTCCTCCACCAGAATGTCACATATGGAAAGGCGACAGTTCTACAAGCAGTCGTCAGCAGCCAGAAAGCGCGAGAAACGAGGATGTGCGGAAGTGTATGGGATGTACACTAGTATCGCGTCCAAGCGCCTCCACAAAAATGCCACACATGGAAGAGGACAGTTCCATAAGGAGCCTTCAGTAGCCAGCAGGCGCGAGAAACAAGGGTATAAATATGTGTATGGGACGTACACTGGGATCGTTCCCAGCGCCTCCACCAAAATGTCACTTATGGAAAGGCGACAGTTCTACAAGCAGCCTTCAGCAGCCAGCAAGCGCAAGAAAAGAGGGTGTGCGGAGGTTTATTGGACGTACGCTGGAATCGTGCCCAGCGTGATACCAAAATGTCATATGGAAAGGCGACAGTTCTACAAGCAGCCTTCAGCTGCCAGCAAGCAGTAGAAACGAGGGTGTGCGCAGGTATATGGGAAGTACGCTGGGATCGCCCCCAGCGCCTCAACCAAAATGTCAAAAATGGAAAGCCGAAAGCCCTATATGCAGCCTTCAGCAGCCAGCAAGCGGGAGAAACGCGGGTTTGCGAAAGTGTATGGGACGTACGCTGGAGTCGCACCCAGCGCCTCCACCAAAATGTCACATATGGAAAAGCGAAGTTCTACAAGCAGCCTTCAGCAGCCAGCAGGTGCGAGAAACGAGGGTATGGACAGGTGTATGGGACGTACACTGAGATCGTTCCCAGCGCCTCCACCAAAATGTCACATATGGAAAGGCGACAGTTCTACAAGCAGCCTTCAGCAGCCGGCAAGCGCGAGAAACGAGGGTGTGCGGAGATTTATGGGACGTACGCTGGGATCGTGCCCAGCGTTATACCAAAATGTAACATGGAAAGGCGACAGTTCTACTAGCAGCCTTCAGCTGCCACTAAGCAGTAGAAACGAGGTTGTGCGGAAGTATATGGGACGTACGCTGGGATCGCCCCTAGCGCCTCAACCAAAATGTCACAAATGGAAAGCCGAAAGTCCTATATGCAGCCTTCAGCAGCCAGCAAGTGCGAGAAACGCGGGTTTGCGAAAGTGTATGGGAAGTACGCTGGAGTCGCACCCAGCGCCTCCACCAAAATGTCACATATGGAAAGGCGACAGTTCTACAAGCAGCCTTCAGCAGCCAGCAAGCGCGAGAAACGCGGGTTTGCGAAAGTGAATGGGACGTACGCTTTGATCGCGCCCAGCGCCTCCAACAAACCTTCACATATGTAAAGGCGACAGTTCTATAAGCAGCCTTCAGCAGCCAGCAAGCATCAGAAGCGAGGGTGTGCGGAAGTGTATGGAATGAACGCTGGGGTCGTTCCCAGCGCCTCCACAAAAATATCACATATGGAAAGGCGACAGTTCTTCAAGCAGCCTTCAGCAGCCAGCAAGCACGAGAAACGAGGGTGTGTGGAAGTGTATGGGACGTACGCTGGGATCGAACCCAGTGCTTAACCAAAATGTCACATATGGAAAGGCGGCAGTTCTACAAGCAGCCTTCAGCAGCCAGCAAGCACGAGAAACGCAGGCATGCGGAAGTGTATGGCACGTACGCTGGGAACGCACCCTGCGCCTTCATCAAAATGCCACATATGGAAAGGCGACAGTTCTATAAGCAGCATTCAATAGCCAGCAAGCGCGAGAAACGATTATATGGTGAGGTGTATGGGACTTACGCTAGGATCGCACCCAGCGCCTCCACCAAAATGTCACAAATGCAAAGCCGAAGGTTCTACATGCAGCCTTCAGCAGCCAGCAAGCGCGAGAAACGCGGGTTTGCGAAAGAGTATGGGACGTACGCTGTGATCGCGCCCAGCGCCTCCACCAAAATATCACATATGGAAAGGCGACTGTTCTACAAGCAGCCTTCTTCAGCCAGCAAGCACGAGAAGCGAGTGTGTGCGGAAGTGTATGGAATGTACGCTGGGATCGTTCGCAGCGCATCTACAAAAATGTCACAAATGGAAAGGCAATAGTTCTTCAAGCAGCCTTCAGCAGCCAGCAAGCGCGAGAAATGAGGGTGTGTGGAAGTGTATGGGAGATACGCTGGGATCGAACCCAGCGCCTTTATCAAAATGCCACATATTGAAAGGCGACAGTTCTATAAGCAGCATTCAGTAGCCAGCAAGCGAGAGAAACGAGGGTTTGCGGAGGTGTATGGGACGCACGCAGGGATCGTTCCCAGCGCCTCCACCAAAAAGTCACATATGCAAGGGGACGGTTCTACAAGCAGACTTCAGCAGCTAGAAAGTGCGAGAAACGAGGGCGCGAGGAAGTGTATGGAATGTACGGTAGGATCGCGTCCAAGCGCCTCCACAAACATGCCACGTATGGTACGATGACAGATCCACAAGCAGCCTTCAGCTGCCAGCACGCACGAGAAACGAGGGTATGTAGAGGTGTATGGGACGTAGGCTGGCATCGTTCCCAGCGCCTCCACCAAAATGTCACATATGGAAAGGCCTCAGTTCTACAAGCAGCCTTCAGCAGCCAGCAAGCGCGAAAAACGAGGGTATACGGAGGTTTATGGGACGTACGCTGGGATCGTGCAAAGCAATATACCAAAATGTCACATGGAAAGACGACAGTTCTACAAGCAGGCTTCAGCTGCCACTAAGCAGTAGAAACGAGTGTGTGCGGAAGTATATGGGGCGTACGCTGGGATCGCCCCCAGCGCCTCAACCAAAATGTCCCAAATGGAAAGCCGAAAGTCCTATATGCAGCCTTCAGCAACCAGCAAGCGCGAGAAACGCGGGTTTGCGAATGTGTATGGGACGTACGCTGGAGTCGCACCCAGCGCCTCCACAAAAATTTCCCAAATGGAAAGGCGACAGTTCTTCAAGCAGCCTTCAGCAGCCAGCAAGCACGAGAAACAAGGGTGTGTGGAAGTGTATGGGACGTACGCTGGGATCGAACCGAGCGCCTTCATCAAAATGCCACATATGGAAAGGCGACAGTTCTCTGAGCAGCAATCAGTAGCCAGCAAGCGCGAGAAACGAGGGTATGCGGAGGTGTATGGGAAGCACGCAGGGATCGTTCCCAGTGCCTCCACCAAAAAGTCACGTATGCAAGGCGACGGTTCTACAAGCAGACTTCAGCTGCTAGAAAGTGCGAGAAACGAGGGCGCGAGGAAGTGTATGGAATGTACGGTAGGATCGCATCCAAGCGCCTCCACAAAAATGCCACGTATGATACGACGACAGTTCCACAAGCAGCCTTCAGCTGCCAGCCAGCACGAGAAACGAGGGTATGTGGAGGTGTATGGGACGTAGGCTGGCATCGTGCTCAGCGCCTCCACCAAAATGTCACATATGGAAAAGCGACAGTTCTACAAGCAGTCGTCAGCAGCCAGAAAGCGCGAGAAACGAGGATGTGCGGAAGTGTATGGGATGTACACTAGGATCGCGTCCAAGCGCCTCCACAAAAATGCCACGCATGGAAGAGGACAGTTCCATAAGTAGCCTTCAGCAGCCAGCAGGCGCGAGAAACGAGGGTATTGATAGGTGTATGGGACGTACACTGGGATCGTTCCCAGCGCCTCCACGAAAATGTCACATATGGAAAGGCGACAGTTCTACAAGCAGCCTTCAGCAGCCAGCAAGCGCTAGAAACGAGGGTGTGCGGAGGTTTATGGGACGTACGCTGGGATCGCCCCCAGCGCCTCAACCAAAATGTCACAAATGGAAAGCCGAAAGTCCTATATGCAGCCTTCAGCAGCCAGCAAGCGCGAGAAACGCGGGTTTGCGAAAGTGTATGGGACGTACGCTGGAGTCGCACCCAGCGCCTCCACCAAAATGTCACATATGGAAAGGCGACAGTTCTACAAGCAGCCTTCAGGAGGCAGCAAGTTCGAGAAAGGAGGGTATGCAGAGGTGTATGGGATGTACGCTGGGATCGCGCCCAGCGCCTCCACCAAAATGTCACATATGGATAAGCGACAGTTCTACAAGCAGCCTTCAGCAGCCAGCAAGCGCGAGAAACGAGGGTATGCGGAAGTATATGGGACGTACGCTGGAATCGCACCCAGCGCCTCCACCAAAATGTCACACATGCAATGCCGAAAGTTCTACATGCAGCCTTCAGCAGCCAGCAAGCGCGAGAAACGCGGGTTTGCGAAAGTGTATGGGACGTACGCTGTGATCGCGCCCAGCGCCTCCACCAAAATGTCACATATGGAAAGACGACAGTTCTACAAGCAGCGTTCAGCAGCCAGCAAGCATGAGAAGCGAGGGTGTGCGGAAGTGTATGGAATGTACGCTGGGATCGTTCCCAGCGCCTCTACAAAAATGTCACAAATGGAAAGGCAATAGTTCTTCAAGCAGCCTTCAGCAGCCAGCAAGCGCGAGAAATGAGGGTGTGTGGAAGTGTATGGGACGTACGCTGGGATCGAACCCAGCGCCTTCATCAAAATGCCAGATATGGAAAGGCGACAGATCTATGACCAACATTCAGTAGCCAGCAAGCGCGAGAAACGAGGGTGTGCGGAGGTGTATGGGACGCACGCAGGGATCGTTCCCAGCGCCTCCACCAAAAAGTCACATATGCAAGGCAACGGTTCTGCAAGCAGACTGCAGCAGCTAGAAAGTGCGAGAAACGAGGGCGCGAGGAAGTGTATGGAATGTACGGTAGGATCGCCTCCAAGCGCCTGCACAAAAATGCCACGTATGGTACGACGACAGATCCACAAGCAGCCTTCAGCAGCCAGCAAGCACGAGAAACGAGGGTATGTGGAGGTGTATGGGACGTAGGCTGGCATCGTGCTCAGCGCCTCCACAAAAATGTCACTTATGGAAAGGCGACAGTTCTACAAGCAGCCTTCAGCAGCCAGCAGGCGCGAGAAAAGAGGGTGTGCGGAGGTTTATTGGACGTACGCTGGAATCGTGCCCACCGTGATACCAAAATGTCACATGGAAAGGCGACAGTTCTACAAGCAGCCTTCAGCTGCCAACAAGCAGTAGAAAAGAGGGTGTGCGGAAGTATATAGGACGTACGCTGGGATCGCCCCCAGCGCCTCAACCAAAATGTCAAAAATGGAAAGCCGAAAGCCCTATATGCAGCCTTCAGCAGCCAGCAAGCGGGAGAAACGCGGGTTTGCGAAAGTGTATGGGACGTACGCTGGAGTCACACCCAGCGCCTCCACCAAAATGTCACATATGGAAAGGCCACAGTTCTACAAGCAGCCTTCAGGAGGCAGCAAGCGCGAGAAAGGAGGGTATGCGGAGGTGTGTGGGATGTACGCTGGGGTCGCGCCCAGCGCCTCAACCAAAATGTCACATATGGAAAAGCGACAGTTCTACAAGCAGCCTTCAGCAGCCAGCAGGTGCGAGAAACGAGGGTATGGATAGGTGTATGGGACGTACACTGGGATCGTTCCCAGCGCCTCCACCAAAATGTCACATATGGAAAGGCGACAGTTCTACAAGCAGCCTTCAGGAGGCAGCAAGCGCGAGAAAGGAGGGTATGCGGAGGTGTTTGGGATGTACGCTGGGGTCGCGCCCAGCGCCTCCACCAAAATGTCACATATGGAAAAGCGACAGTTCTACAAGCAGCCTTCAGCAGCCAGCAAGCGCGAGAAACGAGGGTATGCGGAAGTATATGGGACGTACGCTGGAATCGCACCCAGCGCCTCCACCAAAGTGTCACAAATGCAATGCCGAAAGTTCTACATGCAGCCTTCAGCAGCCAGCAAGCGCGAGAAACGAAGGGTTTGCGAAAGTGTATGGGACGTACGCTGTGATCGCGCCCAGCGCCTCCACCAAAACGTCACATATGGAAAGGCGACAGTTCTATAAGCAGCCTTCAGCAGCCAGCAAGCATGAGAAGCGAGGGTTTGCGAAAGTGTATGGAATGAACGCTGGGGTCGTTCCCAGCGCCTCCACAAAAATGTCACATATGGAAAGGCGACAGTTCATCAAGCAGCCTTCAGCAGCCAGCAAGCACGAGAAACGAGGGTGTGTGGAAGTGTATGGGACGTACCAGCGCCTTCATCAAAATGCCACATATGGAAAGGCGACAGTTCTATAAGCAGCATTCAGTAGCCAGCAAGCGAGAGAAACGAGGGTATGCGGAGGTGTATTGGACGCACGCAGGGATCGTTCCCAGCGCCTCCACCAAAAAGACACATATGCAAGGCGACGGTTCTACAAGCAGACTTCAGCAGCTAGAAAGTGCGAGAAACGAGGGCGCGAGGAAGTGTATGGAATGTACGGTAGGATCGCGCCCAAGCGCCTCCACAAAAATGCCACGTATGGTACGACGACAGATCCACAAGCAGCCTTCAGCTGCCAGCAAGCACGAGTAACGAGGGTATGTAGAGGTGTATGGGACGTAGGCTGGCATCGTTCCCAGCGCCTCCACCAAAATGTCACATATAGAAAGGCCACAGTTCTACAAGCAGCCTTCAGCAGCAAGCAAGCGCGAGAAACGAGGGTATACGGAGGTTTATGGGAAGTACGCTGGGATCGTGCCCAGCGTTATACCAAAATTTCACATGGAAAGGCGACAGTTCTACAAGCAGCCTTCAGCTGCCACTAAGCAGTAGATACGAGGGTGTGCGGAAGTATATGGGACGTACGCTGGGATCGCCCCCAGCGCCTCAACCAAAATGTCAAAAAAGGAAAGCCGAAAGTCTTATATGCAGCCTTCAGCAGCCAGCAAGCGCGAGAAACGCTGGTTTGCGAAAGTGTATGGGACGTACGCTGGAGTCGCACCCAGCGCCTCCACCAAAATGTCACATATGGAAAGGCGACAGTTCTACAAGCAGCCTTCAGGAGGCAGCAAGCGCGAGAAAGGAGGGTTTGCGGAGGTGTATGGGATGTACGCTGGGATCGCGCCCAGCGCGTCCACCAAAATGTCACATATGAAAAAGCGACAGTTCTACAAGCAGCCTTCAGCAGCCAGCAAGTACGAGAAACGAGGGTATGTGGAGGTGTATGGGACGTAGGCTGGCATCGTGCTCAGCGCCTCCACCAGAATGTCACATATGGAAAGGGGACAGTTCTACAAGCAGTCGTCAGCATCCAGAAAGCGCGAGAAACGAGGATGTGCGGAAGTGTATGGGATGTACACTAGAATCGCGTCTAAGCGCCTCCACAAAAATGCCACGCATGGAAGAGGACAGTTCCATAAGTAGCCTTCAGCAGCCAGCAGGCGCGAAAAACAAGGGTATAAATATGTGTATGGGACGTACACTAGGATCGTTCCCAGCGCCTCCACAAAAATGTCACTTATGGAAAGGCGACAGTTCTACAAGCAGCCTTCAGCTGCCAGCAAGCAGTAGAAACGAGGGTGTGCGGAAGTATATGGGACGTACGCTGGGATCGCCCCCAGCGCCTCAACCAAAATGTCAAAAATGGAAAGCCGAAAGTCCTATATGCAGCCTTCAGCAGCCAGCAAGCGGGAGAAACGCGGGTTTGCGAAAGTGTATGAGACGTACGCTGCAGTCGCACCCAGCGCCTCCACCAAAATGTCACATATGGAAAGGCGACAGTTCTACAAGCCGCCTTCAGGAGGCAGCAAGCGCGAGAAAGGAGGGTATGGATAGGTGTATGGGACGTACACTGGGATCGTTCCCAGCGCCTCCACCAAAATGTCACATATGGAAAGGCGACAGTTCTACAAGCAGCCTTCAGCTGCCACTAAGCAGTAGAAACGAGGGTGTGCGTAAGTATATGGGACGTACGTTAGGATCGCCCCCAGCGCCTCAACCAAAATGTCACAATTGGAAAGCCGAAAGTCCTATATGCAGCCTTCAGCAGCCAGCAAGCGCGAGAAACGCGGGTTCGCGAAAGTGTATAGGACGTACGCTGGAGTCGCACCCAGCGCCTCCAACAAAATGTCACATATGGAAAGGCGACAGTTCTACAAGCAACCTTCAGGAGGCAGCAAGCGCGAGAAAGGAGGGTATGCGGAGGTGTATGGGATGTACGCTGGGATCGCGCCCAGCGCCTCCACCAAAACGTCACATATGGAAAGGCGACAGTTCTATAAGCAGCCTTCAGCAGCCAGCAAGCATGAGAAGCGAGGGTGTGCGGAAGTGTATGGAATGAACGCTGGGGTCGTTCCCAGCGCCTCCGCAAAAATGTCACATATGGAAAGGCGACAGTTCTTCAAGCAGCCTTCAGCAGCCAGCAAGCACGAGAAACGAGGGTGTGTGGAAGTGTATGGGACGTACGCTGGGATCGAACCCAGTGCTTCACCAAAATGTCACATATGGAAAGGCAACAGTTCTACAAGCAGCCTTCAGCAGCCAGCAAGCACGAGAAACGCAGGCATGCGGAAGTGTATGGCACGTACGCTGGGAACGCACCCAGCGCCTTCATCAATATGCCACATATGGAAAGGCGACAGTTCTATAAGCAGCATTCAACAGCCAGCAAGCGCGAGAAACGATTATATGGTGAGGTGTATGGGACTTACGCTAGGGTCGCACCCAGCGCCTCCACCAAAATGTCACAACTGCAAAGCCGAAAATTCGACATGCAGCCTTCAGCAGCCAGCAAGCGCGAGAAACGCGGGTTTGCGAAAGAGTATGGGACGTACGCTGTGATCGCGCCCAGCGCCTAAACCAAAATATCACATATGGAAAGGCGACTGTTCTACAAGCAGCCTTCATCAGAGAGCAAGCACGAGAAGCGAGTGTGTGCGGAAGTGTATGGAATGTACGCTGGGATCGTTCCCAGCGCCTCCACAAAAATGTCACAAATGGAAAGGCGACAGTTCTTCAAGCAGCCTTCAGCAGCCAGCAAGCACGAGAAACGAGGGTTTGTGGAAGTGTATGGGACGTACGCTGGGATCGAACCCAGCGCCTTCATCAAAATGCCACATATGGAAAGGCGACAGTTCTATAAGCAGCATTCAGTAGCCAGCAAGCGTGAGAAACGAGGGTATGCGGAGGTGTATGGGACGCACGCAGGGATTGTTCCCAGCGCCTCCACCAAAAAGTCACATATGCAAGGCAACGGTTCTACAAGCAGACTTCAGCAGCTAGAAAGTGCGAGAAACGAGGGCGCGAGGAAGTGTATGGAATGTAGGGTAGGATCGCGTCCAAGCGCCTCCACAAAAATGCCACATTTGGTACGACGACAGATCCACAAGCAGCTTTCAGCTGCCAGCAAGCACGAGAAACGAGGGTATGTAGAGGTGTATGGGACGTAGGCTGGCATCGTTCCCAGCGCCTCCACCAAAATGTCACATATGGAAAGGCCACAGTGCTACAAGCAGCCTTCAGCAGCCAGCAAGCGCGAGAAACGAGGGTATACGGAGGTTTATGGGACGTACGCTGGGATCGTGCCCAGCGTTATACCAAAATGTCACATGGAAAGGCGACAGTTTTACAAGCAGCCTTCAGCTGCCACTAAGCAGTAGAAACGAGGGTGTGCGGAAGTATATGGGACGTACGCTGGGATCGCCCCCAGCGCCTCAACCAAAATGTCACAAATGGAAAGCCGAAAGTCCTCTATGCAGCCTTCAGGAGGCAGCAAGCGCGAGAAAGGAGGGTATGCGGAATTGTGTGGGATGTACGCTAGGATCGCTTCCAAGCGCCTCCACAAAATTGCCATGTATAGTAGGACGACAGTTCCACAAGCAACCTTCTGCTGCCTGCCAGCGCGAGAAACGCGGGTATGCGGAGGTGTATGGGATGTACGCTAGGATCGTGCCCACCGCCTACACCAAAATGTCAAATATGGAAATGCGACAGTTATACAAGCAGTCTTCAGCAGCCAGCAAGTACGAGAAATGAGGGTGCGCGGAAGTGTATGGGACGTACGCTGGGATCGCACCCAGCGCCTCCGCCAAAAATTCACCTATGGAAAGGGGACAGTTCTACAAGCCTCCATCAGCACCCAGTAAGCGCGAGAAACGAGGGCGTGACGAAGTGTATGGGATGTACGCTAAGATCGCGTCCAAGCGCCTCCACAAAAAAGCCACGCATGGTACGACGACAGTTCCATAACGGCCTTCAGCTGCCAGCAAGCGCGAGAAACGAGGGTATGCGGAAGTGTATGGGACGTCCGCTGGCATCGTGCTCAGCGCCTTCGCCAAAAATTCACATATGGAAAGGGGACAGTTCTACAAGCAGCCATCAGCAGCCAGCAATCAAGAGAAACGAGGGTATGTAGAGGTTTATGATAGGTATTCTGGGATCGTGTCCAGCGCGTCCACCAATATGTCACAAACGAAGAGGCGATAGTTCTACAAGCAGCCTTCAGCAGCCAGCAAGCACGAGAAATGAGTGTGTGCGGAAGTGCATTGGACGTACGCTGGGATCGCACCCATCACCTCACCAAAATGTCACATTTGTAAAGGCGACAGTTCTACAAGCAGCCTTCAGCAGCCAGCAAGCGCGAGAGACGAGGGTATGTGGAGGTGTATGGGACGTTTGCTTGCATCGCTCTCAGCGCCTCCACCAAAAATTCACATATGGAAAGGGGACAGTTCTACAACCAGCCATCAGCAGCCAGCAAGCGCGAAAAACGAAAGCATGCGGAGGTGTACGGGACGAAAACTGGGATCGCACCCAGCGCCTCCACCAAAATACAACATTTCGAAATGCGACAGTTCTACAAGCAGCCTTCAGCAGCCAGCAAGCGCGAGAAACAAGGGCGTGAGGAAGTGTATGGGACGTACGCCGGTTCGTTCCCAGAGCCTCCACCAAAATGTCACATATGGAGAGGCGACAGTTCTACAAGCAGCCTTCAGGAGCCATCAAGCACGAGAAACGAGGGTGTGCGGAAGTGTATGAGAGGTACGCTGGGATAAAGCCCAGCGCCTCCACCAAAATGCCACATATGGAAATGCGACAGTTATACAAGCAGTATTCAGCAGCCAGCAAGTAAGAGAAACGAGAGTGTGCGGAAGTGTATGGGACGTACGCTGGGATCGCACCCAGCGCCTCCACCAAAGTGTCACATATGGAAAGGCGACAGTTCTACGAGCAGCCTTCAGCAGCCAGGAATCGCGAGAAACGAGTGCGTGACGAAGTGTATGGGATGTACGCTAGGATCGCGTCCAAGCGCCTCCACAAAAAAAAGGCACGCATTGTACGACGACTAATTCATAACAGCCTTCAGCAACCAGTAAGCGCGAGAAACGCGGGTTTGCGAATGTGTATGGGACGTACGCTGGAATCGCACCCAGCGCCTCCACAAAAATTTCACAAATGGAAAGGCGACAGTTCTTCAAGCAGCCTTCAGCAGCCAGCAAGCACGAGAAACGAGGGTGTGTGGAAGTGTATGGGACGTACGCTGGGATCGAACCCAGCGCCTTCATCAAAATGCCACATATGGAAAGGCGACAGTTCTCTAAGCAGCAATCAGTAGCCAGCAAGCGCGAGAAACGAGGGTATGCGGAGGTGTATGGGAAGCACGCAGGGATCGTTCCCAGTGCCTCCACCAAAAAGTCACGTATGCAAGGCGACGGTTCTACAAGCAGACTTCAGCTGCTAGAAAGTGCGAGAAACGAGGGCGCGAGGAAGTGTATGGAATGTACGGTAGGATCGCATCCAAGCGCCTCCACAAAAATGCCACGTATGGTACGACGACAGTTCCACAAGCAGCCTTCAGCTGCCAGCCAGCACGAGAAACGAGGGTATGTGGAGGTGTATGGGACGTAGGCTGGCATCGTGCTCAGCGCCTCCACCAAAATGTCACATATGGAAAAGCGACAGTTCTACAAGCAGTCGTCAGCAGCCAGAAAGCGCGAGAAACGAGGATGTGCGGAAGTGTATGGGATGTACACTAGGATCGCGTCCAAGCGCCTCCACAAAAATGCCACGCATGGAAGAGGACAGTTCCATAAGTAGCCTTCAGCAGCCAGCAGGCGCGAGAAACGAGGGTATTGATAGGTGTATGGGACGTACACTGGGATCGTTCCCAGCGCCTCCATGAAAATGTCACATATGGAAAGGCGACAGTTCTACAAGCAGCCTTCAGCAGCCAGCAAGCGCTAGAAACGAGGGTGTGCGGAGGTTTATGGGACGTACGCTGGGATCGCCCCCAGCGCCTCAACCAAAATGTCACAAATGGAAAGCCGAAAGTCCTATATGCAGCCTTCAGCAGCCAGCAAGCGCGAGAAACGCGGGTTTGCGAAAGTGTATGGGACGTACGCTGGAGTCACCCAGCGCCTCCACCAAAATGTCACATATGGAAAGGCGACAGTTCTACAAGCAGCCTTCAGGAGGCAGCAAGTTCGAGAAAGGAGGGTATGCGGAGGTGTATGGGATGTACGCTGGGATCGCGCCCAGCGCCTCCACCAAAATGTCACATATGGATAAGCGACAGTTCTACAAGCAGCCTTCAGCAGCCAGCAAGCGCGAGAAACGCGGGTTTGCGAAAGTGTATGGGACGTACGCTGTGATCGCGCCCAGCGCCTCCACCAAAATGTCACATATGGAAAGACGACAGTTCTACAAGCAGCGTTCAGCAGCCAGCAAGCATGAGAAGCGAGGGTGTGCGGAAGTGTATGGAATGTACGCTGGGATCGTTCCCAGCGCCTCTACAAAAATGTCACAAATGGAAAGGCAATAGTTCTTCAAGCAGCCTTCAGCAGCCAGCAAGCGCGAGAAATGAGGGTGTGTGGAAGTGTATGGGACGTACGCTGGGATCGAACCCAGCGCCTTCATCAAAATGCCAGATATGGAAAGGCGACAGATCTATGACCAGCATTCAGTAGCCAGCAAGCGCGAGAAACGAGGGTGTGCGGAGGTGTATGGGACGCACGCAGGGATCGTTCCCAGCGCCTCCACCAAAAAGTCACATATGCAAGGCAACGGTTCTGCAAGCAGACTGCAGCAGCTAGAAAGTGCGAGAAACGAGGGCGCGAGGAAGTGTATGGAATGTACGGTAGGATCGCGTCCAAGCGCCTGCACAAAAATGCCACGTATGGTACGACGACAGATCCACAAGCAGCCTTCAGCAGCCAGCAAGCACGAGAAACGAGGGTATGTGGAGGTGTATGGGACGTAGGCTGGCATCGTGCTCAGCGCCTCCACAAAAATGTCACTTATGGAAAGGCGACAGTTCTACAAGCAGCCTTCAGCAGCCAGCAGGCGCGAGAAAAGAGGGTGTGCGGAGGTTTATTGGACGTACGCTGGAATCGTGCCCACCGTGATACCAAAATGTCACATGGAAAGGCGACAGTTCTACAAGCAGCCTTCAGCTGCCAACAAGCAGTAGAAACGAGGGTGTGCGGAAGTATATAGGACGTACGCTAAGATCGCCCCCAGCGCCTCAACCAAAATGTCAAAAATGGAAAGCCGAAAGCCCTATATGCAGCCTTCAGCAGCCAGCAAGCGGGAGAAACGCGGGTTTGCGAAAGTGTATGGGACGTACGCTGGAGTCGCACCCAGCGCCTCCACCAAAATGTCACATATGGAAAGGCGACAGTTCTACAAGCAGCCTTCAGGAGGCAGCAAGCGCGAGAAAGGAGGGTATGCGGAGGTGTGTGGGATGTACGCTGGGGTCGCGCCCAGCGCCTCAACCAAAATGTCACATATGGAAAAGCGACAGTTCTACAAGCAGCCTTCAGCAGCCAGCAGGTGCGAGAAACGAGGGTATGGATAGGTGTATGGGACGTACACTGGGATCGTTCCCAGCGCCTCCACCAAAATGTCACATATGGAAAGGCGACAGTTCTACAAGCAGCCTTCAGGAGGCAGCAAGCGCGAGAAAGGAGGGTATGCGGAGGTGTTTGGGATGTACGCTGGGGTCGCGCCCAGCGCCTCCACCAAAATGTCACATATCGAAAAGCGACAGTTCTACAAGCAGCCTTCAGCAGCCAGCAAGCGCGAGAAACGAGGGTATGCGGAAGTATATGGGACGTACGCTGGGATCGCACCCAGCGCCTCCACCAAAGTGTCACAAATGCAATGCCGAAAGTTCTACATGCAGCCTTCAGCAGCCAGCAAGCGCGAGAAACGAAGGGTTTGCGAAAGTGTATGGGACGTACGCTGTGATCGCGCCCAGCGCCTCCACCAAAACGTCACATATGGAAAGGCGACAGTTCTATAAGCAGCCTTCAGCAGCCAGCAAGCATGAGAAGCGAGGGTGTGCGAAAGTGTATGGAATGAACGCTGGGGTCGTTCCCAGCGCCTCCACAAAAATGTCACATATGGAAAGGCGACAGTTCATCAAGCAGCCTTCAGCAGCCAGCAAGCACGAGAAATGAGGGTGTGTGGAAGTGTATGGGACGTACGCTGTTATCGAACCCAGTATTCACCAAAATGTCACATATGGAAAGGCGACAGTTCTACAAGCAGCCTTCAGCAGCCAGCAAGCGCGAGAAACGATTACATGGTGAGGTGTATGGGACTTACGCTAGGATCGCACCCAGCGCCTCCACCAAAATGTCACAAATGCAAAGCCGAAGGTTCTACATGCAGCCTACAGCAGCCAGCAAGCGCGAGAAACGCAAGTTTGCGAAAGAGTATGGGACGTACGCTGTGATCGCGCCCAGCGCCTCCACCAAAATATCACATATGGAAAGGCGACTGTTCTACAAGCAGCCTTCATCAGCCAGCAAGCACGAGAAGCGAGTGTGTGCGGAAGAGTATGGAATGTACGCTGGGATCGTTCCCAGCGCCTCCACAAAAATGTCACAAATGGAAAGGCGACAGTTCTTCAAGCAGCCTTCAGCAGCCAGCAAGCACGAGAAACGAGGGTGTGTGAAAGTGTATGGGACGTACCAGCGCCTTCATCAAAATGCCACATATGGAAAGGCGACAGTTCTATAAGCAGCATTCAGTAGCCAGCAAGCGAGAGAAACGAGGGTATGCGGAGGTGTATTGGACGCACGCAGGGATCGTTCCCAGCGCCTCCACCAAAAAGTCACGTATGCAAGGCGACGGTTCTACAAGCAGACTTCAGCAGCTAGAAAGTGCGAGAAACGAGGGCGCGAGGAAGTGTATGGAATGTACGGTAGGATCGCGCCCAAGCGCCTCCACAAAAATGCCACGTATGGTACGACGACAGATCCACAAGCAGCCTTCAGCTGCCAGCAAGCACGAGTAACGAGGGTATGTAGAGGTGTATGGGACGTAGGCTGGCATCGTTCCCAGCGCCTCCACCAAAATGTCACATATAGAAAGGCCACAGTTCTACAAGCAGCCTTCAGCAGCCAGCAAGCGCGAGAAACGAGGGTATACGGAGGTTTATGGGAAGTACGCTGGGATCGTGCCCAGCGTTATACCAAAATTTCACATGGAAAGGCGACAGTTCTACAAGCAGCCTTCAGCTGCCACTAAGCAGTAGAAACGAGGGTGTGCGGAAGTATATAGGACGTACGCTGGGATCGCCACCAGCGCCTCAACCAAAATGTCACAAATGGAAAGCCGAAAGTCTTCTATGCAGCCTTCAGCAGCCAGCAAGCGCGAGAAACGCTGGTTTGCGAAAGTGTATGGGACGTACGCTGGAGTCGCACCCAGCGCCTCCACCAAAATGTCACATATGGAAAGGCGACAGTTCTACAAACAGCCTTCAGGAGGCAGCAAGCGCGAGAAAGGAGGGTTTGCGGAGGTGTATGGGATGTACGCTGGGATCGCGCCCAGCGCGTCCACCAAAATGTCACATATGAAAAAGCGACAGTTCTACAAGCGGCCTTCAGCAGCCAGCAAGTACGAGAAACGAGGGTATGTGGAGGTGTATGGGACGTAGGCTGGCATCGTGCTCAGCGCCTCCACCAGAATGTCACATATGGAAAGGGGACAATTCTACAAGCAGTCGTCAGCATCCAGAAAGCGCGAGAAACGAGGATGTGCGGAAGTGTATGGGATGTACACTAGAATCGCGTCTAAGCGCCTCCACAAAAATGCCACGCATGGAAGAGGACAGTTCCATAAGTAGCCTTCAGCAGCCAGCAGGCGCGAGAAACAAGGGTATAAATATGTGTATGAGACGTACACTAGGATCGTTCCCAGCGCCTCCACCAAAATGTCACTTATGGAAAGGCGACAGTTCTACAAGCAGCCTTCAGCAGCCAGCAAGCAGTAGAAACGAGGGTGTGCGGAAGTATATGTGACGTACGCTGGGATCGCCCCCAGCGCCTCAACCAAAATGTCAAAAATGGAAAGCCGAAAGTCCTATATGCAGCCTTCAGCAGCCAGCAAGCGGGAGAAATGCGGGTTTGCGAAAGTGTATGAGACGTACGCTGCAGTCGCACCCAGCGCCTCCACCAAAATGTCACATATGGAAAGGCGACAGTTCTACAAGCCGCCTTCAGGAGGCAGCAAGCGCGAGAAAGGAGGGTATGGATAGGTGTATGGGACGTACACTGGGATCGTTCCCAGCGCCTCCACCAAAATGTCACATATGGAAAGGCGACAGTTCTACAAGCAGCCTTCAGCTGCCACTAAGCAGTAGAAACGAGGGTGTGCGTAAGTATATGGGACGTACGTTAGGATCGCCCCCAGCGCCTCAACCAAAATGTCACAATTGGAAAGCCGAAAGTCCTATATGCAGCCTTCAGCAGCCAGCAAGCGCGAGAAACGCGGGTTCGCGAAAGTGTATAGGACGTACGCTGGAGTCGCACCCAGCGCCTCCACCAAAATGTCACATATGGAAAGGCGACAGTTCTACAAGCAACCTTCAGGAGGCAGCAAGCGCGAGAAAGGAGGGTATGCGGAGGTGTATGGGATGTACGCTGGGGTCGCGCCCAGCGCCTCAACCAAAATGTCACATATGGAAAAGCGACAGTTCTACAAGCAGCCTTCAGCAGCCAGCAAGCATGAGAAGCGAGGGTGTGCGGAAGTGTATGGAATGAACGCTGGGGTCGTTCCCAGCGCCTCCACAAAAATGTCACATATGGAAAGGCGACAGTTCTTCAAGCAGCCTTCAGCAGCCAGCAAGCACGAGAAACGAGGGTGTGTGGTAGTGTATGGGACGTACGCTGGGATCGAACCCAGTGCTTCACCAAAATGTCACATATGGAAAGGCAACAGTTCTACAAGCAGCCTTCAGCAGCCAGCAAGCACGACAAACGCAGGCATGCGGAAGTGTATGGCACGTACGCTGGGAACGCACCCAGCGCCTTCATCAATATGCCACATATGGAAAGGCGACAGTTCTATAAGCAGCATTCAACAGCCAGCAAGCGCGAGAAACGATTATATGGTGAGGTGTATGGGACTTACGCTAGGGTCGCACCCAGCGCCTCCACCAAAATGTCACAACTGCAAAGCCGAAAATTCTACATGCAGCCTTCAGCAGCCAGCAAGCGCGAGAAACGCGGGTTTGCGAAAGAGTATGGGACGTACGCTGTGATCGC
Organism: Amblyomma americanum; assembly: GCF_052857255.1. NCBI lineage: Eukaryota > Metazoa > Arthropoda > Arachnida > Ixodida > Ixodidae > Amblyomma > Amblyomma americanum. The sequence continues at coordinate 161,358,410 of NC_135502.1, forward strand.
GCCCAGCGCCTCCACCAAAATATCACATATGGAAAGGCGACTGTTCTACAAGCAGCCTTCATCAGAGAGCAAGCACGAGAAGCGAGTGTGAGCGGAAGTGTATGGAATGTACGCTGGGATCGTTCCCAGCGCCTCCACAAAAATGTCACAAATGGAAAGGCGACAGTTCTTCAAGCAGCCTTCAGCAGCCAGCAAGCACGAGAAACGAGGGTTTGTGGAAGTGTATGGGACGTACGCTGGGATCGATCCCAGCGCCTTCATCAAAATGCCACATATGGAAAGGCGACAGTTCTATAAGCAGCATTCAGTAGCCAGCAAGCGTGAGAAACGAGGGTATGCGGAGGTGTATGGGACGCACGCAGGGATTGTTCCCAGCGCCTCCACCAAAAAGTCACATATGCAAGGCAACGGTTCTACAAGGAGACTTCAGCAGCTAGAAAGTGCGAGAAACGAGGGCGCGAGGAAGTGTATGGAATGTAGGGTAGGATCGCGTCCTAGCGCCTCCACAAAAATGCCACGTTTGGTACGACGACAGATCCACAAGCAGCTTTCAGCTGCCAGCAAGCACGAGAAACGAGGGTATGTAGAGGTGTATGGGACGTAGGCTGGCATCGTTCCCAGCGCCTCCACCAAAATGTCACATATGGAAAGGCCACAGTGCTACAAGCAGCCTTCAGCAGCCAGCAAGCGCGAGAAACGAGGGTATACGGAGGTTTATGGGACGTACGCTGGGATCTTGCCCAGCGTTATACCAAAATGTCACATGGAAAGGCGACAGTTTTACAAGCAGCCTTCAGCTGCCACTAAGCAGTAGAAACGAGGGTGTGCGGAAGTATATGGGACGTACGCTGGGATCGCCCCCAGCGCCTCAACCAAAATGTCACAAATGGAAAGCCGAAAGTCCTCTATGCAGCCTTCAGGAGGCAGCAAGCGCGAGAAAGGAGGGTATGCGGAATTGTGTGGGATGTACGCTAGGATCGCTTCCAAGCGCCTCCACAAAATTGCCATGTATAGTACGACGACAGTTCCACAAGCAACCTTCTGCTGCCTGCCAGCGCGAGAAACGCGGGTATGCGGAGGTGTATGGGATGTACGCTGGGATCGTGCCCACCGCCTACACCAAAATGTCAAATATGGAAATGCGACAGTTATACAAGCAGTCTTCAGCAGCCAGCAAGTACGAGAAATGAGGGTGCGCGGAAGTGTATGGGACGTACGCTGGGATCGCACCCAGCGCCTCCGCCAAAAATTCACATATGGAAAGGGGACAGTTCTACAAGCCTCCATCAGCAGCCAGTAAGCGCGAGAAACGAGGGCGTGACGAAGTGTATGGGATGTACGCTAAGATCGCGTCCAAGCGCCTCCACAAAAAAGCCACGCATGGTACGACGACAGTTCCATAACGGCCTTCAGCTGACAGCAAGCGCGAGAAACGAGGGTATGCGGAAGTGTATGGGACGTACGCTGGCATCGTGCTCAGCGCCTTCGCCAAAAATTCACATATGGAAAGGGGACAGTTCTACAAGCAGCCATCAGCAGCCAGCAATCACGAGAAACGAGGGTATGTAGAGGTTTATGATAGGTATTCTGGGATCGTGTCCAGCGCGTCCACCAATATGTCACAAACGAAGAGGCGATAGTTCTACAAGCAGCCTTCAGCAGCCAGCAAGCACGAGAAATGAGTGTGTGCGGAAGTGCATTGGACGTACGCTGGGATCGCACCCATCACCTCACCAAAATGTCACATTTGTAAAGGCGACAGTTCTACAAGCAGCCTTCAGCAGCCAGCAAGCGCGAGAGACGAGGGTATGTGGAGGTGTATGGGACGTTTGCTTTCATCGGTCTCAGCGCCTCCACCAAAAATTCACATATGGAAAGGGGACAGTTCTACAACCAGCCATCAGCAGCCAGCATGCGCGAAAAACGAAAGCATGCGGAGGTGTACGGGACGAAAACTGGGATCGCACCCAGCGCCTCCACCAAAATGCAACATTTCGAAATGCGACAGTTCTACAAGCAGCCTTCAGCAGCCAGCAAGCGCGAGAAACAAGGGCGTGAGGAAGTGTATGGGACGTACGCCGGTTCGTTCCCAGCGCCTCCACCAAAATGTCACATATGGAGAGGCGACAGTTCTACAAGCAGCCTTCAGGAGCCATCAAGCACGAGAAACGAGGGTGTGCGGAAGTGTATGAGAGGTACGCTGGGATAAAGCCCAGCGCCTCCACCAAAATGCCACATATGGAAATGCGACAGTTATACAAGCAGTATTCAGCAGCCAGCAAGTAATAGAAACGAGAGTGTGCGGAAGTGTATGGGACGTACGCTGGGATCGCACCCAGCGCCTCCACCAAAGTGTCACATATGGAAAGGCGACAGTTCTACGAGCAGCCTTCAGCAGCCAGGAAGCGCGAGAAACGAGTGCGTGGCGAAGTGTATGGGATGTACGCTAGGATCGCGTCCAAGCACCTCCACAAAAAAAAAGGCACGCATTGTACGACGACTAATTCATAACAGCCTTCAGCTGCCAGCAAGCATGAGAACCGAGGGTGTGCGGAAGTATATGGGACGTACGATGGGATCGCACCCAGTGCCTCCACCAAAATGTCACAAATTTAAAACCGAAAGTTCTACAAGCAGCATTCAGCAGCCAGCAAGCACGAGAAACGCGGTTGTGCCGAAGTGTATGGGACGTACGCTAGGTTCGCGTCCAAGCGCCTCCACAAAAAGGCCATGTATAGTACGACGACAGTTCCACAAGCATCCTTCTGCTGCCAGCCAGCGCGAGAAACGAGGGTATCCGGAGGTGTATGGGATGTACGCTGGAATCGTGGCCACCGCCTCCATCAAAATGTCAAACATCGAAATGCGACAGTTATTCAAGCAGTCTTCAGCAGCCAGCAAGTACGAGAAACGAGGGTGCGCGGAAGTGTATGGGACGTACGCTGGGATCGCACCCAGCGCCTCTACCAAAAAGTCCCATATGGAAAGGCGACAGTTCTACAAGCAGCCTTCAGCAGCCAGCAAGCGCGAGTAACGTGGGCGTGACGAAGTGTATGGGATGTACGCTAGGATCGCGTCCAAGCGCCTGCACAAAAACGCCACGCATGGTACAACGACAGTTCCATAACAGCCTTCAGCTGCCAGCAAGCGCGAGAAACGAGGGTATGCGGAGGTGTATGGGACGTACTCGTGCTCAGCGCCTCCGCCAAAAATTCACATATGGAAAGGGGACAGTTCTACGAGCAGCCATCAGCAGCCAGCAAGCTTGAGAAACGAGGGTATGCGGAAGTGTATGGGACGTACGCTAGGATTGCGCCCAGCGCCGCCGCCAAAATGTCACATATGGAAAGGCGACAGTTATACAAGCAGCCTTCAGCAGCCATCAAGCACGAGAAGCCAGAGTGTGCGGATGTGTATCGAATGTACGCTGTGATCGTTTACAGCGCGTCCACCAAAATGTCACATTAGGAAAGGCGACAGTTCTACAAGCAGCCTTCAGCAGCCAGGAAGCACGAGACGCGAGGGTGTGAGGAAGTGTATGGAATGTACGCTAGGATCGCGTCCAAGCGCCTCCACAAAAATGTCATGTATAGTACGACGACAGTTCCACAAGCATCCTTCTGCTGCCAGCCAGCGCGAGAAACGAGGGTATCCGGAGGTGTATGGGATGTACGCTGGAATCGTGCCCACCACCTCCATCAAAATGTCAAACATGGAAATGCGACAGTTATTCAAGCAGTCTTCAGCAGCCATCAAGTACCAGAAACGAGGGTGCGTGGAAGTGTATGGGACGTACGCTGGGATCGCACCCAACGCCTCTACCAAAAAGTCACATAAGGAAAGGCGACAGTTCTACAAGCAGCCTTCAGCAGCCAGCAAGCGCGAGAAACGAGGGCGTGACGAAGTGTATGGGATGTACGCTAGGATCGCGTCCATGCACCTGCACAAAAAAGCCACGAATGGTACGACGACAGTTCCATACCAGCCTTCAGCTGCCAGCAAGCGCGAGAAACGAGGGTATGTGGAGGTGTATGGGAGGTACGCTGGGATCGTGTCGAGCGCCTCCACGAAAAAGTCCCAAATGGAAAGCCGAAGGTTCTACAAGCAGCCTTCAGCAGCCAACAAGCGCGAGAAACGCGGGTGTGCGGAATTGTATGGGACGTACGCTAGGATTGCGCCCAGCGCCTCCGCCAAAATGTCACATATGGAAAGGCGACAGTTCTACATGCAGCCTTCAGCAGCCAGCAAGCACGAGAAGCCAGAGTGTGCGGAAGTGTACAGAATGTACGCTGTGATCGTTTACAGCGCGTCCACCAAAATGTCACATATGGAAAGGCGACAGTTCTACAAGCAGCCTTCAGCAGCCAGCAAGTGCGAGAAACGAGGGTATGTGGAGCTGTATGGGAGGTTCGCTTGCATCGGTCTCAACGCCTCCACCAAAAATTCACATATGGAAAGGGGACAGTTCTACAACCAGCCATCAGCAGCCGGCAAGCGCAAGAAACGAAAGCATGCGGAGGTGTATGGGACGTAAGCTGGGATGGCACCCAGCGCATCCACCAAAATGCAACATATGGAAATGCGACAGTTCTACAAGCAGCCTTCAGCAGCCAGCAAGCGCAAGAAACGAGGGCGTGAGGAAGTGTATGGGACGTACGCTGGTTCATCCCAGCGCCTCCACCAAAATGTCACTTATGGAGAGGCGACAGTTCTACAAGCAGCCTTCAGGAGCCAGCAAGCACGAGAAACGATGGTGTGCGGAAGTGTATAGGACGTACGCTGGGATCGCACCCAGCGCCTCCACCGAAATGTCACATATGGAAACGCGACAGTTCTACAAGCAGCCTTCAGCAGCCAGCAAGCGCGAGACATGAGGGCTTGCGGAGGTGTATGGGACTTTCACTGGGATCCAGCCCAGCGCTTCCACCAAAATGTCACATATGGAAAAGCGACAGTTCTACAAGCAGCCTTCAACAGCCAGCAAGCATGAGAAACAAGGGTATGCGGAGGTGTATGGGACGTACGCTGGGATCGCGCCCAGCGCCTCCAACAAAATGTCACATATGGAGAGGCGACAGTTCTACAAGCAGCCTTCAGAAGCCAGCAAGCACGAGAAGCGATGGTGTGCGGAAGTGTATGGGACGTACGCTGGGATCGCACCCAGAGCCTCCACCAAAATGTCACATATGGAAAGGCGACAGTTCTACAAGCAGCCTTCAGCAGCCAGCAAGCACGAGAAGCGATGGTGTGCGGAAGTATATGGGACGTACGATGGGATCGCACCCAGCGCCTCCACCGAAATGTCACATATAGAAGGGCGACAGTTCTACAAGCAGCCTTGAACAGCCAGCAAGCACGAGAAAAGAGGGTGTGCGGAGTGTATGCGACGTACTCCCAGCGCCTCCACCAAATGTCGCATATGGAAAGACGACAGTTCTACAAGCAGCCTTCAGCAGCCAGCAAGCGCGAGAAACGAGGGTATACGGAGGTATATGGGACGTACGCTGGCATCGTGCTCATCGCCTCCGCCAAAAATTCACATATGGAAAGGGGACAGTTCTACAAGCCTCCATCAGCAGCCAGTAAGCGCGAGAAACGAGGGCGTGACGAAGTGTATGGGATGTACGCTAAGATCGCGTCGAAGCGCCTCCACAAAAAAGCCACGCACGGTACGACGACAGTTCCATAACGGCCTTCAGCTGCCAGCAAGCGCGAGAAACGAGGGTATGCGGAAGTGTATGGGACGTACGCTGGCATCGTGCTCAGCGCCTGCGCCAAAAATTCACATATGGAAAGGGGACAGTTCTACAAGCAGCCATCAGCAGCCAGCAATCACGAGAAACGAGGGTATGTGGAGGTGTATGATAGGTATTCTGGGATCGTGTCCAGCGCGTCCACCAATATATCACAAAGGGAGAGGTGATAGTTCTACAAGCAGCCTTCAGCAGCCAGCAAGCACGAGAAACGAGTGTGTGCGGAAGTGCATTGGACGTACGTTGGGATCGCACCCATCACCTCACCAAAATGTCACATGTAAAGGTGACAGTACTACAAGCAGCCTTCAGCAGCCAGCAAGCGCGAGAAACGAGGGTATGTGGAGGTGTATGGGACGTTTGCTTGCATCGGTCTCAGTGCCTCCACCAAAAATTCACATATGGAAAGGGGACAGTTCTACAACCAGCCATCAGCAGCCAGCAAGCGCGAGAAACGAAAGCATGCGGAGGTGTATGGGACGTAATCTGGGATCGCACCCAGCGCCTCCACCAAAATGCAACATTTGGAAATGCGACAGTTCTACAAGCAGCCTTCAGCAGCCAGCAAGCGCGAGAAACAAGGGCGTGAGGAAGTGTATGGGACGTACGCCGGTTCGTTCCCAGCGCCTCCACCAAAATGTCACATATGGAGAGGCGACAGTTCTACAAGCAGCCTTCAGGAGCCATCAAGCACGAGAAACGAGGGTATGTGGAGGTGTATGGGACGTTTGCTTGCATCGGTCTCAGTGCCTCCACCAAAAATTCACATATGGAAAGGGGACAGTTCTACAACCAGCCATCAGCAGCCAGCAAGCGCGAGAAACGAAAGCATGCGGAGGTGTATGGGACGTAATCTGGGATCGCACCCAGCGCCTCCACCAAAATGTCACATTAGGAAAGGCGACAGTTCTACAAGCAGCCTTCAGCAGCCAGGAAGCACGAGAAGCGAGGGTGTGAGGAAGTGTATGGAATGTACGCTAGGATCGCGTCCAAGCGCCTCCACAAAAATGCCATGTATAGTACGACGACAGTTCCACAAGCATCCTTCTGCTGCCAGCCAGCGCGAGAAACGAGGGTATCCAGAGGTGTATGGGATGTACGCTGGAATCGTGCCCACCGCCTCCATCAAAATGTCAAACATGGAAATGCGACAGTTATTCAAGCAGTCTTCAGCAGCCAGCAAGTACGAGAAACGAGGGTGCGCGGAAGTATATGGGACGTACGCTGGGATCGCACCCAGCGCCTCTACCAAAAAGTCACATATGGAAAGGCAACAGTTCTACAAGCAGCTTTCAGCAGCCAGCAAGCGCGAGAAACGAGGGCGTGACGAAGTGTATGGGATGTACGCTAGGATCGCGTCCAAGCGCCTGCACAAAAAAGCCACGCATGGTACGACGACAGTTCCATAACAGCCTTCAGCTGCCAGCAAGCGCGAGAAACGAGGGCATGCGGAGGTGTATGGGACGTACTCGTGCTCAGCGCCTCCGCCAAAAATTCACATATGGAAAGGGGACAGTTGTACAAGGAGCCATCAGCAGCCAGCAAGCACGAGGAACGAGGGTATGTGGAGGTGTATGGGAGGTACGCTGTGATCGTGTCCAGCGCCTACACGAAAATGTCCCAAATTGAAAGCCAAAGGTTCTACAAGCAGCCTTCAGCAGCCAACAAGCGCGAGAAACGCGGGTGTGCGGAAGTGTATGGGACGTACACTGGAGTCGCACCCAGCGCCTCCACCAAAATGTCACATATGGAAAAGCGACAGTTCTACAAGCAGCCTTCATCAGCCAGCAAGCGTGAGAAACGAGGGTATGCGGAATTGTATGAGACGTGCGCTAGGATTGCGCCCAACACCTCCGCCAAAATGTCACATATGGAAAGGCGACAGTTCTACAAGCAGCCTTCAGCAGCCAGCAAGCACGAGAAGCAAGAGTGTGCGGAAGTGTATGGAATGTACGCTGTGATCGTTTACAGCGCGTCCACCAAAATGTCACATATGGAGAGGCGATAGTTCTACAAGCAGCCTTCAGCAGCCAGCAAGCACGAGAAACGAGGGTGTGTGGAAGTGTATTGGACGTACGCTGGGATCGCACCCTGCACCTCACCAAAATGTCACATATGGAAAGGCGACAGTTCAACAAGCAGCCTTCAGCAGCCAGCAAGCGCGAGAGACGAGGGTATGTGGAGGTGTATGGGACGTTCGCTTGCATCGGTCTCAGCGCCTCCACCAAAAATTCACATATGGAAAGGGGACCGTTCTACAACCAGCCATCAGCAGCCAGCAAGCGCGAGAAACGAAAGCTTGCGGAGGTGTATAGGACGTAAGCTGGGATGGCACCCAGCGCATCCACCAAAATGCAACATATGGAAATGCGACAGTTCTACAAGCCGCCTTCAGCAGCCAGCAAGCGCAAGAAACGAGGGCGTGAGGAAGTGTATGGGACGTACGCCGATTCGTCCCAGCGCCTCCACCAAAATGTCACTTATGGAGAGGCGACAGTTCTACATGCAGCCTTCAGGAGGCAGCAAGCACGAGAAACGAGGGTGTGCGGAAGTGTATGGGAGGTACGCTGGGATCGAGCCCAGCGCCTCCACCAAAATGTCACATATGGAAATGCGACAGTTATACAAGCAGTATTCAGCAGCCAGCAAGTACGAGAAACGAGAGTGCGCGGAAGTATATGGGACGTACGCTGGGATCGCACCCAGCGTCTCCACCGAAATGTCACATATGGAAAGGCGACAGTTCTACTAGCAGCCTAAAGCAGACAGGAAGCGCGAGAAACGAGGGCGTGACGAAGTGTATGGGATGTAAGGTAGGATCGCATCCAAGCGCTTACACAAAAAAGCCACGCATGTTACGACGACAGTTCCATAACTGCCTTCAGCTGCCAGCAAGCGCGAGAAACGAGGGTGTGCGGAAGTATATGGGACGTACGATGGGATCGCACCCAGCGCCTCCCCAAAAATGTCACAAATGAAAAACCGAAAGTTCTACAAGCAGCCTTCAGTAGCCCGCAAGCGGAGAAACGCGGGTGTGCGGAAGTGACTGGGACGTACGCTGGAGTCGCAACCAGCGCCTCCACCAAAATGTCACATATGGAAAAGCGACAGTTCTACAAGCAGCCTTCAGCAGACAGCAAGCGCGAGACATGAGGGTTTGCGGAGGTGTATGGGACGTTCGCTGGGATCCAGCCCAGCGCTTCCACCAAAATGTCACATATGGAAAAGCGACAGTTCTACAAGCAGCCTTCAGCAGCCAGCAAGCATGAGAACCGAGGGTATGCTGAGGTGTATGGGACGTATGCTGGGATCGCACCCAGCGCCTCCACCAAAATGTCACATATGGAAAGGCGACAGTTCTACGAGCAGCCTTCAGCAGCCAGGAAGCGCAAGAAACGAGGGCGTGACGAAGTGTATTAGATGTACGCTAGGATCGCGTCCAAGCGCCTCCACAAAAAAGCCACGCATGGTACGACGACAGTTCCATAACAGCCTTCAGCTGCCAGCAAGCACGAGAAAACAGGGTGTGCGGAAGTATATGGGACGTACGATGGGATCGCACCCAGCGCCTCCACCGAAATCTCACATATAGAAAGGCGACAGTTCTACAAGCAGCCTTGAACAGCCAGCAAGCACGAGAAAAGAGGGTGTGCGGAGTGTATGCGACGTACTCCCAGCGCCTCCACCAAATGTCACATATGGAAAGACGACAGTTCTACAAGCAGCCTTCAGCAGCCAGCAGGAGCGAGAAACGAGGGTTTGCGGAATTGTGTGGGATGTAAGCTAGGACCGCGTCCAAGCGCCTCCACAAAAATGCCATGTATAGTACGACGACAGTTCCACAAGCAACCTTCTGCTGCCTGCCAGCGCGAGAAACGAGGGTATGCGGAGGTGTATGGGATGTACGCTGGGATCGTGCCCACCGCCTTCACCAAAATGTCAAATATGGAAATGCGACAGTTATACAAGCAGTCTTCAGCAGCCAGCAAGTACGAGACACGAGGGTGCGCGGAAGGGTTTGGGACGTACGCTGGGATCGCACCCAGCGCCTCCACCAAAAAGTCACATATGTAAAGGCGACTGTACTACAAGCAGCCTTCAGCAGCCAGCAAGCGCGAGAAACGAGGGTATACGGAGGTGTATGGGACGTACGCTGGCATCGTGCTCATCGCCTCCGCCAAGAATTCACATATGGAAAGGGGACAGTTCTACAAGCCTCCATCAGCAGCCAGTAAGCGCGAGAAACGAGGGCGTGACGAAGTGTATGGGCTGTACGCTAAGATCGCGTCCAAGCGCCTCCACAAAAAAGCCACGCACGGTACGACGACAGTTCCATAACGGCCTTCAGCTGCCAGCAAGCGCGAGAAACGAGGGTATGCGGAAGTGTGGGGACGTACGCTGGCATCGTGCTCAGCGCCTGCGCCAAAAATTCACATATGGAAAGGGGACAGTTCTACAAGCAGCCATCAGCAGCCAGCAATCACGAGAAACGAGGGTATGTGGAGGTGTATGATAGGTATTCTGGGATCGTGTCCAGCGCGTCCACCAATATGTCACAAAGAGAGAGGTGATAGTTCTACAAGCAGCCTTCAGCAGCCAGCAAGCACGAGAAACGAGTGTGTGCGGAAGTGCATTGGACGTACGTTGGGATCCCACCCATCACCTCACCAAAATGTCACATATGTAAAGGCGACAGTTCTACAAGCAGCCTTCAGCAGCCAGCAAGCGCGAGAAACGAGAGTATGTGGAGGTGTATGGGACGTTTGCTTGCATCGGTCTCAGCGCCTCCACCAAAAATTCACATATGGAAAGGGGACAGTTCTACAACCAGCCATCAGCAGCCAGCAAGCGCGTAACGAAAGCATGCGGAGGTGTATGGGACGTAAACTGGGATCGCACCCAGCGCCTCCACCAAAATGCAACATTTGGAAATGCGACAGTTCTACAACCAGCCTTCAGCAGCCAGCAAGCGCGAGAAACAAGGGCGTGAGGAAGTGTATGGGACGTACGCCGGTTCGTTCCCAGCGCCTCCACCAAAATATCACATATGGAGAGGCGACAGTTCTAAAAGCAGCCTTCAGGAGCCATCAAGCATGAGAAACGAGGGTGTGCGGAAGTGTATGGGAGGTACGCTGGGATCGAGCCCAGCGCCTCCACCAAAATGCCACATATGGAAATGCGACAGTTATACAAGCAGTATTCAGCAGCCAGCAAGTAAGAGAAACGAGAGTGTGCGGAAGTGTATGGGACGTACGCTGAGATCGCACCCAGCGCCTCCTACAAAATGTCACATATGGAAAGGCGACAGTTCTACGAGCAGCCTTCAGCAGCCAGGAAGCGCGAGAAACGAGTGCGTGACGAAGTGTATGGGATGTATGCTAGGATCGCGTCCAGGCGCCTCCACAAAAAAGGCACGCATTGTACGACGACTGTTTCATAACAGCCTTCAGCTGCCAGAAAGCACGAGAAACGCGGTTGTGCCGAAGTGTATGGGACGTACGCTGGAGTCGCACCCAGTGCCTCCACCAAAATGTCACATTAGGAAAGGCGACAATTCTACAAGCAGCCTTCAGCAGCCAGGAAGCACGAGAAGCTAGGGTGTGAGGAAGTGTATGGAATGTACGCTAGGATCGTGTCCAAGCGCCTCCACAAAAATGCCATGTATAGTACGACGACAGATCCACAAGCATCCTTCTGCTGCCAGCCAGCGCGAGAAACGAGGGTATCCGGAGGTGTATGGGATGTACGCTGGAATCGTGCCCACCGCCTCCATCAAAATGTCAAACATGGAAATGCGACAGTTATTCAAGCAGTCTTCAGCAGCCAGCAAGTACGAGAAACGAGGGTGCGCGGAAGTGTATGGGACGTACGCTGGGATCGCACCCAGCGCCTCTACCAAAAAGTCACATATGGAAAGGCGACAGTTCTACAAGCCGCCTTCAGCAGCCAGCAAGCGCAAGAAACGAGGGCGTGAGGAAGTGTATGGGACGTACGCCGATTCGTCCCAGCGCCTCCACCAAAATGTCACTTATGGAGAGGCGACAGTTCTACATGCAGCCTTCAGGAGGCAGCAAGCACGAGAAACGAGGGTGTGCGGAAGTGTATGGGAGGTACGCTGGGATCGAGCCCAGCGCCTCCACCAAAATGTCACATATGGAAATGCGACAGTTATACAAGCAGTATTCAGCAGCCAGCAAGTACGAGAAACGAGAGTGCGCGAAAGTATATGGGACGTACGCTGGGATCGCACCCAGCGTCTCCACCGAAATGTCACATATGGAAAGGCGACAGTTCTACTAGCAGCCTAAAGCAGACAGGAAGCGCGAGAAACGAGGGCGTGACGAAGTGTATGGGATGTAAGGTAGGATCGCATCCAAGCGCTTACACAAAAAAGCCACGCATGTTACGACGACAGTTCCATAACTGCCTTCAGCTGCCAGCAAGCGCGAGAAACGAGGGTGTGCGGAAGTATATGGGACGTACGATGGGATCGCACCCAGCGCCTCCCCAAAAATGTCACAAATGAAAAACCGAAAGTTCTACAAGCAGCCTTCAGTAGCCCGCAAGCGGAGAAACGCGGGTGTGCGGAAGTGACTGGGACGTACGCTGGAGTCGCAACCAGCGCCTCCACCAAAATGTCACATATGGAAAAGCGACAGTTCTACAAGCAGCCTTCAGCAGACAGCAAGCGCGAGACATGAGGGTTTGCGGAGGTGTATGGGACGTTCGCTGGGATCCAGCCCAGCGCTTCCACCAAAATGTCACATATGGAAAAGCGACAGTTCTACAAGCAGCCTTCAGCAGCCAGCAAGCATGAGAACCGAGGGTATGCGGAGGTGTATGGGACGTATGCTGGGATCGCACCCAGCGCCTCCACCAAAATGTCACATATGGAAAGGCGACAGTTCTACGAGCAGCCTTCAGCAGCCAGGAAGCGCAAGAAACGAGGGCGTGACGAAGTGTATTAGATGTACGCTAGGATCGCGTCCAAGCGCCTCCACAAAAAAGCCACGCATGGTACGACGACAGTTCCATAACAGCCTTCAGCTGCCAGCAAGCACGAGAAAACAGGGTGTGCGGAAGTATATGGGACGTACGATGGGATCGCACCCAGCGCCTCCACCGAAATCTCACATATAGAAAGGCGACAGTTCTACAAGCAGCCTTGAACAGCCAGCAAGCACGAGAAAAGAGGGTGTGCGGAGTGTATGCGACGTACTCCCAGCGCCTCCACCAAATGTCACATATGGAAAGACGACAGTTCTACAAGCAGCCTTCAGCAGCCAGCAAGAGCGAGAAACGAGGGTTTGCGGAATTGTGTGGGATGTAAGCTAGGACCGCGTCCAAGCGCCTCCACAAAAATGCCATGTATAGTACGACGACAGTTCCACAAGCAACCTTCTGCTGCCTGCCAGCGCGAGAAACGAGGGTATGCGGAGGTGTATGGGATGTACGCTGGGATCGTGCCCACCGCCTTCACCAAAATGTCAAATATGGAAATGCGACAGTTATACAAGCAGTCTTCAGCAGCCAGCAAGTACGAGACACGAGGGTGCGCGGAAGGGTTTGGGACGTACGCTGGGATCGCACCCAGCGCCTCCACCAAAAAGTCACATATGTAAAGGCGACTGTACTACAAGCAGCCTTCAGCAGCCAGCAAGCGCGAGAAACGAGGGTATACGGAGGTGTATGGGACGTACGCTGGCATCGTGCTCATCGCCTCCGCCAAGAATTCACATATGGAAAGGGGACAGTTCTACAAGCCTCCATCAGCAGCCAGTAAGCGCGAGAAACGAGGGCGTGACGAAGTGTATGGGCTGTACGCTAAGATCGCGTCCAAGCGCCTCCACAAAAAAGCCACGCACGGTACGACGACAGTTCCATAACGGCCTTCAGCTGCCAGCAAGCGCGAGAAACGAGGGTATGCGGAAGTGTGGGGACGTACGCTGGCATCGTGCTCAGCGCCTGCGCCAAAAATTCACATATGGAAAGGGGACAGTTCTACAAGCAGCCATCAGCAGCCAGCAATCACGAGAAACGAGGGTATGTGGAGGTGTATGATAGGTATTCTGGGATCGTGTCCAGCGCGTCCACCAATATGTCACAAAGAGAGAGGTGATAGTTCTACAAGCAGCCTTCAGCAGCCAGCAAGCACGAGAAACGAGTGTGTGCGGAAGTGCATTGGACGTACGTTGGGATCCCACCCATCACCTCACCAAAATGTCACATATGTAAAGGCGACAGTTCTACAAGCAGCCTTCAGCAGCCAGCAAGCGCGAGAAACGAGAGTATGTGGAGGTGTATGGGACGTTTGCTTGCATCGGTCTCAGCGCCTCCACCAAAAATTCACATATGGAAAGGGGACAGTTCTACAACCAGCCATCAGCAGCCAGCAAGCGCGTAACGAAAGCATGCGGAGGTGTATGGGACGTAAACTGGGATCGCACCCAGCGCCTCCACCAAAATGCAACATTTGGAAATGCGACAGTTCTACAACCAGCCTTCAGCAGCCAGCAAGCGCGAGAAACAAGGGCGTGAGGAAGTGTATGGGACGTACGCCGGTTCGTTCCCAGCGCCTCCACCAAAATATCACATATGGAGAGGCGACAGTTCTAAAAGCAGCCTTCAGGAGCCATCAAGCACGAGAAACGAGGGTGTGCGGAAGTGTATGGGAGGTACGCTGGGATCGAGCCCAGCGCCTCCACCAAAATGCCACATATGGAAATGCGACAGTTATACAAGCAGTATTCAGCAGCCAGCAAGTAAGAGAAACGAGAGTGTGCGGAAGTGTATGGGACGTACGCTGAGATCGCACCCAGCGCCTCCTACAAAATGTCACATATGGAAAGGCGACAGTTCTACGAGCAGCCTTCAGCAGCCAGGAAGCGCGAGAAACGAGTGCGTGACGAAGTGTATGGGATGTATGCTAGGATCGCGTCCAGGCGCCTCCACAAAAAAGGCACGCATTGTACGACGACTGTTTCATAACAGCCTTCAGCTGCCAGAAAGCACGAGAAACGCGGTTGTGCCGAAGTGTATGGGACGTACGCTGGAGTCGCACCCAGTGCCTCCACCAAAATGTCACATTAGGAAAGGCGACAATTCTACAAGCAGCCTTCAGCAGCCAGGAAGCACGAGAAGCTAGGGTGTGAGGAAGTGTATGGAATGTACGCTAGGATCGCGTCCAAGCGCCTCCACAAAAATGCCATGTATAGTACGACGACAGATCCACAAGCATCCTTCTGCTGCCAGCCAGCGCGAGAAACGAGGGTATCCGGAGGTGTATGGGATGTACGCTGGAATCGTGCCCACCGCCTCCATCAAAATGTCAAACATGGAAATGCGACAGTTATTCAAGCAGTCTTCAGCAGCCAGCAAGTACGAGAAACGAGGGTGCGCGGAAGTGTATGGGACGTACGCTGGGATCGCACCCAGCGCCTCTACCAAAAAGTCACATATGGAAAGGCGACAGTTCTACAAGCAGCTTTCAGCAGCCAGCAAGCGCGAGAAACGAGGGCGTGACGAAGTGTATGGGATGTACGCTAGGATCGCGTCCAAGCGCCTGCACAAAAAAGCCACGCATGGTACGACGACAGTTCCATAACAGCCTTCAGCTGCCAGCAAGCGCGAGAAACGAGGGTATGTGGAGGTGTATGGGAGGTACGCTGGGATCGTGTCCAGCGCCTACACGAAAATGTCCGAGATTGAAAGCCAAAGGTTCTACAAGCAGCCTTCATCAGGCAACAAGCGCGAGAGACGAGGGTATGTGGAGGTGTATGGGACGTTCGCTTGCATCGGTCTCAGCGCCTCCACCAGAAATTCACATATGGAAAGGGGACAGTTCTACAACCAGTCATCAGCAGCCAGCAAGCGCGAGAAACGAAAGCTTGCGGAGGTGTATGGGACGTAAGCTGGGATGGCACCCAGCGCAAACACCAAAATGCAACATATGGAAATGCGACAGTTCTACAAGCCGCCTTCAGCAGCCAGCAAGCGCAAGAAACGAGGGCGTGAGGAAGTGTATGGGACGTACGCCGATTCGTCCCAGCGCCTCCACCAAAATGTCACTTATGGAGAGGCGACAGTTCTACATGCAGCCTTCAGGAGCCAGCAAGCACGAGAAACGAGGGTGTGCGGAACTGTATGGGAGGTACGCTGGGATCGAGCCCAGCGCCTCCACCAAAATGTCACATATGGAAATGCGACAGTTATACAAGCAGTCTTCAGCAGCCAGCAAGTACGAGAAACGAGGGTGCGCGGGAGTGTATGGGACGTACGCTGGGATCGCACCCAGCGCCTCTACCAAAAAGTCACATATGGAAAGGCGACAGTTCTACAAGCAGCTTTCAGCAGCCAGCAAGCGCGAGAAACGAGGGCGTGACGAAGTGTATGGTATGTACGCTAGGATCGCGTCCAAGCGCCTGCACAAAAAAGCCACGCATGGTACGACGACAATTCCATAACAGCCTTCAGCTGCCAGCAAGCGCGAGAAACGAGGGTATGCGGAGGTGTATGGGACGTACTCGTGCTCAGCGCCTCCGCCAAAAATTCACATATGGAAAGGGGACAGTTCTACAAGCAGCCATCGGCAGCCAGCAAGCACGAGAAACGAGGGTATGTGGAGGTGTATGGGAGGTACGCTGGGATCGTGTCCAGCGCCTACACGAAAATGTCCCAAATTGAAAGCCAAAGGTTCTACAAGCAGCCTTCAGCAGCCAACAAGCGCGAGAAACGCGGGTGTGCGGAAGTGTATGGGACGTACGCTGGAGTCGCACCCAGCGCCTCCACCAAAATGTCACATATGGAAAAGCGACAGTTCTACAAGCAGCCTTCATCAGCCAGCAAGCGTGAGAAACGAGGGTATGCGGAATTGTATGGGACGTACGCTAGGATTGCGCCCAGCGCCTCCGCCAAAATGTCACATATGGAAAGGCGACAGTTCGACAAGCAGCCTTCAGCAGCCAGCAAGCACGAGAAGCCAGAGTGTGCGGAAGTGTATGGAATGTACGCTGTGATCGTTTACAGCGCGTCCACCAAAATGTCACATATGGAGAGGCGATAGTTCTACAAGCAGCCTTCAGCAGCCAGCAAGCACGAGAAACGAGGGTGTGTGGAAGTGTATTGGACGTACGCTGGGATCGCACCCTGCACCTCACCAAAATGTCACATATGGAAAGGCGACAGTTCTACTAGCAGCCTTCAGCAGCCAGCAAGCGCGAGAGACGAGGGTATGTGGAGGTGTATGGGACGTTCGCTTGCATCGGTCTCAGCGCCTCCACCAAAAATTCACATATGGAAAGGGGACAGTTCTACAACCAGCCATCAGCAGCCAGCAAGCGCGAGAAACGAAAGCTTGCGGAGGTGTATGGGACGTAAGCTGGGATGGCACCCAGCGCATCCACCAAAATGCAACATATGGAAATGCGACAGTTCTACAAGCCGCCTTCAGCAGACAGGAAGCGCGAGAAACGAGGGCGTGACGAAGTGTATGGGATGTTACGACGACAGTTCCATAACTGCCTTCAGCTGCCAGCAAGCGCGAGAAACGAGGGTGTGCGGAAGTATATGGGACGTACGATGAGATCGCACCCAGCGCCTCCCCCAAAATGTCCCAAATTGAAAGCCAAAGGTTCTACAAGCAGCCTTCAGCAGCCAACAAGCGCGAGAAACGCGGGTGTGCGGAAGTGTATGGGACGTACACTGGAGTCGCACCCAGCGCCTCCACCAAAATGTCACATATGGAAAAGCGACAGTTCTACAAGCAGCCTTCATCAGCCAGCAAGCGTGAGAAACGAGGGTATGCGGAATTGTATGAGACGTGCGCTAGGATTGCGCCCAACACCTCCGCCAAAATGTCACATATGGAAAGGCGACAGTTCTACAAGCAGCCTTCAGCAGCCAGCAAGCACGAGAAGCAAGAGTGTGCGGAAGTGTATGGAATGTACGCTGTGATCGTTTACAGCGCGTCCACCAAAATGTCACATATGGAGAGGCGATAGTTCTACAAGCAGCCTTCAGCAGCCAGCAAGCACGAGAAACGAGGGTGTGTGGAAGTGTATTGGACGTACGCTGGGATCGCACCCTGCACCTCACCAAAATGTCACATATGGAAAGGCGACAGTTCAACAAGCAGCCTTCAGCAGCCAGCAAGCGCGAGAGACGAGGGTATGTGGAGGTGTATGGGACGTTCGCTTGCATCGGTCTCAGCGCCTCCACCAAAAATTCACATATGGAAAGGGGACCGTTCTACAACCAGCCATCAGCAGCCAGCAAGCGCGAGAAACGAAAGCTTGCGGAGGTGTATAGGACGTAAGCTGGGATGGCACCCAGCGCATCCACCAAAATGCAACATATGGAAATGCGACAGTTCTACAAGCCGCCTTCAGCAGCCAGCAAGCGCAAGAAACGAGGGCGTGAGGAAGTGTATGGGACGTACGCCGATTCGTCCCAGCGCCTCCACCAAAATGTCACTTATGGAGAGGCGACAGTTCTACATGCAGCCTTCAGGAGGCAGCAAGCACGAGAAACGAGGGTGTGCGGAAGTGTATGGGAGGTACGCTGGGATCGAGCCCAGCGCCTCCACCAAAATGTCACATATGGAAATGCGACAGTTATACAAGCAGTATTCAGCAGCCAGCAAGTACGAGAAACGAGAGTGCGCGGAAGTATATGGGACGTACGCTGGGATCGCACCCAGCGTCTCCACCGAAATGTCACATATGGAAAGGCGACAGTTCTACTAGCAGCCTAAAGCAGACAGGAAGCGCGAGAAACGAGGGCGTGACGAAGTGTATGGGATGTAAGGTAGGATCGCATCCAAGCGCTTACACAAAAAAGCCACGCATGTTACGACGACAGTTCCATAACTGCCTTCAGCTGCCAGCAAGCGCGAGAAACGAGGGTGTGCGGAAGTATATGGGACGTACGATGGGATCGCACCCAGCGCCTCCCCAAAAATGTCACAAATGAAAAACCGAAAGTTCTACAAGCAGCCTTCAGTAGCCCGCAAGCGGAGAAACGCGGGTGTGCGGAAGTGACTGGGACGTACGCTGGAGTCGCAACCAGCGCCTCCACCAAAATGTCACATATGGAAAAGCGACAGTTCTACAAGCAGCCTTCAGCAGACAGCAAGCGCGAGACATGAGGGTTTGCGGAGGTGTATGGGACGTTCGCTGGGATCCAGCCCAGCGCTTCCACCAAAATGTCACATATGGAAAAGCGACAGTTCTACAAGCAGCCTTCAGCAGCCAGCAAGCATGAGAACCGAGGGTATGCTGAGGTGTATGGGACGTATGCTGGGATCGCACCCAGCGCCTCCACCAAAATGTCACATATGGAAAGGCGACAGTTCTACGAGCAGCCTTCAGCAGCCAGGAAGCGCAAGAAACGAGGGCGTGACGAAGTGTATTAGATGTACGCTAGGATCGCGTCCAAGCGCCTCCACAAAAAAGCCACGCATGGTACGACGACAGTTCCATAACAGCCTTCAGCTGCCAGCAAGCACGAGAAAACAGGGTGTGCGGAAGTATATGGGACGTACGATGGGATCGCACCCAGCGCCTCCACCGAAATCTCACATATAGAAAGGCGACAGTTCTACAAGCAGCCTTGAACAGCCAGCAAGCACGAGAAAAGAGGGTGTGCGGAGTGTATGCGACGTACTCCCAGCGCCTCCACCAAATGTCACATATGGAAAGACGACAGTTCTACAAGCAGCCTTCAGCAGCCAGCAGGAGCGAGAAACGAGGGTTTGCGGAATTGTGTGGGATGTAAGCTAGGACCGCGTCCAAGCGCCTCCACAAAAATGCCATGTATAGTACGACGACAGTTCCACAAGCAACCTTCTGCTGCCTGCCAGCGCGAGAAACGAGGGTATGCGGAGGTGTATGGGATGTACGCTGGGATCGTGCCCACCGCCTTCACCAAAATGTCAAATATGGAAATGCGACAGTTATACAAGCAGTCTTCAGCAGCCAGCAAGTACGAGACACGAGGGTGCGCGGAAGGGTTTGGGACGTACGCTGGGATCGCACCCAGCGCCTCCACCAAAAAGTCACATATGTAAAGGCGACTGTACTACAAGCAGCCTTCAGCAGCCAGCAAGCGCGAGAAACGAGGGTATACGGAGGTGTATGGGACGTACGCTGGCATCGTGCTCATCGCCTCCGCCAAGAATTCACATATGGAAAGGGGACAGTTCTACAAGCCTCCATCAGCAGCCAGTAAGCGCGAGAAACGAGGGCGTGACGAAGTGTATGGGCTGTACGCTAAGATCGCGTCCAAGCGCCTCCACAAAAAAGCCACGCACGGTACGACGACAGTTCCATAACGGCCTTCAGCTGCCAGCAAGCGCGAGAAACGAGGGTATGCGGAAGTGTGGGGACGTACGCTGGCATCGTGCTCAGCGCCTGCGCCAAAAATTCACATATGGAAAGGGGACAGTTCTACAAGCAGCCATCAGCAGCCAGCAATCACGAGAAACGAGGGTATGTGGAGGTGTATGATAGGTATTCTGGGATCGTGTCCAGCGCGTCCACCAATATGTCACAAAGAGAGAGGTGATAGTTCTACAAGCAGCCTTCAGCAGCCAGCAAGCACGAGAAACGAGTGTGTGCGGAAGTGCATTGGACGTACGTTGGGATCCCACCCATCACCTCACCAAAATGTCACATATGTAAAGGCGACAGTTCTACAAGCAGCCTTCAGCAGCCAGCAAGCGCGAGAAACGAGAGTATGTGGAGGTGTATGGGACGTTTGCTTGCATCGGTCTCAGCGCCTCCACCAAAAATTCACATATGGAAAGGGGACAGTTCTACAACCAGCCATCAGCAGCCAGCAAGCGCGTAACGAAAGCATGCGGAGGTGTATGGGACGTAAACTGGGATCGCACCCAGCGCCTCCACCAAAATGCAACATTTGGAAATGCGACAGTTCTACAACCAGCCTTCAGCAGCCAGCAAGCGCGAGAAACAAGGGCGTGAGGAAGTGTATGGGACGTACGCCGGTTCGTTCCCAGCGCCTCCACCAAAATATCACATATGGAGAGGCGACAGTTCTAAAAGCAGCCTTCAGGAGCCATCAAGCACGAGAAACGAGGGTGTGCGGAAGTGTATGGGAGGTACGCTGGGATCGAGCCCAGCGCCTCCACCAAAATGCCACATATGGAAATGCGACAGTTATACAAGCAGTATTCAGCAGCCAGCAAGTAAGAGAAACGAGAGTATGCGGAAGTGTATGGGACGTACGCTGAGATCGCACCCAGCGCCTCCTACAAAATGTCACATATGGAAAGGCGACAGTTCTACGAGCAGCCTTCAGCAGCCAGGAAGCGCGAGAAACGAGTGCGTGACGAAGTGTATGGGATGTATGCTAGGATCGCGTCCAGGCGCCTCCACAAAAAAGGCACGCATTGTACGACGACTGTTTCATAACAGCCTTCAGCTGCCAGAAAGCACGAGAAACGCGGTTGTGCCGAAGTGTATGGGACGTACGCTGGAGTCGCACCCAGTGCCTCCACCAAAATGTCACATTAGGAAAGGCGACAATTCTACAAGCAGCCTTCAGCAGCCAGGAAGCACGAGAAGCTAGGGTGTGAGGAAGTGTATGGAATGTACGCTAGGATCGCGTCCAAGCGCCTCCACAAAAATGCCATGTATAGTACGACGACAGATCCACAAGCATCCTTCTGCTGCCAGCCAGCGCGAGAAACGAGGGTATCCGGAGGTGTATGGGATGTACGCTGGAATCGTGCCCACCGCCTCCATCAAAATGTCAAACATGGAAATGCGACAGTTATTCAAGCAGTCTTCAGCAGCCAGCAAGTACGAGAAACGAGGGTGCGCGGAAGTGTATGGGACGTACGCTGGGATCGCACCCAGCGCCTCTACCAAAAAGTCACATATGGAAAGGCGACAGTTCTACAAGCAGCTTTCAGCAGCCAGCAAGCGCGAGAAACGAGGGCGTGACGAAGTGTATGGGATGTACGCTAGGATCGCGTCCAAGCGCCTGCACAAAAAAGCCACGCATGGTACGACGACAGTTCCATAACAGCCTTCAGCTGCCAGCAAGCGCGAGAAACGAGGGTATGTGGAGGTGTATGGGAGGTACGCTGGGATCGTGTCCAGCGCCTACACGAAAATGTCCGAGATTGAAAGCCAAAGGTTCTACAAGCAGCCTTCATCAGGCAACAAGCGCGAGAGACGAGGGTATGTGGAGGTGTATGGGACGTTCGCTTGCATCGGTCTCAGCGCCTCCACCAGAAATTCACATATGGAAAGGGGACAGTTCTACAACCAGTCATCAGCAGCCAGCAAGCGCGAGAAACGAAAGCTTGCGGAGGTGTATGGGACGTAAGCTGGGATGGCACCCAGCGCAAACACCAAAATGCAACATATGGAAATGCGACAGTTCTACAAGCCGCCTTCAGCAGCCAGCAAGCGCAAGAAACGAGGGCGTGAGGAAGTGTATGGGACGTACGCCGATTCGTCCCAGCGCCTCCACCAAAATGTCACTTATGGAGAGGCGACAGTTCTACATGCAGCCTTCAGGAGCCAGCAAGCACGAGAAACGAGGGTGTGCGGAACTGTATGGGAGGTACGCTGGGATCGAGCCCAGCGCCTCCACCAAAATGTCACATATGGAAATGCGACAGTTATACAAGCAGTCTTCAGCAGCTAGCAAGTACGAGAAACGAGGGTGCGCGGGAGTGTATGGGACGTACGCTGGGATCGCACCCAGCGCCTCTACCAAAAAGTCACATATGGAAAGGCGACAGTTCTACAAGCAGCTTTCAGCAGCCAGCAAGCGCGAGAAACGAGGGCGTGACGAAGTGTATGGTATGTACGCTAGGATCGCGTCCAAGCGCCTGCACAAAAAAGCCACGCATGGTACGACGACAATTCCATAACAGCCTTCAGCTGCCAGCAAGCGCGAGAAACGAGGGTATGCGGAGGTGTATGGGACGTACTCGTGCTCAGCGCCTCCGCCAAAAATTCACATATGGAAAGGGGACAGTTCTACAAGCAGCCATCGGCAGCCAGCAAGCACGAGAAACGAGGGTATGTGGAGGTGTATGGGAGGTACGCTGGGATCGTGTCCAGCGCCTACACGAAAATGTCCCAAATTGAAAGCCAAAGGTTCTACAAGCAGCCTTCAGCAGCCAACAAGCGCGAGAAACGCGGGTGTGCGGAAGTGTATGGGACGTACGCTGGAGTCGCACCCAGCGCCTCCACCAAAATGTCACATATGGAAAAGCGACAGTTCTACAAGCAGCCTTCATCAGCCAGCAAGCGTGAGAAACGAGGGTATGCGGAATTGTATGGGACGTACGCTAGGATTGCGCCCAGCGCCTCCGCCAAAATGTCACATATGGAAAGGCGACAGTTCGACAAGCAGCCTTCAGCAGCCAGCAAGCACGAGAAGCCAGAGTGTGCGGAAGTGTATGGAATGTACGCTGTGATCGTTTACAGCGCGTCCACCAAAATGTCACATATGGAGAGGCGATAGTTCTACAAGCAGCCTTCAGCAGCCAGCAAGCACGAGAAACGAGGGTGTGTGGAAGTGTATTGGACGTACGCTGGGATCGCACCCTGCACCTCACCAAAATGTCACATATGGAAAGGCGACAGTTCTACTAGCAGCCTTCAGCAGCCAGCAAGCGCGAGAGACGAGGGTATGTGGAGGTGTATGGGACGTTCGCTTGCATCGGTCTCAGCGCCTCCACCAAAAATTCACATATGGAAAGGGGACAGTTCTACAACCAGCCATCAGCAGCCAGCAAGCGCGAGAAACGAAAGCTTGCGGAGGTGTATGGGACGTAAGCTGGGATGGCACCCAGCGCATCCACCAAAATGCAACATATGGAAATGCGACAGTTCTACAAGCCGCCTTCAGCAGACAGGAAGCGCGAGAAACGAGGGCGTGACGAAGTGTATGGGATGTACGCTAGGATCGCGTCCAAGCGCTTACACAAAAAAGCCACGCATGTTACGACGACAGTTCCATAACTGCCTTCAGCTGCCAGCAAGCGCGAGAAACGAGGGTGTGCGGAAGTATATGGGACGTACGATGAGATCGCACCCAGCGCCTCCCCCAAAATGTCACAAATGAAAAACCGAAAGTTCTACAAGCAGCCTTCAGTAGCCCGCAAGCGCGAGAAACGCGGGTGTGCGGAAGTGCCTGGGACGTACGCTGGAGTCGCACCCAGCGCCTCCATCAAAATGTCACACATGGAAAAGCGACAGTTCTACAAGCAGCCTTCAGCAGCCAGCAAGCGCGAGACATGAGGGTTTGCGGAGGTGTATGGGACGTTCGCTGGGATCCTGCCCAGCGCTTCCACCAAAATGTCACATATGGAAAAGCGACAATTCTACAAGCAGCCTTCAGCAGCCAGCAAGCATGAGAAACGAGGGTATGCGGAGGTGTAAGGGACGTACGCTGGGACCGCACCCAGCGCCTCCACCAAAATGTCACATATGGAAAGGCGACAGTTCTACGAGCAGCCTTCAGCAGCCAGGAAGCGCAAGAAACGAGGGCGTGACGAAGTGTATTGGATGTAGGCTAGGATCGCGTCCAAGCGCCTCCACAAAAAAGCCACGCATGGTACGACGACAGTTCCATAACAGCCTTCAGCTGCCAGCAAGCACGAGAAAAGAGGGTGTGCGGAAGTATATGGGACGTACGATGGGATCGCACCCAGCGCCTCCACCTAAATGTCGCATATAGAAAGGCGACAGTTATACAAGCAGCCTTGAACAGCTTGCCAGCACGAGAAAAGAAGGTGTGCGGAGTGTATGCGACGTACTCCCAGCGCCTCCACCAAATGTCACATATGGAAAGACGACAGTTCTACTAGCAGCCTTCAGCAGCCAGCAAGAGCGAGAAACGAGGGTATGCGGAATTGTGTGGGATGTACGCCAGGATCACGTCCAAGCGCCTCTACAAAAATGCCATGTATAGTACGACGACAGTTCCACAAGCAACCTTCTGCTGCCTGCCAGCGCGAGAAACGAGGGTATGCGGAGGTGTATGGGATGTACGCTGGAATCGTGCCCACCGCCTACACCACAATGTCAAATATGGAAATGCGACAGTTATACAAGCAGTCTTCAGCAGCCAGAAAGTACGAGAAACGAGGGTGCGCGGAAGTGTATGGGACGTACGCTGGGATCGCACCCGGTGCCTCCACCAAAAAGTCACATATGGAAAGGCGACAGTCCTACAAGCAGCCTTCCCTGCCAGAAATTTCCGTAAGAAGCCTTATGGAAAACTTATGGATTCCACATATTTGCCACAAAAATTTGCATGGATGCTGTATGGACTTATGGATTCCACATATTTTTCCACAAAACTGTTTGAGGAAAGTTATGGATTTTGCGCAGTGCGTGGGGTGGTTGTGGACACATGTGGACAATGACTTTACGGGTGATGGAGTTTTATGAATGGGTGTTATGGAGAGACTTTACGGACCACAGGAATCCATAAAATCTACTCGACGCGGAGTCCGTGAATTATGTATGGAAACTCACGGACAGTGTGGAAGTGGGTTGAGAACACAATTGAAGCTTGCAATTCCTGCAAAAGGCATACGGCCAGGTATGCACAATGACCACAGCCTGCAATGGCAGTATATTAGTACCAGATATAATCAATTTAATTTTACAGCCGCCGCGGTGGTCCAGTGGTTAAGGCGCTTGGCTGCTGACCCGAAAGACGCGGGTTTGATCCCAGCTGCGGCGGTCGCATTTCGATAGAGGCAAAATACTAGAGGCTCGTGCACTGTGCTATATGTCAATGCATGTTTAAGCATCCCAGGTGGTCGAAATTTCCGGAGGCCTTCACTATGGCGTTCCTCATATATGGCCCATTGAACAGCCCATAAACCATATTTTAAGTAACACAAATGAAGCATATACTTTCAATGTATGCTCATACACACAATGATCGGTTTATTGAATACAACTGATAAATGCAGTTCAAAACCAATATTTTTCATGTGTACAATGCGGTTTAGGAGCTGCAAATAAAACTTCTGAAAATCTTAAGTAGCCGAGCCGACCATGCAGTGCTCAAGGAAATGCGCGCCAAAGAAACTAACTACATATATTTACAATAGATACATATCCTCATCATCACATATATGTTATGGCACACACACACACACACACATATATATATATATATATATATATATATATATATATATATATATATATATATATATATATATATATGTATATATATATATACATATATATATATATATATATATATATATATATATATATATATATATATATATATATATACATATATATATATATATATATACATATATATATTGGCGCGTGCTCATGGGAGCGCACCGACGATGAAGACGAAGTGTGCGTGTGCCGGTGGACAAACACGAAGTGTGTGTGTGGTTCGGACAGCCATCTTGTGAGTTCCCTGCTGTGCGCTGGACTTCGCTGAGACCGTGATCTGTGCCGGTCTTTTCTTCGTTACATTTTTGGTGGAGGTGCTGGGTACTTTCCAACATCTAAGTGCCCCGAAGGCTCTCTATGAACACGGATTTGACTCCGATTCATCGCAGTACGAGCCGCCGAATCCAAGGTCAGTCACCAGAGTACGGTCCGTTATCCCCTAGGACCAGGGCTCCAGCTGCGACGCGCAGGACTGACGCGGCACCTATGGCTAGCAACGGAGACGCGGCAGCTATGGCTGACAACGGGAACTCAGCTGCTCATTTCCTGGTCCTCCAGCCGCGAACGCCGCCGACCTTCCATGGCGAAGTGTTTGAGGACGCGGAGGACTGGCTTGACCAGTTCGAGCGCGTTGCCAGGTACAACGGCTGGGATGCGGAGCGGAAGCTGCACAATGTTTACTTCGCTCTTGACGACTCGGCGCGGACGTGGTACGAGAACCACGAGACAACGTTTCCTTCTTGGGAGCGGTTCCGTAGCCAGTTGCTGGCGACCTACGTCAACACCGACCGTCGGGAACGAGCTGAGTCGGCGCTGCAGTCAAGGAACCCGCGACCCAATGAGAGCGTCGCAATGTATTATGAGGACATGACACGACTGTTCAGAAGGGCGGATCCAAACATGGCCGAGGACAAGAAAGTGCGCCACGTGATGCGCGGGATAAAAGAAGAACTGTTTGCTGGGCTTGTGCGAAACCCACCTAACACCACTTCGGAGTTTCTATCGGAGGACACTACCGTCGAAAAGACCCTGCAACAACGCGCCCGCTATTACAATCGCGCCGTGAACACCGTATCAACGGCCGACTTTGCGCCAGCCTCCAGCGACTCCGCTGACACCCTTCGGGAGCTAGTTCGATCTATCGTTAAAGAAGAGCTGCACAAAATCCGCCTCTCTGCCCAGTCGCAGCCGCAGTGCCCATCGTTAGCACAAATTATCCGAGAGGAAGTGCAGCAGGTGGTCCCTGAACCTGATGCCCCTGCTGCCCTTACACCGACGCCCCCGCGCCAGACGTACCCGTCGGTAATCCGACAGAACTGCGACCTCGCCCCTTGGAGCACAAGCCCATCTGCATCTGCTTTCCAGCCGCGGCCCCCGCCTGTCCCTGTGTTGCCCGAGGCCAGACTGCGGAAGACGGACGTGTGGCGGGCACCTGACCAGCGGCCCCTTTGCTACCACAGCGGTGAGGCTGGCCATATCTTGCGGTGGTGCCCTTATCGTCGAGCTGGAATTCGCGGATTTCATCCGCGAGTCCCCTGTCCGCCCAATGGCGAACGGCCGCGCGAAATTGAGGAGCACCTGTCAACGCGCCGGGATCACCCTCACACTGATTTCCCTCGCCCTGACTACCGCCCACCAACCTCTACCCGCTATCGTTCGCCGAGTCCCCGTCCTTCGACAAGCCGTTTCAGCCGCTCACCGAGTCCTCGCCGGGGAAACTAGACCCAGCGGCCTGCGGAGGTAAGGCAGCTGACGAGCGAACAGCCGAACATCCTCCATCGCGTTCCCGACCAGACGACGGCTATCAAACGAGGACACGTGACGATCACAAAGGATGTGCAGCTTCGGATTTACCGGTCGATATCGACGATTTAGCAGTTACGGCATTGGTTGATACGGGAGCGGACTATTCGGTTATGAGCAACGAGCTAGCAAAAGAACTGAGGAAAGTTTTAACCGCGTGGACTGGGCCTCAGATTCGCACAGCTGGTGGGCACCTAATTACCCCTGTTGGCCGGTGTACGGGGAGAGTTACAATCGACGGATTTGTTTACGTTTGTGACTTTGTTGTCCTACCTCACTGTTCGCGCGATGTCATTCTCGGCCTGGACCTTTTACAAGCTAACGCCGCCGTTATCAATTTACAAGAGCCGCGCGTGACGTTTTCGCCGACGCAAGCAATTGAAATAGCCGACCCAGACGACTCCAGGATACCCGCCCTGCGTATTGCTGCTGATGACGTGACGGTGCCTCCGCGGTGCAGCATGATGGTCCCCGTGCAAAGTGACTCGCCCGGTGATCGAGACGTTATGGCAGAGAGAAACGTCAGCCTTCTACTCGAGAAAGGAATCTGCGCTGCAAGAGGGCTTGTTCGCTTACGGGATCGCTCTGCGACACTCTTGATCACCAACTTCGGAACAGAGTTCCAGCCTATTGCGAAAGGAACGGCCGTCGCATACGTTACCGACTTCGTTGAGCCCGCAGAAATATGTGCTCTGGAGCTACCGTCGCCGG
Source organism: Amblyomma americanum (assembly GCF_052857255.1). Taxonomy (NCBI): domain Eukaryota; kingdom Metazoa; phylum Arthropoda; class Arachnida; order Ixodida; family Ixodidae; genus Amblyomma; species Amblyomma americanum. The sequence goes on from NC_135502.1 coordinate 161,386,878, forward strand.
ACGGACGCGATGCAGCAGCCGTTCTGTCTACCGTGGACATTAATCCTGGCTTGTCGGTGGGTCAGAAGCAGCGCTTGTTAGAGCTCCTTCACGATTTCGCAAAGTGCTTCGCCACGACATCAAAGGCAGGGCGCACCCCGGTAGCCAAACACCGCATCATCGTCAACGAGGAGACTAGACCCATATCCCAACACCCGTACAGTGTCGCCGGTGGAACGGGAGGCTATACGATCCCAAGTGCAAGAAATGCTTGCAGACGACGTAGTCGAGCCGTCCACGAGCCCCTGGGCTTCGCCTGTGGTATTGTTGAAGAAAAAAGATAACACCTTGCGATTCTGCGTCGATTATCGGAAGTTGAATCGTGTCACGAAATGTGACGTTTCCCCCTTCCACGTATCGACGACGCCTTGGATCGACTGCGTGACGCTAAATATTTTTATTCACTCGACCTTATGAATGGCTACTGGCAGATCGAAGTGGACGAAAGGGACAGAGAGAAGACAGCGTTCGTGACACCTGACGGCCGTTATGAATTCAAAGTGCTACCCTTTGGACTCTGTTCTGCGCCAGCAACCTTCCAACGCATGATGGACACCGTTCTTTCTGGGCTGAAATGGCAGACATGCCTAGTGTACCTTGATGATGTCATTTTTGCTCCTAGCTTCGAGGAACACCTCAACCGGCTGCGAATGGTGTTACAGGCGCTCCGTTCGGCACAGTTGACGATAAAGCCACAAAAGTGTCACTTTGGTTTCGAAGAGCTCAGTTTTCTTGGTCCCGTGATAAGCGCTGACGGAGTCCGTCCTGACCCGGAGAAGACTGCCGCTGTGGCACAGTTCCCGCGCCCAACCGACAAAAAGTCCGTTCGTAGGTTTCTGGGCCTCTGTGCCTATTACAGACGTTTCGTTGAAAACTTTTCCACAATTGCCGAGCCCCTTACAATGCTTACTAGAGACAATGTATCTTTTGTGTGGCATGATGATCAGGAATCTGGCTTCAACGAGCTACGCAGCCGCCTACAAACTGTCCCAATACTCGCCCATTTTGATGAACGAGCTGCCACTGAAATTCATACTGACGCCAGCAATGTTGGTCTCGGCGCTATTCTCGTACAGTGGCAGGATGGCAACGAGAAAGTCATAGCGTACGCCAGCCGCTCCCTCTCGCAAGCAGAGGCAAACTACTCTACCACAGAGAAAGAATGCCTTGCGGTAGTGTGGGCGATTAGCAAGTTCCGACTCTATGGTCGCCCGTTTCGAGCTGTCAGTGACCATCATTCGTTATGCTGGCTGGCCAATCTCAAAGACCCTTCGGGACGGCTTGCGAGATGGAGCCTTCGCCTCCAGGAATACGACATCACGGTAGTGTACAAGTCCGGCCGTAAGCACAATGACGCCGATTGTTTGTCACGTGAACCTGCCGACGTTGCTCCGGCCGAAACGGAGGACGACTTCCCGTTTTTTGCTCTCGTCACGTCGTCCGATATGGCCCGGCGTCAACGGGCTGACTACGAGTTGCGTCCGCTCATCGAGCATCTGGAGGGCCTTAGCGTCGCAGTTCCGCGGCTTTTTGTTCGAGGATTGGGTTCCTACAGACTCCGAGATGGCGTCCTTTACAAGAGGAACTTCACCCATAACACGGAAACCTTTCTTCTGGTTGTGCCATCCGAACTCCGTCCAGAAATCTTGCACGCCTGCCACGACGAGCCATCGTCTGGCCATTTGGGTGTTACGCGGGCGTATGCCCGCATTCGTGCGAAGTATTACTGGCCAAAGTTGCTCTCATCAGCCCAGCAATATGTGAGGACCTGCCGTGACTGCCAGCGACGAAAGACACCACCAGTTAAACCCGCAGGGCTTCTCCAGCCCATCTCACCGCCTACAACACCTTTCCAACAAGTGGGCATGGACTTGCTGGGCCCATTCCCATTGTCTTCCTCTGGGAACAAATGGATTGTTGTGGTGACGGACTACTTAACGCGGTACGCCGAGACACAGGCGCTTCCCCACGCTAGTGCTGCAGAAGTGGCTCAGTTTTTTATGACATCAATCGTCTTGCGTCACGGTGCGCCATCAGTCGTCACCACGGACCGTAAAACCGCCTTTACGGCGGCATTATTGCAATCTCTCTTCGAACTCACCCACACCAGTCACCGGAAGACAACAGCCTATCATCCCCAAACAAACGGCTTGACTGAACGCCTCAACCGGACGCTTGCAGATATGCTTGCTATGTATGTCGACGTTGAGCATCGTACGTGGGACGAAGTTCTTCCTTATGCAACCTTCACCTACAATACGGCAGAACAGACCCGTCTTACACCTTTCCAGCTGGTCTACGGACGGTGTGTCACTACCATGCTGGATGCTATGCTACCCGCTGCTCACAATGATGGAGACATCGGCCCCTACGCTGACGTTGACACATTCGTCCAGCGGGCTGAAGAAGCCCGCCAACTCGCAAGGTGCCGGATTCGACATCAACAACAACTAGACGCTGGTCGCTACAACCTCCGACACCGATGCGTTCGGTACGAGCCCGGCGACTCTGTATGGGTATCGACACCTGTGCGCCGCCGCGGACTCTTCGAAAAACTCCTCCGACGCTACTTCGGTCCGTACGAGGTGGTTCGTCGTATAAGTGATGTCACATACGAAGTTTTTCCGCGGGACACGACCTCCTCACCACGTCGGCGCCATCCGACCGAGACTGTCCACGTGGTGCGCATGAAGCCCTACCATGACAGGCTGCAACCCGCCGCTTTACCAGCTTAACAGCTCTCTGTATTCTCTGCCGTCCGCCGTCTATACCGAACATTACCTTTGCTGTCCGTGTTCGTTTCCGGCGTCGGGCCGCCGCCTTGATGGAGGGGGTAATGGCGCGTGCTCATGGGAGCGCGCCGACGATGAAGACGAAGTGTGCGTGTGCCGGTGGACAAAGACGAAGTGTGTGTGTGGTTCGGACAGCCATCTTGTGAGTTCCTTGCTGTGCGCTGGACTGCGCTGAGACCGTGATCTGTTCCTGTCCTGTCTTCGTTACAATATACTTACAAAACAGTCATTCATCTCTGATTAGGCAGAACACATAGGTCATTTCTTGTTACTGAGTGAAATTGAGGTAACATCTTTGATATTTGATAATAAGAATAAGGGAAGAAAAGCTAATCATATGTGTTTTTTAAATACATATATATCACACTTCTGCAACAAATTATTTACTGGATAACACATAAAGTGAGGAAAATTTGATTCAATGTAGCTGCTATGAAAATGTAACCACGAAATGAAAACAGAATTACAATACAGGACTGCAGCACAGATGTAGGCCATTTGAAGGGTTCGGTAAATTGTGCATCACCTTCTTCAGCAACACGTGTGATAGAAATGGCGTGGAAGTGATCACTATTTCGCGAGTCATTCTCTGAGCAGCAAGCCTTATAGCAACATTTCTGCCACTGCCTACAGCCTTTCTTGATGCAGTAGGATAGAAACTAGTCTCGAAAGTTGCTGCATCTAAATTTAGCACAGCTGAGAGCTCAAGGAATTCTGGTTATCAATGACTGCACAGCGCACTTGCTGGTATGAGTTCAGTTCTTCAAAGCGTATGTATGGGCTTGCCCCTTAGCTCACAGACAATTTTTTTCTTTGACCGTCCACTGTCACCACCAAACAAGAATGTTGCAATGTACTGACCAATAAATGAAGCATGAAACAAATACTGGCATGTCACCTAAAAACATGTACCCAAGGAAAGGTTAAATTCAGGTCACACTATCAATGCAGTAAAACTGCACTTGAAAAATGCAAAACAGTTTACAAGGTTCGTACAGACTCAAAATGGGCAAATTCAAGGATATTGAAGTAATCTCAAGGCCTAGTTGGAGTATTTTGAAGGACTCAACACAATGCTACATGCGGCAGTTTGCAATACCAGGTACCAATTTTACTGAACAAAGTCGAGAAAAAAAACATTTCAAGGAACAACTTGTATTGCACTAAACCTACATAATATATGTTCCGTCCTTGAAAAACACCCTGCAGTGCATTGCAGCAATATGTCGAACAGCAATCCATTCTGCAAAACTGCAAATAGCAACTTCAGGGGAGCATTTGCCGCTATTCCTGAATCTTCTGGCTGATGCTACACAGTTCCTCAGTCTTGCTTCGTGCAGCCTTCCTCAGACTATTTGATCTGACCACGTACTTCAGATCATTAGCTGCTTAATTCTGCCTTTTCAGCATACGTATCCACTGAAGCCTGGAGGTCCGCTATTGTTGCCTGGAGTGTCTTTTTATTTAATGCATCGATCTCTTCGTCGATGCAGCGCCTCTTTGATTCCCTGACATCATCACATTGCTTCTTTTTTACTGCTTCCAGGTATGCAGCATACTGCTGCCGGGCAGATGATACAGCAGTGCTCACCTCTTTTGTAAGAGGGACGTTAAGAACACCCCCTGCCTTGTCCACAGCGTCGCATACAATACGTTGCGTAATGTACCACAGGTACTTCAGGTTTTCTACAGCAATGAACTCTCAAATTTAGGCACACTTGCAAGGCTTCCAGAGCTCTTGTAGTGGAAATGTGGACCTGTGTTACATTTCAAATAAGTCATTTGAAAACTTTACATTACACATTTCAACACCAACTCTATTATGTGTGCATAATGCACCCCCCCCCCTCTGCAATTTCTCACACTTTGTACTCTCTCCAGGGATGAAGTGAGAAAGATAGCCGTGCTATACTTCCTCCTCACTCAAACTGGCACAGATTGAGATCAAAATGAAACAAAGAGTATCCCCTCCCCAGCTGTGTACTAGGGTACATTTTGCATTACACGTTGCACAGCCTCGGTGGGAGTGATATTCTGCTACTCAGCATGAGGCTGAAAGTTCAGTCCCAGCGGCAGGAAAATGAACAACTTTGCATATATTTCAGGACACCGGAGCTGCGAAATTAATGCCGTACCTTCATAATAGCACACCCACATAAGCAGTTTACTTGCTGCGAAATTCACTTGGAAAATTCCCTAGCAATAGAAGCATCTCGAATATGTTTAGTCATTCCTAAATAATAAAATCTTTATCTTTTGGCGAGTCCTCTCTATTGTCATAGTCAATCTACAACAGTGGTTGAGTGAGGCATTCAGCTTCTGATCCCCTGGTCATCTGATAGCAGCAGCCGTATTCCAATGAAGGTGGAGTGCAAAAAGCGGTGTGCTGTGCGTTGTCAGCACGTGTTAAAGAAAACTATGCTGTCTGAATAATTCTGGTGGCCTTTACTTCAATGCAATCCACTTATAACGACATTTATAAAACCAGAATATTTGATGGTTATAACCGATTAACGTTATATCTGGACTGGCAAAAAAAAACACATCCATGTATTCCCCCATGCTTTTAGGCATAACCCCATAAATGTAAAGGCGCACAGCGTCTTGGCACTCTGCCAAGTTAGCCGAGCGAGCCACCCCACCCCCTCCGGAGCTCCCGTCAAAAGGTCAACAGGCTCAAATGTTATCGGCATAATCGGCATAGAGCATCTTGGTGCACTGCCAAGGACTGTGATGCAGACAGCGCAAAACGGGGAACGTGCAAGAAAAGAGAGCACTTTAAAAAAAGTAAATTCTCAACCACATTGGGCGGAAACTAATTTTTTAGTCAATGTTGCACGGCAGCGGCCAAGCAAGCTCTTCCCTCTAGCTATTGTGTCAACGATAGTGCTTGGTTCGCAATGCCGTAGGCAACGCTCCCCCACGAATTTCGCCATGCCGGTCCGATCGGAGAATTTTTACCCCGTTCACTTCAAAGGATTTTGTTTTTTATCAAGCTTTCAAACAAAGGTTGACTGTAAATACTATATGGGTGGCTACAATCCTATCATTGTATCTGTTATTTCACCAATAATTCTATCGTTATATACGGTTTATGTTCATATAGTGGCAATGGGAGAATTGAGAAATCTAAAGAATTTGATCGTTATAAGCGATACATTGTTATATCTGGTATCATTATAAGGGGATTACACTGTACAGCACCTCTCATAGCCCAGGTATTGCTTTGGAACGTTCGACCATGCTGTACAGTTTACATTAAATTTTCACCGTGCGCTGTTAAAGGTGCACTAAAGAGGAATCTGAACTTCTATTTTTACTGTGGGAACTCAATCTACACAATCCGGGCATTCTTTAAAACTTCAAATTATTCTCCTGTGTGTGTGGCTGATTGCCCTAATTATACCGGATTAAACATACCGGCTCCCGCCTTTTGCTTGAACTCAACGCAATAGGTAAGCGGAGTCAACCAACGTGTGGAGTGCTTTTAGATAGTCCAGTGGCGGCTTCACTTTCGCCTATTTTTAAGTTTCTGTGAACAAACAGCTTCAGTCACAGACAATACAGGCACAGATTATGCCCATAGAAATAAAAATGCATGTGGACTCCTTGATTTACGTGTAACTCCGCCGATGGCAGAGCGGCAAGCCGCCATGGGACTGCCCGACTCTTTGGTTGACTCCTCCTACCTGCCGTGTTGAGTTAAGAAAAAAAGAAGGTGGGATCCAGGACGTTTAATCCGATTTAATTAGGGCAATCGGCCGCACAGGACAATAATTCGAAGTTTTTAACAATGCCCGGAATGTGTAGATAGAGTTCCCGTGGTAAAAAGACGAGTTCAGATTCCTCTTTACTGTGCCTTTAATCACGCTCAATGAAGTTTGGCAGCTTGCAAATGTACAGTCCATCTTCTTCCGCAAATTCAATCAACACACATGGTGCATGGATATCTTTCAGTTTCAATACAGCAATAACACCTGAAAGAGATCGAAAGCATTCCATGATGTACGGAGGTAGCTTGTGTTGGCTTTCCATGCAAACAATCCTAGTGCCCAGCAAAATGCACTCTCTGTTTTCATTTTCAGTAACGTGAAAAATGCGGTTCATAACAAAAAAATCATTCTCTGTTGTGCAAATAGCTGTGCTGTTGCTCTTCTTTGCCTCTCGTACCTTGTGCTATGCAGCACAGTGGAGCGGAAACTCATCCGAAAATGCTCCTCAAGAGAAGGAACGTATTCAAAGTTCAACATAAGGCTCTTTCTTTCTTCTGTTGAAAGCACGGGAAATGGGTCACAAGCTCCAAACATATAAGAGTTACCCACACGTGTGCCATTCAGAGTGAGTGGGTGCCCCAGCATTGCGGATATGAAATTTCTGGCTTGCTCCTGAAGAGTGCAAAGTGCCATAGCCAAATCCACTTGCTGCAGCGTAATCATTCTTTCAATGACCTGGTCAGGTGTCCCATTTGCTGATGTTATTGATCTAAGCACCCTACCATTCCCGGTTTCAAAAACAAATGCCGAATGTGCTCACAGTGGCCGGAAGTTCTTAGCAGCCTTGGCCAGGTGGAGAAGCTGGTGGACGTTGAATGTCATCAGCCGCGCTCCATACAATGCTGGCATCCGTGAAATAAAGTCCTCTAGTAGGCGGCCTGCACCAAGATAGTACTGTAAAAATATCTACACTGATACCAAAAATGTAACGCACAATTTAGGTGTATTCCATTAGTAATATCAGATAAAGAAAGAAATTACGTGAACCACAAGAGGAAAACTGATAAGTACTTTCCATAATAAGCTAATAACAGAGAAGGGATCCTGAACACTGTGGGAACTTAGTACAGCAAATGCAAGCTCATACGGCCGAGTCAGGCTTGAATCAGAAACACGGAATTTAATAATAAAAACAAACATGAGCTAACATTGGGAAAAAATGGCTTGAGCACATTGCTATGTGATGCTCATGAAACCACGAGCTTCTAAGCGTCTTTCTGAGCGTAGCATTACTTGGCTCAAGATTAGCGTGAGTAGAATGTGTGTACAGGACGTGTCTGCAGAATGTGAACGAATGATGGATGGCCATAGAACAATGAACAGAGAGAAACAGAGAGAGGGGGGAACCTCTCATGGTGAACAACACGCTGTCTGAATGGCATTCTTTAGCGAATATGCAACTTCAGCTGGAAACTACTAATGCTGATTGTCAGAAAATTAATTGAAATGTAGAGTATTGTGGTCAATAGACTACACTGGAATATGCAGCGCCCGTCGTGAGAATGTAACGACTGTTCACAAGGCGCCAAGTTTCTCGGCATATTAGCTGCAAAAATAATATACTTAGGCGTAACTAATTCCGATTCAGTACTTAAACAGTCTCTGCTACCACCCCGCTTTGGCAGAACACCAAGTTTGCGGAATTTAACACGGAAGCGCCAGTTTTATCTTCGAAACAGCCTGCCGCCGCATTGCGCTCAATGCAACGAGAGAGTGGGACCCAATATGCCGCTGTTGAGAGTGCTGTCCTCACCCTTAAAGCAGCGCTAGTCATTGAGGCACCCTAAGATAGACAATCCTTAATATGGTAAAAAAAACTGAGCAGCTGCAGAGTGCTGTCACATCAACTCTTAGAGAAAGATCACCACTAAGCTCAGTACACACATGATTAGAGGCTGCGGCTCACAAAATGCACTTTGTTCACCAAAGAGACTATTTAATTAACCTTTCAGTACGATTCAAGTGGGCAACAACATGCAAACACTAAACTTTTAAAGAGACACTGAGAGACAAATGAAGTAGGCCTGTATAGATTAAATCATCCTAATAAAAATGCAATTGGAAATCTTACGAACTAGAAAACATCACAAAATTAAATATAGATATCACAGCCCCCAGTCGTTATCAGATGACAACTGCAATGATATGTAGGCAGTTTTTCTCTCGCATATCCCTAGGTGACATTGCCATGTGCTTCATGCAGTGACCGCAGAGTCCTTTCCAGTCAAGTCGTCATGAATTTGAATCAAGTCGTGGGAAAAAAAAGATCTTAACTGCAGGTTCGTCCTTGAGCTATATCAGACTATATTAGTACATCCTGCACTGGCACCACTTTGGTGAAATTTTTAAGAATGATACATTCTATAGAGCAAAGTATAAAAGAATCAGAAGCAGCACAAATACTACAAACTACAATAAACTGTTCATGACAAACATCTGCAGACCATAAGCACAAGGCCCTCCTCGCTTTCTGAGCTGCCACATTTTCTCCCTGAACAAGCAATAAGTATTTTTGGCGCCTAGCTTCTAATATTGCATTATACAGCTGGGTCTCACCTGCATGATTTATTTGCTGCAATGTCAGCTCTTCCAGCAGAAGGGTGAATATGGCTTCAACCAGCAATGTAAAGTGGTTCAGGTAGCGCTGAGGTAGTATGCCCAAGCAGCAGGGCAGGGCATAAAAAAACAACCAATGCCGCCATTCGCTGGCTTTCTAGTGGCACTTGTCCTTGAGCGAACGTGGCAGACGAGTGGATGAATGAGGTGGCTTTATTGCCAGCAGCCTTCTGTCCACTTTGGCCATTGTTACGGGGCGCCCTGCACGAATAAAAATGTTGTGCACTTGGCGCTAGTGTGCACGTAACAAGGGCAATGGCTTATCACTATTTACAGTTCTATTCTAGAAAGAAGTTTAACAAAGTGGTTCAGGTAGCACTGAGGTAGTATGGCTAAGAAGCAGGGCACAAGCATGCTGCATGCAGAAATTTTGTGGGCCCTTTTAAGCTTTAAATCTCAACATAGCAGCAGGACATCATGTAAAAAAAGAGCACTGAAATAGTGTCAGGCGCTTATGTTGCATGGAAAACATCGAGAAGGGTAGCAGAAAAAAACTCTGCCTTTGTCTTCTTCACATGCAGCTGAAAAATTCACACAAACTGGCGAGAAGATGGCACTGGTTGCTGTGAGGCGGAATTAGAACATAAGTGAACCAACGTGAAAGGCGTTAGATTAGGTTACATTCCAGCATGGCACAACATACCAAGAAGTTATGTCGCACAGCTCACAATTCCAAGGTCAAAAATACGACACCACTCTGCTTTGACTCATAATTCATGCTCTATAATTTTTTCTGGATCCACTGCCATATGTTTATGGAGACCCGCCGCGGTGTCTCAGTGGTTACAGTGTTCGGCTACTGAGCCAGAGTTCCCAGGTTCGAATCCGACTATGGCAGCCACGTGGCCACGTTTCATTTCGATGGAGGTGAAATGCAAAAACGGGCCCAGTGTTTTGCGACATCAGATCCCCAGGTGGTCGAAATTATTCCCCAGCCCTCCACTAGGAGCCCTCTTTCTTCATAGTTACTGCGCCATTTCCTTTCCTCAAAAGCCAATTTTGATGTTTATGCAATGCAATATCAGACAGAGAAATTAATTGCACTGCTGTTCTTGCATGCAGCCTTAAATGTTTAAATTACAAGGTGCAGCACTAAACTTCAAGTGATATGAACAAGATGCTAAGAAATTCAAATTTTTTGCCAAAGTTGTGTTCTGCAAGCTGTTGATGATTGCTTACAACCAATGTGAATAATATCCATCCTCCAGGTGTTCAGTGGCACTTCGTGGCTGTCATACCAATTATACCAAGGCTCCTTCTTTTGAGCTGTACAAATGCAGCTTACCCAAATTTCTGGGCACTGAAGCATGCCAGACTGTTCTTTCTTATGCTTGTGAAGTTATGAACCTCCTCATGCCCTCAGTCCCGTAGTATTTTCTCGTAAGTTAGGTCATTTTCATGTTTCATTTTGAAAGCAGGACATAGGGCCAAACTTTGGAGATGCCAGCTGAATGAGCATTGCAACTTGAACATCAGAGCTAAACTCCATCATGTCAGTAGCTGACCTAAACGGCAACAGTTAATTAACCCTTTCTGGTCAGGTATAGCTTCCTCACTGACTCCTGCAATGGTCAGCTTTCTTTTGGGCTTTCCAACTGCTCGCAAAGAAAGGGAGTGCCACATCATGATTTGGTTATAAACATTTATTTAAAGCACTGTGTCGAGCCATGTCGGGCTACTAACCACACACACACTTTTCCACTTTCGGGTGATGCCCAAGATATGAGCGGAAAGGGTGAAGGAGTACCAGCCAGCAACAACCTTTGTTATCTCTTTTTCCTATGCTTATTTTAGTTCAATGTAGCCTTCAGCAATGTAGTACAGAGTAATAGAAAATTACTTAAGGTTACTTAGTGCTATAATGCGTAGAAGTGTAGCCCTTTTACTTTCTCCACTACTTACCAATGTAGAAGGGTTGTTGAGAGTTCGATGAATCAAACCGCTAGTCAGTAAGGCATTTCGTGACCCCAATGAGCACACAATGCATATACTCCACTGTGTGGCCAAACACAATGTTAAAGTGTTTCAGGTGATTCAGTGGTGAATGCCCTTTAAGCCCATTCACAGCATCTTTGATCTTCTCCGCGAACTCCATTTCTCTCGACATCTCCCCTGGGGTCCGCACCTCACGGACTGTAACACTCATGTACCTTTGGTCCCCTGTTGAAAGGAGAGAAATAGTATGTGTGCTCGATTACTTGCCTGCAGAAAGCATAATCTACAGTAATTAAGAAATACCTGCATATGTTTTAACATTGTACTATCATGAGCAAAAGTAATAGATCCAACTGTCCATGTTGCGAACCATATGCCACACTGCATGCGGCCGCTGCCTGACGAAATACTCGTATTGCCGAAAACGTCGCAGTGTGCCAATCTTGTCACTAAGAGCGCTTCATCAGGTAGCACCCACATGTAGTGCGGCTTGGTTTGGAATGCAGAGGGAAAGTCCCTTTCTTTTGCTTATGACAGTACTCTTGCTGGGTATAAACGTCCCTCACGTGACATTCGCATGATGTGTCAAGATGGGGAATTTTAGGCCCTGTTGCGTTGCGAGACACTGCTGGCCTGTGGGCCCGCGAATTCCGGAAACTATTTGTGCCGCGAACGCTGCGGCCTACCCCCAGCGCCGCAGGGTGCCGGCCTCATCGCAGACGCGGGGCTCAAGTTCGGCCAAAGACGCAGCCCTCTCGGACTTGATATATTTATGAGGGTGGCGAAGCGCGCCTGTTCCCCACTCCTCTCGCGTCGGAGCTCGGGTTGGTCTGGATTCGGTCACAAAGGACGCTTACTTCCTAGAACCCGCAGCTTGGTCACGCGACCATGCCTTTCGAAAACGCGACCGTCAACAGACAACGAGAGTCTTCCTCCGGCAGCAGAAGAGAGCAGCTGCTCGGGGAGCCAGCCTGCAACTTCAAGGGCCTGGGGCCCTCTTTTCTTCTTTTGGGCCAAAATCTCAAAATAAAGACCCAGTTCCTAACCTTCACTGAGTCCGCAGCCCGTACCTCGAAACAGCCCGCCTTAAATACGTTGCACCTCACATATGCTGTCACGGATAAGTGTGGCACATCTATATCACATGTTTCTAATGGTAAATTTCGGTGTAGCCATAGCTTTCACAAAGTGCACTGACAACTTTGATACAAAATGACCCCTGCAAATGCAACGTTTTTCCTTAGCAGTATTTGAACACCATTTCAACTTATCCATTTTTTGGTCGTAGCTAATTTAGACAGAACACCCTAAATGCATATCAGGCCATATTATAAGCTTTTCAAAATTACGATATGAAATTATTAAGCATATCCACTAAGTTAACATAAATGCACAAGTGTTCACCCAGATGGAATGACAAAGTTGATCAACCATACCTTCGTGAAACTCGGCACTATTGTAGCACCAAGGGCAGCCGAAGAGACCATTAAACTGTACCATGTTGATCACAGATGCTCGGACTGGCGCATCTACGCAGCAGCACAGTACGCAAAGCCCTGATGACAGCACTGTATGACCTGCGTTCCAAGTGATCTTGCCAAACTGATTGATCTCTTCAACAAATTTGGTTAAGAAGGTTCTCATGTACGGGTGCTGGCCGAACCACAGCCCACCTGTCAAGCAGTTTTTTAGCCTGTCGCAAGGTGGCAACTCATTAATCAAAAACTGGATTGGCCACACAGATTATGACGATGACTTGAATACGGGGCTTCCATCTGTGTTGATGGTGATGGTAAGGTCCATCTAGCCAATTTTGCCGCTCTTCCTCAACTCCTCGGCCATAGATCCACTTGTTATGTCCTGCAACAGCGCTGCTCCTCTTCGCTGAATGGCTGCCTTCAAGCTCACAAGTCTTTCAAACAATACAGCCTTTGATTTTGCAAGCAAACATTTCATCTGTTCTCTCATATCTAAAATAATGAAAAAATGTCCCCTAGCTTTTAGAACAGAAAGTTCCGTGTTGACCTCACAGTCCGGGCACCTCAGTGATGACATTCCGGGCACCGACACAAGCACACTGCCACATGTGTCAATAAAAACCGCTTCACCAGCTTTTCCTTGCGCGACGACCAAAGCTTTCGGAACACAAACTTTGACCGTATAAGTACACCTTTAAAGCCAAACAGGCCATCTATGAGGCGCAGCAGATCATTCAGGGCCTCCCAAGTAAGGCCATGAGTGACGACAAACGCCATAATCAATACGATCGCGACTGCCTTTGTCGTTGTGGAGCCCGGAAGTGTTGCTGCCTCAAGCTCCACAAAGTCCGATGCCAGAGACTCGCATTCCCCGTCGTCAATTTCGGTTTCTCCCGGCAGAGAACTGCTGACTTCGGGTGTTTCGTCAAGCCGGTCAAAGTCGTATGTTCGGAATAAATCTTCGTCATCGGCATACGAGCTGCCGCCTGCCTGCTCATCATGGGCACTCAAAGTAGCCGAGGCTGGCTGCGCCGCTTGTTCTGCTGCTGGTTGCTCGCCACTTGGAAGGTTTAGAAAGTCGCCCACATCTCCTCCGTCGTTGGCTGCTGAGAAAGCTGACGTCGATGAGGCACAATGCTGAGCGCGAAGGCGCACTTCTTGCTGCCTCCCGTAAAATGTGGTTTTCGGGGCAACAAACGGTTCGTCTTTGTAGAAATAACGCTTCCGTCGTTTCTTAATCACAGCCCCATCCATAGTGGTCTAAGAAAAACTAAATGAAACAGACAGGCAAAACATACCAAACTATACTAGAAGAAATTGAACAAAACAGCAATAAAAGGTGACAAGAAAGTGTCCACTACCCTTGAGTGGCTAGAAAGGGAAGGTGTGGTGACCGCACCGCTTTCTCACGGCCGCGCGTGGCCCCTCTGCGCACCGATGCCGCTAGGGGGAATGTGGCGCTGCTACTAGCGGCGCGGTGAGCTCATCCAGCCGCGTCGGCCTTGCACATGCCGTAGCAGTTCAGTTCGTTTCGTCGCCTGTATTGCAGTGTCTGTAGCAACGTTTTCTCATGCGAGGGCGAGATGCCTTCAACAGAAAAGTGGCTGTGGAAAGCGTTGAAGTGGCTGTAGACCATCACAGCTATGCTGTGCGACACTGTGATGCGCAGCTTATATATTACATTCCAGGCTATGTGGCTAGGAAGCGTGTTTTGACAACTCATTGTGAAGCTTGCAGACGAGCATGTCTCTGTGATAAAGGCAACATTCCCAAAGGACTTCCAGCTGAGACAACTAATGAGAAGGACCTTGGGGGCCTTTTATATCCGTCAGTATCATTTTACAATCTTGGCAACGTCCTTGAAAACAAACTTACACATGCGTTCAGCCGAACGCTCTTACATGCCGAATATGCAGCAGAGATTCTACAGTCCATTGGTGATGTGCCAAAAATTGGTTGTTCTGTACATTCTGTAGCGCTGGCAGCATCAGTTTACGTTTTTATTGCCTCGCAAAGATTCGCTTTTTGCTTAAGGGTATAAATCATGAGGATATAGTGCATAAGAAGAATAAAAAACAACCTTTTTGTGTTGTAGATCGAATTCTGCAAACGTTTTCCCTCTATCTTGTAAATAAACGATTTTATGGCCAGATATATGTGTTGCTTCACTGTCTATAATCGTCGGAGATTGCATATACATGCACGGGCCCCGGAACGTTTTTCTAGGGGCAGGACTTCGAGCTTATTTTGTTATTTATTTAATGCTCATTTACACAATTAATTTTTATATTTTTATTATTTCTTACTTTTTAAAGTTCAAAGGTTGATGCGAACTGTCACGTCGGGTGACGGTACTCCATCAGTCAGGAAGACAACGAAACCTGTGGCATGCGAACCTGTAGAATGTATGCCATATTGACCTTGCGAACCTGTAGCATGTATGCCATATTGACGCTCATGTAAGTATTCCCCCCCCCCTTTTACCAGAGCAGGCAGCGCCCCCCGTCTCCAATTGCTGACAATTGGATCAGATTGCTGACAATTGAAACATTTCAGTTCGACGACTCTTTTAATGCAAACCACAGTGGGGCTCAGCTACTTGGCTTCGTAGCCAGTTGTAAAGCATTTCGTATGAGCAACCTAAACCAGTCATGTCCCAACAGAAGTCGACTGTCTGACCCATGTACATGATCATAATTAGCAGAATTTAAACAAACTGTGCACAAACTTTTTACTGCAAATGATCACTCCTCATGCGTAAAGCTTAGGTCCCCATTTCAATTCGTTTTATATTGCCGTGAACCTTTGCACCGTTTGTTCGTTCGAGCTCAAAATCGCTGGCACGCGGTTTTATCATTTTGTTTTGTAATGCGAGCTGCGACCAGAATTAATTCCATCGATCGTGGCCACGTGCAAATGCTTCCACATTTTTCCAGATTGTTGTTGTTTTTGGTTCCTTATCTCGAACGTTTCTTGTCAGCTAAAAATTGAGCGCGGCCAAGTACTGCAGGCATTCAGTCGGATGACCACAGAGCACGCTTGTGGCTATCGCCCCCGCTGAGTCATTCAGTTCTTTGTTGTCGCGAGTCAGCCCCTTAAACAGTTTCTTTTGAAGTTTTTTCGTTGTTTGTCTTCCTGACTGATGGAGCGCCCTCACCGCACGTGACAGTTTGCATCAACCTTTGAACTTTAATAAGTAAGAAATAATAAAAATATAAAATTTATTGTGTAAATATGAGCATTAAAAAATAACAAAATATGCTAGAAGTTTTGCCCCCTAGAAAAACGTTTCGGGGCCCGTGCATGTATAAGCAATCTCCGACGATTATAGACAGTGAAGCAACACATATATCTGGCCATAAAATCGTTTAATTACAAGTTAGAGGGAAAACTTTTGCAGAATTCGATCTAAAACACAAAAAGGTTGTTTTTTTCTTTTCTTCTTATGCACTATATCCTCCTGATTTATACCCATAAGCAAAAAGGGAGTCTTTGTGAGGCAATAAAAACGTAAAACTGATGCTGTCAGCGCTACAGAATGTACAGAACAACCAATTTTTGGCACATCACCAATGGACTGTAGAAAATCTGCTGCAGCTTCGGCATGTAAGAGCGTTCGGCGGAACGCATGTGTAAGTTTGTTTTCAAGGACGTTGCCAAGATTGTAAGATGATACTGACGGATATAAAAGGCCCCCAAGGTCCCTCTCATTAGTTGCCTGAGCTGGAAATTCTTTGGGAATGTTGCCTTTATCACAGAGACATGCTCGTCTGCAAGCTTCACAATGAGTTGTCAAAACACGCTTCCTAGCCACATAGCCTGCAATGTAAAATATCAGCGGCGCATCACAGTGTCGCACAGCATAGCTATGATTGTCTAAAGCCACTTCAACGCTTTCCACAGCCACTTTTCTGTTGAAGGCATCTCGCCCTCGGATCAGAAAACGCTGCCACAGACACTGCAGTACAGGCGACGAAACGAACTCAACTGCTACGGCATGTGCAATGCAGACGCGGCTGGCTGAGCTCACCGCGCCGCTAGTAGCAGCACCACATTCCTCCTTGCGGCATCGGTGCGCTGAGGGTCACGCGCGGCCGAGAGAAAGCGGCGCAGTCTCCACACCTTTTCATTCTAGCCACACTACTATCGGTCTTGACTGGTCTTGACTCTTGAAGTCTTGATTGTCTTGACTTTCACCCGCCGGATACGACCGCGAAATGCGCTGTGCAAAACACTGAAGCAATTCAAAGTCCATTGGGTACCTGCAGCCGGCTTTGTAACACAAAACAACTGTCAATTTTATGCTTATTCATTAAATATGCTCCGCGTGCGCGCTAAATAAAAATTGCCTATTCAAAGCATAGCTACAAGAAGCCAAAAGCATCCAAAGCTTTTAGCCATCGTAGTTGTTAGCCTGTTAGTTGATACTATTTTTACCTCCTAGCTACTCTGAAAATATTTTGTTATTATGCAGCCGTTGCTCGCCTATGTGTCATATAAAGACGGCGAGAAGGCCGTCGTGCCAGTCAGCCTCATCAAAGATTATTGTCCCAAATCCACAAAAGACATGGCCAAAAATAAGTTAGTATACTGGCGAAACAAAGACGCTCCGGATGGCGGAGAAGATTTTTATCCTGGCGACATAGAAGAACTGGCTGGTAAGTGACAACAATATTTTTGTCCACGCTAGGAAATCAGGGTGGCAGTCGCGTTGCTGCGCTTGTAGGAGGTATGCGAATTTATAAACTATCGCAGCGCGCATGACGCTCGTGCATGCGGTACAGCTGCCTTTGTGAGTTCCCCTCGCGAGTGCAGGCGTGACAAGTGGAGAGACGAGGAAACGCTAGGCTGTTTGCCCTCGCAATTTCGTCGAGCAGGGATTTTTCAGGAGAAAACCCGCAAGAGACTTTCGTTAGCATCCATGATGACAGCGGTTTTGTCACTTCATCACAAGTCGCTATCGCGGCACAGCTTTGCTTGCAGGTCTTGCGCGGCTTCAACTTTCCGGTAGTCATTCCCACCCGACCGCGCACGTTGGTGAGTCAGCCTATTGTACTCGTCTACCTTGGAGACATAAACAGAAACACGTGATCAACAAATGTTCAATGTTGAGCCTTGATGACGACTTGCGATATGCATAGATATAACATGCGTGAGGGGACAGGCAATATCAGGGAGGGCGCGCTGCACGTATTGTGACAACAGGCGCGCGCTGTCGGATACCACTAACAAACAAATATTCTATGTTCCTGTCCTCCCTTCGCTTATAGCAGGGGTCTCAAACCCATTGATATGCAGGCCGCATTGGGGAAATTTCTTCTCCCGCGGGCCAGGAGAAAAGGATCAACGTCATTGTCGCATCATGCCCCTGGCTTCCTGCTTACTTAATTTCAGCTTTGGCTGAGTGTAACTCTCATTCATCAGCCAGCTATCTGTGCCTTGCATGCCAAGAATACTGACGTTTTTCAATTGAAACCGGATTTCGAAAGCCGAAATCGGCATACTGAAATGTCGAACCCCTACTTGTAAGTGACGTGCTACAAGTAGCCTAACTGTTTGCAAAGAGAATGGCTTCGGTTCCTGGAGATTATGCAGTGACTCTATCCAAATATGATGGGCAGCGTAATAAGGAGAAAACAGAAACAGACCCTTTCGCACTGCCGGCAAGCAACTCCATCCAGGACATTGGATTGTGGCCATGCGTGGATGCTTCGGGCATCCACTAATTCTTGATGTTAAGGAAAAGCTTCATTGCTCATAAGCAACTGAAGTCGTGGAAGGCGCTGAGGCCTACAACTTGTAATGAGCGATTGGGTGCACGAGCCGTCAGTGAAGTAAGCGTCGACTGACACCATAGTCATGGTAACAAAGGTGACGCGGCTTTTCCACCTTAACATGTGCTGATAGTGCATTTTATTCGCAGGTAGACTGTATGTAAAGCTAGAACCAGGCTTTGCTAACTGCGTGGGTGGATGGCCAAGAGCAAAGGCAACGCAATCGCTGCATACTGCACCTGCATGGCAGGGAATGGCAAAGCCTGTTCTCATGTTGCTGCCATCCTTTTCTTCATCGAGTATTGCGTGCAACGTATATGACTTCCACTTTTCATACGTGGGCTGGAAGCCAGGTGTTCTTGCTGCCAGTGCAAGAACACTCTAGATGCGCACACATGCCATGCTCGATGAAGATAAAAATGGCAGCAACATGGTAAGAGGCTTCGCCATTCCCTTCTATGCAGGTGCAGTGTGCAGCAATATGTCGCCTTTGCTCTTGGCCACAACCTACACAGTTAGCAGAGCCTGGTTCTGGCTTTGCACACATGTTATGGTACAAAATAAGCCGCCTAACCTTTGTTATCACGACTACTGGTTAGCCGACGACGACGACGACGACGGGGGTTAGCCGACACTTCCTTCACTGACAGCTCGCGCACTCAGTCGCTCATTACAAGTTGTAGGCCTCAGCGCCTTACACAACTTCAGTTGCTTATTAGTAATGAAGCTTTTTCCTAACATGAAGAACTGTTGGGTGTCTGAAGCATACATGCATGGCACAAGCTATGTCCTGGACGCAGACGCTTGCCTGCAGTGTGAAAAGGTCCATCCCAACAGTTTTTGTTTTCTCCTCGTAACGTCGTCTTATCGCATTCAGATAGTGTCACTGTGTAATATGTAGAAACTGAAGCCATTCTCTTTGCTAACAGTTTGGCTACTTTTAGTACATCCCTTACAAGTAGTTCACGCTCATGCTTGCTTGAGCACAGCATGTTGCTGTAGCGGCTGCTGCGAGTGTAGTGGACACCGGCTAATGATTACAAGATGGCTGCTCACCACATGGAATCACGCTGCCGTCTTTCGTGCATACTCCTTATAGGAGGTATTCACTGAAGCAGTGCTACCAGGCGGTCCAGCGTCGCTGCGGCTAGCGTGCATTGTTTGGGGCCGTGTTGCGCTGGTTCGCACAGTGTCAAGTACGCCGCGAGGCGCCTGTTAGTGATCCGCAACATTTTGCACGTTTTTAAATGCATCAGCGTCCACTTTCAATGTGTAATACTTTATGTGCATGAACTTTGCAGCATAATTTTTGGTTGCCGTGGTATAGCTGCACTGCCTCCCAGTCTTGAAAAACACTGTTGCGCAGCAGAAGACGAAAACACAAAGAACAGAGACAAACGCCACGGGGACCATTTGATCTTCTGCTGCGCTATTGTTTTTCAAGACTGCGAACCAACAAGCCCACCAAGCCACACCACTGCCTTTCAGTGTTGCTTTTAGGCAGCCGCCCTAGCTTGTGCTGGAACTAGACAGCCAAATTAGCTAGCTGCATTACACGTAAGAATGTACACAACTTGAAGCTTTTTTGTATCGGTTGGTACTGTCTGCTACTCACATGGGACACGTCATCGATAAGGAGCGCATGATTGCAAGCTCCGGTTACAAAACTTAGCAGCACAGAAAATCATATTTCCAACAGCTGTAGTCCAAAATCCGTTGAAGGTTAACATAAGCTGTTCCAGCAGAAATTCAAAGCGTAATACCTGCCTTATTTACGTGACAGAACAGTGAAGCAAAAACTGTAATGTGCTCACAACATGAACAGCAGACCTAGCGAGAATGTTTTGCAGTTTTTAGTTTTCATTGTAGGAACATAAACTGCTTCAAATGCACTTGGCCTGGAATCTAGGTTCACAGCAGTGCCATGTGTAGCGATTCCGCTAGCTTGAGCATTAGCATGTTACTTTCAGTTGATACAGATGACAAGCTAACTACTAACTAGCTGAGCCGACATGTTGCAAATTACTCACCCTCCAAAAAGTGGCACTCCAGTCCGCACTCTCACGCATGTCTCCTTTTGTCAAATATTTGCATGGTTTCAGAAATTTGTACAGTTTAATTTTCTGACCTGTTGAAAACTCAAGCCATGCACAAGACAAGCCTCGACATTAGTGAATTCAACTTGCAGCAGCAGTCCTGCACGTCGCATGCCACACCTGCACCTCCTCGGTCGTATAAGTTTGTTTTCACCAAGTGAAACCTTTTTAGGGTGTCCGCTATTTTCTGTTTCATGCTGTTCACGGTTCAGTCTTCATGAGCCTTCGCTTCCCTTTTTCTATTTCTCTTTCTCTCTTTTTCTTTTACTGGCTGATTTCTAGGTTATCTTTGTCGTTTTTTGCATTCTTTGAAGATTTGCGCATGCATGTTGCTGCTTGTTGATGGGACGTTTTTTCGGTGTTCATGTTCATTCAGTTTTAAATGTAGCACCCTTCCTGTCCTCTCCTTTCTTTTTCCTGCAAAAATGCTGCTTTTTTCATTGAGCACCACTCTGTACCCACTCTGTCAAACGTGTTTCCACGTCAGACAGAAATTGTCTACTATGAGACGTCAGAGACATATAACTCGCAAGGAGTTCAATGCTGCGGCTGGCTGCAATGGCGGTGAACTTGACTGTGAACATGGTGAATGCTGCGCCAGATGCTAGCACCCCTTGTGGATGACGTCACGTGAATACCTCCTATATGCCTGTGCCTGCAGAAGGTTTAAGAGCACCATGATCAGGCTTCGTATCTCATCAGTCTATGCATGCAGTCAGGAACGTAAGGTTGTTATCTGAGATCAGCACAACTTCCAGAAGCATGAAAACTGTCGGTTGTGCAATATTATTGAGACCTGTATGTAGAATGCACTACATTATTAATAATCCCAACTTTGTCGTGTTAATTGCCACTTGAAGCATGTACAATACCCAGAGTTGGACAGCTCTTAATCGGCACAAATTATTTCTTCAAGGTAGAGATTAACCTGGCTTCACTCATGTATAGAATGGCATGCTGCTCCAGCATGTATTATATGAATCCAAGGCTGGGAATATTATTTGTAATTGTTGTGATAATTGTACACTCCTTTGTTCATATCTTGTATTGTTTCATGAGTATCATGTTTAATTGAGATGTCTATAATACAGCAACGGCAGAAGAGCTGGCGAAGAAGCTGAACAAGCGGAGAGTCAGATGGCCCGAACATGTTTTTGATGATGAAGCTGCTCATGAAACTGCTCAGCAAAGTGCTCAGGTATCCGTCTCTCAATTTGCAATACTACGGTCGCCAAGCATCTGCCTCACATGCGGGAAGTGTGGCATTCAATTCTTAGTGACGCCGAGTACCCGCCATTGATACAGTGGGTAAAAGCTTTCCTCTGGCCGGGGGCTTCCCGCTTTGAGTAAACACCCCACTTTCATTAAACGAAACAACTTTGTAGCATGGCACTGTTTGGCCAAAGCTGACCTTGCATCAGGAAAAGTGTCATGAGTAGCAGCTCTTTCCTCTGTTCTTTGCTTTTAGAATGTTTTGTAGTGCATCCTATGTATTTGCTTGCCTATTTTAGCTGTGTGCTTCATGGTGGATTGAAAGACTGAGGTACAAGCGAGCGGGGAGATGCACATAGGAAAGGAAGCAGTCTGTATGTGATCAGTGTTCGTTTTTTATTCTAATGGGCTCCAGTAAAACCCCGATGGGGGCTTATCAGGCCTTCCTGACAGTAGTGCCCTTTGTAGCCTAAGAATAAATCGGGCACCTGAAGCCTGGCCCACGGACTAATGCTAGCTTGGGCAGTTTTTATCATTCCTTGACCATTAAAGACCTTGTATGTGCCAGTGATCTGTGAGTTCAACTCTTGCTGCAGATTACATTTGGAAGTCCAGCAATCATTTGAGAATTCAGGGAAAATAATTGTTACTCAGTGTGCACAAGCTGTCTGTAAGGGACACTGAATGGGAATACTTAGTTAAGCTAGACTGGTTAGTTAGTGTCTCGGGAACATTACCAAAGTTTGTTCTGCGTGCAAGTCTGCTGTGTTGCCAAGAAAACCACAAATAAAATATTCCTGCATTCAAATGGTCTGCGAAATGACATAACGGATGTCACTACTACGCCCTGAAATGGGAATTCAGCATTATGGTGTTCGGCTAGTCGGAGGCGCCACTTCAGATGGCCAGAAACATGGCCAAATGCAATGTTGTGGAGGTTAAAAAAAACTAAGCTGGTTAAAGTTTCTGAGGGATTGGAGAGCTAGTAATCCAGTGACGGCAGTGAGGAAAGAAAACCCCCATTGACTAAGCTCTGCCATCAGCTCTGCCAGCTATGTATGGCTGGAACATAGAGCGCATGATTACAAATGACTCTTGCGGCTGCCAGCTGGCTCTTGCCTACCTGCCAGCACTATCCCGGCATTTCATATGGCCTTTTGCAGATGAGACTGTGGCATCTGAGCTTTGCCAAAACACGCTGACCTTTTTCTGAATGCCCAGTTCAGGTATTTAACTACAAATGAGGCAATGAGTACAGCATCCTTTTTCTTTTCATTTAATGTTACCTCTCCACATTTCATGAGGGTGAGCATAATGATTTGACCAAGCATGTTCAGAAAACTGCCTAATTGAAGTACTCGAGGGACTCTGACGCTGGTTCATCACAGACTCGCGAGTTTGGTTGTTTATGCATACGTACCACTTTTTCAATGGTGAATATTTTATCCTTCATAGCATGCCCGTACAGTAGAAAATGAAACATTTTATAATTTCAGCATGCCACAAGCGCGCGGAAAGAAGCTAGCTGAAAGGCTTAACCGAGAACTGAACCGCTTGACCCACTGCCGAGGAAAGGAAAGAGTGTAAATCTGTTGCAAGGATACCATTCTAAACATGCTCGTAGATTGGCTGCATGCAGGGTGGATGCACAGAATGCAAGGCGAAAGTCTCTGTACTGACATTCGTGTCCCATCTTTCTGTCCATCATCTGGTTTGTGCTGTTTTTATTATGTATTTCACATTCTTGACTGCTCTTGCCACACTGCTTTCTGCATATTTCAATAGGGGATGTGCACTGATGGCAAAATAGTCTTAAGGCCGTGTGTCAAAAAACTCGGCCAATTGCTGCCGGAGAAGTGGACACGCCCCGAGCTCCAGTTTCTGGAATCTGCATGGGGTGTCACCACGGGTGCTTCACTTGGAGGCAATTTTCTGACTTAAGAAAGCCTTGCTGTCGTCATCCTGAGATGTTAATCTATCAGTCTACTGCAACTTAGTGTTCCCGTTTGGTTTCCCTTTAACAATGACATTAAAAGGCAGTTATGGGTTTAAATATAGCGGCATCACCTGTTGATTTGCTTTGTAATTGTAAAATGATCCACAAATAAAAAATCTGCACTGGTTGATAATGAGTTGATGTTGTTAAAATGTTATGATCTGTTTAGTCGAGACGCAACCATGTGGCGTCAAAATTGTTGCAGCATGCACAACTTTTTTTACACCTCATTCGCATAAAAGCCTTGCGTAGGATGATGCACAGAGTTGGTTGCGCAACACTTCTTTTTTTTTTGTAGTCAGAGTATTGCAGACTACTTGCAAGTTGGTTATGCTGTTTGGAAAACACTTCTAGTGGGCCCATGGTATGTGTGTAAAAAGCAAGGAATAGCACCATAATTATGGTCATTCTTGCATTTTATCTTATTCTTAGAAGATATTTTTTATGGGGCTGGAAATTTGCCCATGAATGTGCTCTAGAATGATAGTAATAAGATATATATGTTCCTTTTCATTTCAGCAGGTTACGAGCCAGAAAGAAAAAAAGGCTCAAAAAAAGAAAGCTTTCTACAAAAAGTTGCACTTTGCAGCTGAAGAGAGCTGCTCTTCAGATGAAGAGCTCATTGAGAAGGGGGCACTGGATGCCAAACAAAAAGAAATAGAAGAACTGCAATGTAAAATCAGGTCCCTACGAAAAAAGCTGGCAGAGGAACGGAAGCGAAACCATGACCTTCAAGAAGTGGTTGTGACAGAAATTGGTGAGGCACATAACTGTTTGCATCCCAAGAACAAAATTGGTGCATGAGGGATGCAGTGCCAACAGTGTTTGCTGGTGTTTCTTTGTCAGCGTGGCTGCTGTTTGTTAGTTCCACGTTTATAGCAACTATTCTTAGCAAGCATGCAGGGGCCTGCTAGAGAACATTAGGCAGGGGCAATGCAGGCTTTGACTAAGATGCCCTTTCATAAATGAGGTGCAGAGGTGAGCCTTGTGATTTATAGTTGTTTGCCTCAGGGTCTTGATAATATTTTCATTGCTGACTTTCTGGTGGGTAAAATTCAGAATGTTGCGGTGGTATTTGCTGGTGAGAAGTTCCGTTTTATCTTTTTCAGTAGTATATGAGTACAGGTGTAGTGGAATGAATGGTAGTGTGTAGTGCATAGAAGAATGAGTGGCGTCTTCCAGTCAGTAATGAAGCAACATGACACATCTATTTTTGGCTCATTTCCAAACGAGCATCATGTTTGGTGCCTGCATTGTCTTTGCCTGAGGTCTGATTCGTTGCATTGCTTTACGATCACCGTTTTTAAGACTGCTTGTTGTTGAATTCGAGCTTTACGAATAGCCCTGTGTCGTAATTCGTCATTCACCCCACTGGTCAAACAGATATGCTAAGGTGCTTAGAAGGGATAAGGTGAAAACAGCGGTACATTCACCATTCAGAGGAGTAGCCCGCTTGCACGTGTCGCTAGGGAAAAATCAAGAGCTGCAATCTAGGGCGCTGGCACCACGCTAGCGGGGAGGCAGCCATTACTTGGAAGTATGAACAGCATGTATGCATGCTTGATTAAGTTGACGATGTGGTTATCTCATGTAGGCTTGCGATGTGCCACAAGAAATGCTGTCAGCCTCAAAGATCATGGCATATGATTGTGCAAAGCCGCAGCTTTTATAGTCGTGCTGCATTGTTTTTGTGCAGTTTCTGACATGCAAGCTGCAGTTGCTGCAAATACCACGAAGGAGTTTTAGACTTCAAAATGAACAGATGTATTAAACATTTGCTAATGTTAACGTTTTTACCAGGTATATGGTGATTCATGAGTATAAGAGCATGAGGTGATTTTTCTTGATATAATGCCAGACACTCAGTACCTTGAAGAGTCGTGTGGCGCCTCTCGCCATTGAAAGATTTGACAATTTCGCTCTGTATAAGGTTGCGATTTCGGAATTTACATTTAAAAAAGTTTTTCTCTTCATCGCACCTGTCTAGAAAGATGGGTTTGCTATTTTTACGCACAACTACCCTAAAGAAGACGAGTCTCAGCAAGAGAACTCTCCCATTTATGGAAGATGCTTAGAAACAAAATATGCGGTTTTAACATGTTTATATTTATTGTAAATAAAGCGAATGCTCCTGAAATGAATTAGAATTTCCCATGCTCTGTGGCAATTCTTGCAATATTTATGATAAATTCAATTGGTAACTGCATGCAGTCTTGATGTGGGTATTTCTTTTCTGTAGGCAGGTGACTTAAGTACAGAAGTAAAAAAAAGCACAGTATAGAGATGAAAAGAAATGTTGGCGCAGTGCTAAGCGCTCTGGGATTAGTGTCGCATCCTTTACGACTGCAACTTGAGTTCAGACATCTTGAGAGTTAATTCAGTATAATGTAGCTGATCATGCACACCACCAACGCAGTGAGTGAACCTATTTTTCTGCTCTACAGGGATTTCCCTCCAATGCGAGGTTAACCTCGAACTGAGCTCAAAGAAAATATAGCCCTGATGGATGCAATATTCTAGAGGCTCGTGTACTGTGCGATGTCAGTGCATGTTAAAGAACCCTAGGTGGTCGAAATTCACGGAGCCCTTCACTACGGTGTCTCTCATAGCCTGAGTCGCTATGGGACGTTAAACCCTCATGAACTGAACCGTATTCATTATGTGAACACTCAGCTATACATATCGTGGAAATCGCAATCTTTGTCTCCAGATTTTGCGCTTTTATCTTTATCTATATTGGGTTTTCACTAGTGACGGGGTGTCCAGGCCATCTGTTTGGCATGAGAACAAGTGTTTTTAGCGTGCAGGAGAGGTGCAAGAACACCTAAAGAAAAGAAAAATGTGCCAGTGCAGCGAGCAGCAGCAGGTATGTGAAATGTAGTGAGGTTCAATGCTGTCATACACAAGGGCGTTTTTAATTTGTCTTGTAGGTGTGCAACTTGGACGTAATGGCAGCAGCAGAATCGTCTGAACAGCGAGACGCGCCAGATGAAGGGCTGCCAGAGCTGGCTGCAGCTGGAGCAACTGCAGTGGAGGCTGCTGCCTCCTGTAGTCTGAGCGCAGCACAGCAGGGGCTACCAGTGCAAGTGAGTGGCACACATGATATATAAATACAGTTACCTACCATTATTACTGTGTAGTGCCGAAATAGACCTAATGGTATTAGGTGCACCGAATGTTGTTCAGTTAGTGTGACGTTAAGTCTTCCAGTGCGACAGAGGTAGAAGATCAGCCCATTTGCCCTGAATAATATTTTCGTGGTTTTATCATAATTGAGTGTTCATTATAACTATTTGGCTGTTATAATGTAGGCCTGACTGTATTTGGAAACAAGCTCTTATTTAAATCACGATTCTTCACGAAAGAAAACTAGCAGCCCTAACTATAGTTCGTGGAAACATACATTGCCAGTGTGTTTTTAGAATATTGAAGTCAAGAGTTAGACGGAAACCCATCTGGTCAGGATGATGCATGACAAAAAATTAATGATGCCGACCAAAATAACGAAGACAGCGACTTTTCGGCTTCCAAACGGGAGCCTTGTTCACAATGAGGACAAAACGTAAAATTGACGTCTTAAAGGGGTCATGACGTGGTCTACCAAAAAATCGTGGTTTTACATTGCAGGTACGAGCCACAACGTTGTTATGCATACCTAAAAATATGTAGAGCTCTACTTGCGCATTTGGGCTGGCAATTTCAATTAAAGTTATTGGTTCTAAGCCCCTCCCCCTGACAGCAACTGCCATATTGAAGCAGCCTAGCTGAGCTGTCATAAACTGGCAGTTCCGTTGTCTGCTGCAAGATGCGCGAATAACATTTTAATTACTCTACACAGAATCATGGGATAGATAGCTGGAATCTCCTCAAAAATACATTTGTTACAGCGGTGGTTATTACTATAAATTCAAAAGTTATTCTAATGGGAATGCTCGAGTTTTGTATGGGGACATTATTGTAGGTTGTTGGCTGGCGTTCGGTGTTTGTTTGGCTGGAAAGTACTTGAAGCTGTAACTGAGCGCTTCACCTTTTGGAAGTTATTTCAATGGTCTGTGCTCTACGTGCCATGTCAGCCAATTTGTCTTTACATTTATCAGAATTAAGTGTGGTTGACTTTGTCCTTGGCTTGGCTTTTGATCGCTAAATTTAAGTGCTGCAGAACTGCCAGAAATAATATTTGAAGCCTTAATATTTCCCAGAAATGTTCTTAACAACTTTTGAAACAGTACGCAACAATTTCAAACACATTTTATTGGCGCTGATGTCTTTTAATTCGACTTTTTCTTTCTCTAATTGTCATTATCATCATTTGCAAATGACATTTTTTTTACCGCGCACGACCGAAAGAGACTGAATCACATTAATTTAGTGACATTTAGGACAAGAACCCTACATCTGCGCGCCACCACCACGCAGATCCCATGAGTTGAGTTGAGGTGTTGAATGATACAGGTGGGATTAGCCTTGCTTATTCTGCCGGCAATTACTCCACCGTAGCCTCACTTTTATGTTAATAATGTCCTAAAACCTGTTCTATCTACCCCGCTATGCGCACAGTCTCTTCGATGCGTTGCGCACAGTCATCGCATCGGTCACCCTCTTCAAATTCTTCATCTGCGTGCCCGTGCCAACGTCTTTACCAACTCATTATGTTGTCAAGTAGCAACTGACTGGAATGGCCTTCCCTATCATATCGCTGCCATAGCTAACCCATCATCGTTTATGACTGCTGTCAACGCTGCACCATGTATTTCCCACCCTTTATGTAACACCCCATTTGGGACCTTTAAGGAAAATAAAGTGAAGTGAAATTTGTTAGTGACAGAGGTATTAGCCTACTACCTTATCATGCTTTACTCAGTATGCCTGCTTATTACAAAGGTGCATTCACATGATTTGCTTGCAATGCACATAACCTAACACTTTGACTAACTTTAAATAAAATTTTAAAAAATAATAATAGTGCACTTTACTTGCTGATTCTTGATGAATACCTATGCACAATAATTTGGAACTGAAATGACAATCTTTTTTTACAGGCGCATATTTCTCTGCCCACTGTATTGGAAGTCGCCCAGGAGCCCCAATAGGTCCCAAGAGGCAATGTACAGAATGATGTACAGAACGGAGAAAAAGAAAGCGAGGAGGTACGGAATGGAGATTTTCATTTCTACTCGAAGCTTTATTAAAATGGAATAATATTCAGGCCATCAGGCGAATTAACAAAGCCGGACAGTCAGGAAGAGCTTGAAAAGAACATTCAGGTCTGATAATTGTCACCCATGAATTTTATTTTTTGTTGTTAGTGATGGGGATGTACGAAAAGTTACAACAGTTAGTGTTAATTTTATCTATGTTATCGTAAAATGAATTTTCAAGCCCTAGCTCCACTGAACGAAGATTTTTTGAAGTGAAAACAAGCCTGAAAAATGGTTCGTTGTGGCAAGAACTTTGTTGCATTGACTTCTATGGCTAGCTAACAGGGAATTAGAAATATTTTGTTCGGATTTTGTTTCAGGGGGTTAACTGGAGATGGCTCACAAGAGGGATGTGCTTGTATAGAACTTTTGGATCAGTGTATCACCCGTAAAAGAAGCTCAAAACAGTCACTTTTGGTACCTGTTGTGATGAGAAACTAAACAAGAGTGAGAAAGGGAAGTTGTTTGGGCTGCGCTGGTGGCCTGCATTTCTTCAGTCTTCGGAACTGTTGTGGTCTACAATTCATAACTTAATCTTATTCCTTATCGTAGCCCAGCTGCCGCATGCACTATGGTTCACATTAGCACTGCATGAAGCATAAAACCGTTTTCGTTGATTATCAGTAACCAATATTTTACTTGATGCGCTTTTTCTTAGTGTGTGTGACCTTACTTGTTCAAAATTTTTTTTAGGGGCACTTAGCCTGTTGGGTGACCCTGCCTAGAGGGAAATGGAATTACCTTCTGACACAGCCCAATGACTCTCTCTTTGTGCAGGAAACGGCAAAGGCATTATGGGGTATGAAGGAGCTCTATAATAGGAGCATAACCGGTAGGCCCTGCCACCGTTTTCTCCACAAAGAGGGAGCTTCTGAGCTACCAGGGAGGCGGCCTCTTACGACCGAAAAAATCAGAGCTCTCCGAAGTAAGGTTATATATTGTAAAGCATTTTCTCTGCATTGTGCTGTTTTCTCATTCACATATTTGAAGACTGTAATACATTAACCCTTGGTCCTTGGAGTTGCATACAATACTTTTCATGAAGTTTATTTGGTGATTCTATAATTGTAGTTGCAAACCTGTAACTAACCATAGAGAAATAACATTCTCTGCTATGGTGACGACGCTTGTAACCCTTTAAAAGCATATGGCGCAAGAAACAGTTTGTAGCATGGTATTTCTGAATCAATATAGTGCAAAGTAATTATAAGGGTCCATTTTTTTTCATCTTATAAAAAGCGCATAGATTGCGTCAGTTTTCAAAACTTTGTGTAGTGTTATTTTTTACTGTTTTCAGCTGCCTTCGAGATGCACATTGAGCACCATCCCAGCAGCAAGGCGAGGGAGGAGCGCTTGAGCAGCATCAAACGTTCTCTCGGTGACATGCTGAAAGTAATAAAAAATTGAGCTCCGGCTAGATATATGCATGTATTAAAGATTTTTAAAGTACTTTGTATAGCTGTACATTTCAGCAGCACTTACACTGGTAGTGAGTGCTGTTCATGCATGTCCACGCATACATGTAGAGTCATATATGGATAAAAGTTTGCATGATGTGGGTTCGCGGAAAAAAAAACGTTTCTTCAGGCGAATTAAGCAAGTCACAATCAAAATCATTGGAGCGTGAGGGCACATGCGTGCTCCATCTGCAAAAATACCTGCTGACTGCATATTGAGGCAAAATGTTTTCTCTAATCTGCATCCTACAAAATTTTTTTCTATTACATATATCAGTGTCATCGTGAATTTTTACTTCTGCAAGAAATGTTCATTACGTATATCTTTGAAGGACTGCACAGCTGCCTCATATTGCTAAAAGCTGCATGCTTGTTGTTGCATTCCACAGTGTGCAATTGTAATCCGGGCTGAATCTCCCTAGCCGCATGGTAGTGCGGAGTCCACAAAAATATGCGGAGTCCACCGCTTACGGGCTGCTGTGGAGTCCATTCAGTTCAACTGTATGGAGTCCATAACAGGTGGGAGTCCATACGTATCCGTCAAGTACGGATGAACGCGGATACCCGTACACTGTGGAGTCCGTAGTTCCATAATTCCGTACGTATGGATCCGCTGTCTCCGTTGTACGGAAAATTTCGGCAGGGTTCAGCAGCCAGCAAGCGCGAGAAACGAGAGCGTGACTAAGTATATGAGATGAACGCTAGGATCGCGTCCAAGCGCCTCCACAAAAAAGCCACGCATGGTACGACGACAGTTCCATAACA
Organism: Amblyomma americanum; assembly: GCF_052857255.1. Classification (NCBI taxonomy): domain Eukaryota; kingdom Metazoa; phylum Arthropoda; class Arachnida; order Ixodida; family Ixodidae; genus Amblyomma; species Amblyomma americanum. Next base: position 161,418,009 of record NC_135502.1, read on the forward strand.
GCCTTCAGCTGCCAGCAAGCGCGAGAAACGAGGGTATGCGGAGGTGTATGGGACGTACGCTGGAATCGTGCTCAGCGCCTCCGCCAAAAATTCACATATGGAAAGGGGACAGTTCTAAAAGCAGCCATCAGCAGCCAGCAAGCACGAGAAACGAGGGTATATGGAGGTGTATGAGAGGTACGCTGGGATCGTGTCCAGCGCCTCCACGCAAATGTCCCAAATGCAAAGCCGAAGGTTCTACAACCAGCCTTCAGCAGCCAGCAAGCGCGAGAAACGCGGGTGTGCGGAAGTGTATGGGACGCACGCTGGAGTCGCACCCAGCGCCTCCACCAAAATGTCACATATGGAAAAGCGACAGTTCTACAAGCAGCCTACAGCAGCCAGCAAGCGCGAGAAGCGAGGGTATGCGGAGGTGTATGGGACGTATGCTGGGATCCTGCCCAGCGCCTCCACCAAAATGTCACATATGGAAAAACGGCAGTTCTACAAGCAGCCTTCAGCAGCCAGCAAGCAGGAGAAACAAGGGTATGCGGAGGTGTATGGGACGTACGCTGGCATCGTGCTCAGCGCCTGCACCAAACATTTACATATGGAAAGGGGTTAGTTCTACAACCAGCCATCAGCAACCAGCAAAAGCGTGAAACGAAAGCATGCGGAGGTGTATGGGACGTAAGCTGGGATCGCACCCAGCGCATCCACCAAAATGCAACATATGGAAATGCGACAGTTCTACAAGCAGCCTTCAGCAGCCAGCAAGCGCAAGAAACGAGGGCGTGAGGAAGTGTATGGGACGTACGCCGGTTCGTTCCCATCGCCTCCACCAAAATGTCACATATGGAGAGGCGACAGTTCTACAAGCAGCCTTCAAGAGCCAGCAAGAACGAGAAACGAGGATGTGCGGAAGTGTATGGGAGGTACGCTGGGATCGAGCTCAGCGCCTCCACCAAAATGTCACATATGGAACTGCGACAGTTATACAAGCAGTATTCAGCAGCCAGTAAGTACGAGGAACGAGAGTGCGCGGAAGTGTATGTGACGTACGCTGGGATCGCACCCAGCGCCTCCACCGAAATGTCACATACGAAAGGCGACAGTTCTACGAGCAGCCTTCAGCAGCCAGGAAGCGCGAGAAACGAGGGCGTGACGAAGTGTATGGGATGTACGCTAGGATCGCGTCCAAGCGCCTCCACAAAAAAAGCCACCCATGGTACGACGACAGTTCCATAACAGCCTTCAGCTGCCAGCAAGCACGAGAAACGAGGGTGTGCGGAAGTGTATGGGACGTGCGTTGGGATCGCACCCAGCACCTCCACCAAAATGACACAAATGGAAAGCCGAAAGATCTACAAGCAGCCTTCAGCAGCCAGCAAGCGCGAGAAACGAGGGCGTGACGAAGTGTATGGGATGTACGCTAGGATCGCTTCCAAGCGCCTCCACAAAAAAAGCCACGCATGGTACGACGACAGTTCCATACCAGCCTTTAGCTGCCAGCAAGCGCGAGAAACGAGGATATGAGGAGGTGTTGGGACGTACGCTGGCATCGTGCTCAGCGCCTCCGCCAAAAATTCACATATGGAAAGGTTACAGTTCTGCAAACAGCCATCAGCAGCCAGCAAGCACGAGAAACGAGTGTATATGGAGGTGTATGAGAGGTACGCTGAGATCGTGTCCAGCGCCTCCACGAAAATGTCCCAAATGGAAAGCCGAAGGTTCTACAAGCAGCCTTCAGCAGCCAGCAAGCGCGAGAAACGCGGGTGTGCGGAAGTGTATGGGACGTACGCTGGAGTCGCACCCAGCGCCTCCACCAAAATGTCACATATGGAAAAGCGACAGTTCTACAAGCAGCCTTCAGCTGTCAGCAAGCGCGAGAAGCGAGGGTATGCGGAGGTGTATGGGACGTATGCTGGGATCCTGCCCAGCGCCTACACCAAAATATCACGTATGGAAAAGCGACAGTTCTACAAGCAGCCTTCATCAGCCAGCAAGCGTGAGAAACGAGGGTATGCGGAATTGTATGGGACGTACGCTGGAATTGCGCCCAGCGGCTCCACCAAAATGTCACATATGGAAATGCGACAGTTCTACAAGCAGCCTTCAGCAGCCAGCAAGCTCGAGAAACGAGGGTATGTGGAGCTGTATGGGACGTTCGCTTGCATTGGTCTCAGCACCTCCGCCCAAAATTCACATATGGAAAGGGGACAGTTCTGCAACGAGCCATCAGCAGCCAGCAAGCGCGAGAAACGAAAGCATGCAGAGGTGTATGGGACGTAAGCTGGGATCGCACCCTTCATCTCCACCAAAATGCAACATTTGGAAATGCGACAGTTCTACAAGCAGCCTGAAGCAGCCAGCAAGCGCCAGAAACGAGGGCGTGAGGAAGAGTATGGGACATACGCTGGTTCGTTCCCAGCGCCTCCACCAAAATGTCACATATGGAGGGTGCGACAGTTCTACAAGCAGCCTTCAGGCACGAGAAACGAGGGTGTGCGGAAGTGTATGCGAGGTACGCTGGGATTGAGCCCAGTGCCTCCACCAAATGTCACATATGGAAAAGCGACAGTTCTACAAGCAGCCTTCAGCAGCCAACAAGCGCGAGAAGCGAGGGGATGCGGAGGTGTATGGGACGTATGCTGGGATCCTGCCCAGCGCCTCCACCAAAATGTCACATATGGAAAAGCGACAGTTCTACAAGCAGCCTTGAGCAGCCAGCAAGCATGAGAAACGAGGGTATGCTGAGGTGTATGGGACGTGCGCTGGGATCGCACCCAGCGCCTCCACCAAAATGTCACATATATAAAGGCGACAGTTCTACGAGCAGCCTTCAGCAGCCAGGAAGCGCGAGAAACGAGGGCGTGACGAAGTGTATGGGATGTACGCTAGAATCGCGTCCAAGCGCCTCCACAAAAAAGCCAAGCATGGTGCGACGACTCTTCCATAACAGCCTTCAGCTGCCAGCAAGCACGAGAAACGAGGGTGTGCGGAAGTATATGGGAACTACGATGGGATCGCACCCAGCGCCTCCACCAAAATGTCACAAATGGAAAACCGAAAGTTCTACAAGCAGCCTTCAGCAGCCAGCAAGCGAAAGAAACGCGGGTGTGCGGAAGCTTATGGGACGTACGCTGGAGTCGCACCCAGCGCCTCCACCAAAAAGAAACATAAGGAACAGCGACAGTTCTACAAGCAGCCTTCAGCAGCCAGCCAGGGCGAGAAACGAGGGTATGCGGAATTATTGGGACGTACGCTGGGATAGTGCCCAGCGTTCCACCAAAATGTCACATATGGAAAGGCGACCGTTCAACAAGCAGCCGTCAGCTGCCAGCAAGCACGAGAAACGAATGTGTGTGGAAGTATATGAGACGTACGTTGGGATTACCCAGCGCCTCCACCAAAATGACACAAATGGAAAGCCGAAAATTCTACAAGCAGCCTTCAGCAGTCAGCAAGCGCGAGAAATGCGGGTGTGCGGAAGTGTATGGGACGTACGCTCGAGTAGCACCTTGCGCCTCCACCAAAATGTCACATATAGAAAAGTGACTGTTCTACAAGCAGCCTTCACCAACCAGCAAGCGCGAGAAACGAGGGTATGCAGAGGTGAATGGGATGTACGCTGGGATCGCACCCAGCGCCTCCACCAAAATGTCACATACCGAAAGGCGACAGTTCTACAAGCAGCCTTCTTCAGCCAGGAAGTACGAGAAGCGAGGGTGTGAGGAAGTGTATGGAATGTACGCTGTGATCATTCCCAGCGCCTCCACCAAAATGTCACATATGGAGAGGCGACAATTCTACAAGCAGCCTTCAGCAGCCAGCAAGCACGAGAAACGAGGGTGTGCGGAAGTATATGGGATGTATGCTGGGATCGCACCCAGCGCCTCACAAAGATGTAAAATATGGAAAAGCGACAGTTCTACAAGCAGACTTCACCAGACAGCAAGCGCGAGAAACAAGGGTATACGGATGTGTATGGGACGTACGCTGGGATCTTGTCCAGCGCCTCCACCAAAATGTCACATGAAAAGGCGACAGTTCTACAAGCAGCTTTCAGGAGCCAGCTAGCACGAGAAACGAGGGTGCGCGGAAGTGTATGGGAGGTACGCTGGGATCGAGCCCAGCGTCTCCACCAAAATGTCACATAGGAAAAGGCGACAGTTCGACATGCAGGTTTCAGCAGCCAGCAGGCACGAGAAACGAGGGTGCGCGGAAGTGTATGGGAGGTCGCCTCCACCAAAATGTCACAAATGGAAATGCGACAGTTCTACAAGCAGCCTTCAGCAGCCAGCAAGCGCGGGAAGCGAGGGCGGGAGGAAGTGTATGGCATGTAGGCTAGGATCGCTTCCAAGCGCCTCCACAAAAATGCCACCTATAGTACGACGACAGTTCGACGCATCCTTCTGCAGCCAGCCAGCGCGAGAAACGAGGGTATGCTGAGGTGTATGGGACGTGCGCAGGGATCGCACCCAGCGCCTCCACCAAAATGTCACATATGGAAAGGCGACAGTTCTACAAGCAGCCTTCAGCAGCCAGCTAGCACGAGAAATGAGGGCGTGCGGAAGAATATGGCATGTACGCTAGGATCGTTCCCAGCGCCTCCACCAAAATGTCACATATAGAAAGGCGACAGCTCAACAAGCAGCCTTGAACAGGCAGCAAACACGAAAAAAGAGGGTGTGCGGAGTGTATGGGACGTGCGCTGGGAACGATCCTAGCGTACATCCCATAGACCTCCTAGTTGTGAAACTGTCGCATTTCCATATGTTGCATTTTGGTCGAGGCGCTGGGTGCGATCCCAGCGTGCTTCACATACACTTCCGCACACCGTCGTTACTCGTGCTTGCTAGCTCCTGAAGGCTGCTTCTAGAACTGTCGCCTTTTCATATGTGACATTTTGGTGTAGGCGCTGGGTGCGATCCCAGCGTGCGTCCCATACACCTCCGCACACCTTCGTTACTCGTGCTTGCTGGCTGCGGAAGGCTTCTTGTAGAACTGTCGCCTTTCCATATGTGACATTTTGGGGCAGGCGCTGGGTGCGATCCCAGCGTGCGTCCCATACACTTCCGCGCACCCTCGTTTCTCGTACTTGCTGGCTGCTGAAGACTGCTTGTATAACTGTCGCATTTCCATATTTGGCATTTTAGTGGAGGCGCCGGGCACGATCCCAGCGTACGTTCCATACACCTATGCATACCCTCGTTTTTCGCGCTGGCTGGCAGCAGAAGGATGCTTGTGGAACTGTCGTCGTACTATACGTGGCATTTTTGTGGAGGCGCTTGGTCGCGATCCTAGCGTACATCCCATACACTTCCTCCCGCCCCCGTTTCCCGCGCTTGCTCGCTTCTGAAGGCTGCTTGTGGAACTGTAGCATTTTCATATGTGACATTTTGGTGAAGGCGCTGGGCTCGATCCCAGCGTACCTCCCATACACTTCCACACACCCTCGTTTCTCGTGCTTGCTGGCTCCTGAAAGCTGCTTGTAGAACTGTCGCCTTTTCATATGTGACATTTTGGTGGAGGCGCTGGACACGATCCCAGCGTACGTCCCATACGCATCCGCATACCCTTGTTTCTCCCGCTTGCTGGCTGGTGAAGGCTGCTTGTTGAATTGTCGCCTTTCCATATGTGACATTTTGGTGAGGCGCTGGGTGCAATACCAGCATACGTCCCATATACTTCCGCAAATCCTCGTTTCTCGTGCTTGCTGGCTGCTGAAGGCTGCTTGTAGAACTGTCGCCTTTCCATATGTGACAGTTTGGTGGAGGCGATGGGCGCGATACCAGCGCACGTCCCATACACCTTAACATACCCTCGTTTCTCATGCTTGCTGGCTGCTGAAGGCTGCTTGTAGAAATGTCACTTTTCCATATGTGACATTTTGGTGGAGGCGCTGGGCGCAATCCAAGCGTACGTGCCATACACCTCCGCATACCGTCGTTGCTCGCGCTTGCTGCCTGCTGAAGGCTGCTTGTAGAACTGTCGCTTTTCCATATGTGACATTTTCGTGGAGGCGCTGTGTGCTACTCGAGCGTACGTCCAATACACTTCTACACACCCGCGTTTCTCTCGCTTTCTGGCTGCTGAAGGCTGCTTGTAGAACTTTCGGTTTTCCATTTGTGACATTTTGGTGGAGGCGCTGGGTGCGATCCCATCGTACGTCCCATATACTTCCGCACACCCTCGTTTCTCGTGCTTGCTGACAGCTGAAGGCTGTTATGGAACAGTCGTCGCACCATGATTGGCTTTTTTGTGGAGGCGCTTGGACGCGATCCTAGCGTACATCCCATACACTTCGTCACACCCTCGTTTCTCGCGCTTCCTGGCTGCTGAAGGCTGCTCGTAGAACTGTCGCCTTTCTATATGTGACATTTTGGTGGAGGCGCTGGGTGCGATCCCAGCGCACGTCCCATACACCTCAGCATACCTTCGTTTCTCGTGCTTGCTGGCTGCTGAAGGCTACTTCTAGAACTGTCGCCTTTCCATATGTGACATTTTGGTGGAGGCGCTGGGAACGATCCCAGAGTTCGTCCCATATAATCCGCACGCCCTCTTTTCCAGTGCTTGCTGGCTGTTCAAGGCTGCTTGTAGAACTGTCGCCTTTCTATATGTGACACCTTGGTGGAGGCGCTGGGACCGATCTCAGCGTACATGCCATACGCTTCCGCACGCCCTCATTTCTCGTGCTTGCTGGCTGCTGAAGGCTGCTTGTAGAACTGTCGCCTTTCCATTTGTGACATTTTGGTGGAGGCGCTGGGAACGATCCTAGCGTACGTCCCATAGACCTCCGCAAACTCGTTTCTCGCGCTTGATGGCTGCTGTAGGCTGCTTATGTAACTGTCGTCGTATCATACGTGGCATTTTGTGGAGGTGCTTTTGCGCGATCCTGGCGTACATTCCATACACTTCCTCAAGGCCTCGTTTCCCGCGCTCGATGGGTGCTGAAGGCTGCTTGTAGAGCTGTCGCCCTTCCATATTTGACATTTTGGTGGAGGCGCTGGACGCGATCCCAGCGTATGTCTCATACACTTCTGCACACCCGCGCTTCTCGTGCTTGCTGGCTGCTAAAGGCTGCTTGTAGAACTGTCACCTTTCCATATGTGCCTTTTTGTTGGAGGCGCTGGGCGCGATCCCAGCGTACGTCCCGTACACCTCCGCATACCCTCGTTTCTCGTGCTTGCTGGCTGCTGAAGGGTGCTTGTAGAACTGTCGCTTTTCCATATGTGACATTTTGGTGGAAGCGCTGGGCTGGATCTTAGCGAACGTCCCATACAAATCCACAAACCCCCATGTCTCGCGCTCGCTGGCTGCTGAAGGCTGCTTGTAGAACTGTCGCATTTCCATATGTTGCATTTTGGATGAGGCGCTGGGTGCGATCCCAGCGTGCGTCCCATACACTTCCGCACACCCTCATTACTCGTGCTTGCTGGCTCCTGAAGGCTGCTTGTAGAACTGTCGCCTTTTCATTAGTGACATTTTGGTGGAGGAGCAGGGTGCGATCCCAGAGTGCGTCACATACACATCCGCATACCCTTGTTTCTCGCGCTTGCTGGCTGGTGAAGGCTGCTTGTAGAACTTTCGGCTTTCCATTTGTGTCATTTTGGTGGAGGCGCTGAGCTCGATCTCAGCGTACCTCCCATACACTTCCGCACATCCTCGTTTCTCGTGCTTGCTGGCTCTTGAAGGCTGCTTGTAGAACTGTCGCCTCTCCATATGTGACAATTTGGTGGAGGCGCTGGGCTCGATCCCAGCGTACCTCCCATACACTTCCGCACGCCCTCGTTTCTCGCGCTTACTGGCTGGTGAAGGCTGCTTGTAAAACTGTCGCATTTCGAAATGTTGCATTTTGGTGGAGGCGCTTGGTGCGATTCCAGCTTACGTCCCATACACCTCCGCATGCTTTCGTTTCTCGCACTTGCTGGCTGCTGATGGCTGGTTGTAGAACTGTCCCCTATCCATATGTGAATTTTTGGTGGAGGCGCTGAGACCGATGCAAGCGAACGTCCCATACACCTCCACATACCCTCGTTTCTCGCGCTTGCTGGCTGCTGAAGGCTGCTTATAGAAATGTCGCCTTTCCATATGTGACATTTTGGTAAGGTGCTGGGTGCGATTACAGCGTACGTCCAATACACTTCCGCACACCCTCGTTTCTCGTGCTTGCTGGCTGCTGAAGGCTGCTTGTAGAACTATCGCCTCTCCATATGTGACATTTTGGTGCACGCGGTCTAAACGTTCACAGCGTACATTCCTTACACCTCCGCACACTCTCGCTTCTCGTGCTTGCTGGCTGCTGAAGGCTACTTTTAGAACTGTCGCCTTTCTATATGTGACATTTTGGTGGAGGCGCTTGAACGCAATCCTAGCGTACATCCCATACACTTCGTCACGCCCTTGTTTCTCGCGCTTGCTGGCTGCTGAAGGCTGCTTGTAGAGCGGTCGTCTTTCCATATGTGACATTTTGTTGGAGGCGCTGGGAACGATCCCAGCGTACGTCCCATACACTCCGCACACCCTCTTTTCGCGTGTTTGCTGGCTGTTCAAAGCTGCTTGTAGAACCGTCGCTTTTCCATATGTGACATTTTGATGGAAGCGCTGGGCTGGATCCCAGCGAACGTCCCATACACCTCCGCAAACCCTCATGTCTCGCGGTTGCTGGCTGCTGAAGGCTGCTTGTAGAACTGTCGCTTTTCCATATGTGACATTTTGGTGGAGGTGCTGGGTGCGACTCCAGCGTACGTCCCATACACTTCCGCACACCCGCGTTTCTCGCGCTTGCGGGCTGCTGAAGGCTGCTTGTAGAACTTTTGGTTTTCCATTTGTGACATTTTGGTGGAGGCGCAGGGAATGATCCCATCGTACGTCCCATATACATCCGCACACCCTCGTTTCCCGTGCTTGCTGGCAGCTGAAGGCTGTTATAGAACTGTCGTCGTACCATGCGTGGCTTTTTTTGTTGAGGCGCTTGGACGCGATCCTAGCGTACATCAAATATACTTCGTCACGCCCTCGTTTCTCGCGCTTCCTGGATGCTGAAGGCTGCTCGTAGAACTGTCGCCTTTCCATATGTGACATTTTGGTGGAAGCGCTGGGTGCGATCCCAGCGTACGTCCCATACACTTCCGCGCAATCTTGTTTCTCGTACTTGCTGGCTGCTGAAAACTGCTTATATAACTGTCGCATTTCCATATGTTACATTTTGGTGGAGGCGCTGGGCACGACCCCAGCGTACCTCCCATACACTTCCGCACACCCTCGTTTCTCGTGCTTGCTGGCTCCTGAAGGCTGCTTGTAGAACTGTCGCCTCTCCATATGTGACATTTTGGTGGAGGCGCTGGGAACGAACCGGCGTACGTCCCATACACTTCCTCACGGCCTCATTTCTCGCGCTTGCTGGCTGCTGAAGGCTGCTTGTAGAACTGTCGCCTTGCTATATTTGACATTTTGGTGAGGTGCTGGGTGCGATCCCTGCGTACGTCCCATAAAATTCCGCATACTTTGGTTACTCACGCTTGCTGGCAGATGAAGGCTGCTTGTAGAACTGTCGCTTTTCCATATGTGACATTTTGGTGGAGGCGCTGGGCGCGACTCCAGCGTACGTCCCATTCACTTCTGCACACCCGCGTTTCTCGCGCTTGCTGGCTACTGAAGGCTGCTTGTAAAACTTTAGGTTTTCCATTTATAATATTTTGGTGGCGGCGCTGGGTGCGATCCCATCGTACGTCCCATATACTCCGCACACCCTCGTTTCTCGTGCTTGCTGGCAGCTGAAGGCTGTTATGTAACAGTCGTCGTACCATGCGTGGCTTTTTGTGGAGGCGCTAGGACGCGATCCTAGCGTACATCCCATACACTTCATCACGCCCTCGTTTCTCGCGCTTCCTGGCTGCTGAAGGCTGCTAGTAGAACTGTCGCCTTTCCATATGTGACATTTTGGTGGAGGCGCTTTGTGCTATCCCAGCTTACGTCCCATACACCTCCGCATGCTTTCGTTTCTCGCGCTTCCTGGCTGCTGAAGGCTGCTCGTAGAACTGTCGCCTTTCCATATGTGACATTTTGGTGGAGGCACTTGGTGCGATTCCAGCTTACGTCCCATACACCTCCGCATGCTTTCGTTTCTCGCACTTGCTGGCTGCTGATGGCTGGTTGTAGAACTGTCCCCTATCCATATGTGAATTTTTGGTGGAGGCGCTGAGACCGATGCAAGCGAACGTCCCATACACCTCCACATACCCTCGTTTCTCGCGCTTGCTGGCTGCTGAAGGCTGCTTATAGAAATGTCGCCTTTCCATATGTGACATTTTGGCTGACGCGGGCTAAACGTTCACAGCGTACATTCCATACACCTCCGCACACTCTCGCTTTTCGTGCTTGCTGGCTGCTGAAGGCTGCTTTTAGAACTGTCGCCTTTCCATATGTGACATTTTGTTGGAGGCGCTTGAACGCAACCCTAGCGTACATCCCATACACTTCGTCACGCCCTTGTTTCTCGCGCTTGCTGGCTGCTGAAGGCTGCTTGTAGAGCGGTCGTCTTTCCATATGTGACATTTTGTTGGAGGCGTTGGGAACGATCCCAGCGTACGTCCCATACACTCCGCACACCCTCTTTTCGCGTGTTTGCTGGCTGTTCAAAGCTGCTTGTAGAACTGTCGCTTTTCCATATGTGACATTTTGATGGAAGCGCTGGGCTGGATCACAGCGAACGTCCCATACACCTCCGCAAACCCTCATGTCTCGAGGTTGCTGGCTGCTGAAGGCTGCTTGTAGAACTGTCGCTTTTCCATATGTGACATTTTGGTGGAGGTGCTGGGTCGATCCCAGCGTGCGTCCCATACACCTCCGCACACCCTCGTTACTCGCGCTTCCTGGCTGGTGAAGGCTGCTTGTAGAACTTGCGGCTTTCCATTTGTGTCATTTTGGTGGAGGCGCTGGGTGCGATCCCAACGTACGTCCCATATACTTCCGCGCACCCTCGATTCTCGTGCTTGCTGGCAGCTTAAGGCTGCTTGTAGAACGGTCGCCTTTCAATATGTGGCATTTTGGTGCAACGCTGGGCACGATCCCAGCGTACGTCCCATACAATTCCGCATACCCTCTTTTCTCGCTCTTGCTGGCTGCTGAAGGCTGCTTGTAGAACTCTCGCCTTTCCATATGTGACATTTTTTGGAGGCGCTGGGAACGATCCCATCGTACGTCCCATACACCTCCCCATACTCTCGTTTCTCGTGCTTGCTGGCTGCTGATGGCTGCTTGTAGAACTGTCCTCTTTCCCTATGTGAAATTTTGGCGGAGGCGCTGAGCACGATGCCAGCGTACGTCCCATACACCTCCGCATACCATCGTTTCTCGCGCTTGCTGGCAGCTGAAGGCTGTTACGGAACTGTCGTCGTACCATGCGTGGCTATTTTGTGGAGGCGCTTGGACGCTATCCTTGCGTACATCCCATAAACGTCGTCACGCCCTCGTTTCTCGCGCTTACTTGCTGCTGAAGGCTGCTTGTAGAACTGTCGCCTTTCCATATGTGACTTTTTGGTGGAGGCGCTGAGTGCGATCCCAGCGTTCGTCCCATACACTTCCGCAAACCCTCGTTTCTCGTACATGCTGGGTGCTGAAGACTGCTTGTATAACGGTCGCATTTCCATATTTGACATTTTGGTGGAAGCGCTGGGCTGGATCCCAGCGAACGTCCCATAGACCTCCGCAAACCCTTATGTCTCGCGCTTGCTGGCTGCTGAAGGCTGCTTGTAAAACTGTCGCTTTTCCATATGTGACATTTTGGTGGAGGCGCTGGGTGCGACTCCAGCGTACGTCCCATACACTTCCGCACACCCGCGTCTCTCGCGCTTGCTGGCTGCTGAAGGCTGCTTGTAGAACTTTAGGTTTTCCATTTGTGATATTTTGGTGGAGGCGATGGGTGCGATCCCATCGTACGTCCCATATACTTCCGCACACCCTCGTTTCTCGTGCTTGCTGGCAGCTGAAGGCTGTTATGGAACAGTCGTCGTACCATGCGTGGCTTTTTTGTGGAGGCGCTTGGACGCGATCCTAGCGTACATCCCATACTCTTCATCACGCCCTCGTTTCTCGCGCTTCCTGGCTGCGGAAGGCTGCTCGTAGAACTGTCGCCTTTCCATAGGTGACATTTTGGTGGAGGCGCTGGGTGCGATCCCAGCGTATGTCCCATACACTTCCGCACACTCTCGTTTCTCGTACCTGCTCGCTGCTGAATACTGCTTGTATAACTCGCATTTCCATATGTGACATTTTGGTGGAGGTGCTGGGCTCGATCCCAGCGTACCTCCCATACACTTCCGCACGCCCTCGTTTCTCGCGCTTACTGGCTGGTGAAGGCTGCTTGTAAAACTGTCGCATTTCCAAATGATGCATTTTGTTGGAGGCGCTGGGTTCGATTCCAGCTTACGTCCCATACACCTCCGCATGCTTTCGTTTCTCGCACTTGCTGGCTGCTGATGGCTGGTTGTAGAACTGTCCCCTATCCATATGTGAATTTTTGGTGGAGGCGCTGAGACCGATGCAAGCGAACGTCCCATACATCTCCACATACCCTCGTTTCTCGCGCTTGCTGGCTGCTGAAGGCTGCTTATAGAAATGTCGCCTTTCCATATGTGACATTTTGGTGACGTGCTGGGTGCGATTACAGCGTACGTCCAATACACTTCCGCACACCCTCGTTTCTCGTGCTTGCTGGCTGCTGTAGGCCGCTTGTAGAACTATCGCCTCTCCATATGTGACATTTTGGTGGACGTGGTCTAAACGTTCACAGCGTACATTCCATACACTTCCGCACACTCTCGCTTCTCGTGCTTGCTGGCTGCTGAAGGCTGCTTTTAGAACTGTCGCCTTTCCATATGTGACATTTTGGTGGAGGCGCTTGAACGCAATCCTAGCGTACATCCCATACACTTCGTCACGCCCTCGTTTCTCGCGCTTGCTGGCTGCTGAAGGCTGCTTGTAGAGTTGTCGTCTTTCCATATGTGACATTTTGTTGGAGGCGCTTGGCTGGATCCCAGCGAACGTCCCATGCACCTCCGCAAACCCTCATGTCTCGCGGTTGCTGGCTGCTGAAGGCTGCTCGTAGAACTGTCGCTTTTCCATATGTGACATTTTGTTGGAGGCGCTGGGAACGATCCTAGCGTACGTCCCATACACTCCGCACACCCTCTTTTCGCGTGTTTGCTGGCTGTTCAAAGCTGCTTGTAGAACTGTCGCCTTTCTATATGTGACATTTTGGTGGAGGCGCTGGGTGCGATCCCATATTACGTCCCATATACTTCCGCACACCCTCGTTTCTCGCGCTTGCTTGCAGCTGAGGGCTGTTGTGGAACTGTCGTCGTACCATGCGTGACATTTTGTAGGAGGCGCTGGGCGCGATCCCAGCGTACGTCCCATACACCTCCGCATACCCTCGTTTCTCATGCTTGCTGGCTGCTGAAGGCTGCTTGTAGAACTGTCGCTTTTCCATATGCGACATTTTGGTGGAAGCGCTGGGCTGGATCCCAGCGAACGTCCCATACACCTCCGCAAACCCTCATGTCTCGCGGTTGCTGGCTGCTGAAGGCTGCTTGTAGAACTGTCGCTTTTCCATATGTGACATTTTTGTGGAGGCGCTGGGTGCGACTCCAGCGTACGTCCCGTACACTTCCGAACACCCGCGTTTCTCGCGCTTGCTGGCTGCTGAAGGCTGCTTGTAGAACTTTTGGTTTTCCATTTGTGACATTTTGGTGGAGGCGTTGGGTGTGATCCCATCGTACGTCCCATATACATCCGCACACCCTCGTTTCCCGTGCTTGCTGGCAGCTGAAGGCTGTTATAGAACTGTCGTCGTACCATGCGTGGCTTTTTTTGTGGAGGCGCTTGGACGCGATCCTAGCGTACATCAAATGCACTTCGTCACGCCCTCGTTTCTCGCGCTTCCTGGATGCTGAAGGCTGCTCGTAGAACTGTCGCATTACCATATGTGACATTTCGTTGGAGGCGCTCGGCTCGACCCCAGCGTACCTCCCATACACTTCCGCACACCCTCGTTTCTCGTGCTTGCTGGCTCCTGAAGGCTGCTTGTAGAACTGTCGCCTCTCCATATGTGATATTTTGCTGGAGGCGCTGGGAACGATCCGGCGTACGTCCCATACACTTCCTCACGCCCTAATTTCTCGCGCTTGCTGGCTGCTGAAGGCTGCTTGTAGAACTGTCGCGTTGCTATATGTGACATTTTGGTGAGGTGCTGGGTGCGATCCCAGCGTACGTCCAATACACTTCCGCACACCCTCGTTTCTCGTGCTTGCTGGCTGCTGAAGGCTGCTTGTAGAACTATCGCCTCTCCATATGTGACATTTTGGTGGACGCGCTGTAAACGATCACAGCGTACATTCCATAAACTTCCGCACACTCTCGCTTCTCGTGCTTGCTGGCTGCTGAAGGCTGCTTGTAGAACTGTCGCCTTTCCATATGTGACATTTTGGTGCAGGCACTGGGCGCAATCCCAGAGTACGTCCCATAAAATTCCGCATACCTTCGTTTCTCACGCTTGCTGGCAGATGAAGGCTGCTTGTAGAACTGTCGCTTTTCCATATTTGACATTTTGGTGGAGGCGCTGGGAATGATCCCAGCGTACGTCCCATACACTCCGCACACCCTCTTTTATCGTGTTTGCTGGCTGTTCAATGCTGCTTGTAGAACGGTGGCATTTCTATATGTGACATTTTGGAGGAGGCGCTGGGTGCGATCTCATCGTACGTCACATATACTTCCGCACACCCTCGTTTCTCGTGTTTGCTGGCAGCTGAAGGCTGTTATGCAACTGTCTCTTTCCATGCGTGACATTTTGGTGGAGGCGCTGGGTGCGATCTTAGTGTACGTCCCATGCACTTCCGCACACTCTCGCTTCTCGTGCTTGCTGGCTGCTGGAGGCTGCTTGTAGAACTGTCGCTTTTCCATATGTGACATTTTGGTGGAGGCGCTGGATGCGACTCCAGCGTACGTCCCATACATTTCCGCACACCGGCGTTTCTCGCGCTTGCTGGATGCTGAAGGCTGCTTGTAGAACTTTCGGTTTTCTATTTGTGACATTTTGGTGGAGGCGCTGGGTATGATCCCACCGTACGTCCCATATACTTCCGCCCACCCTCGTCCCCCGTGCTTGCTGGCAGCTGAAGGCTGTTATGGAACTGTCGTCGTACCATGCGTGGTTTTTTTTTTGGAGGCGCTTGGACGTGATCATAGCGTACAAAAAATACACTTCGTCACGCCCTCGTTTCTCGCGCTTCCTGGCTGCTGAAGGCTGCTCGTAGAACTGTCGCATTTCCATGTGTGACATTTTGGTGGAAGCGCTGGGTGCGATCCCAGCGTACGTCCCATACACTTCCGCACACCCTCGTTTCTCATGCTTGCTGGCTGCTCAAGGCTGCTTGTAGAACTATCGCCTCTCCCTATGTGACATTTTGGTGGACGCGCTGTAAACGATCACAGCGTACATTCCATACACTTCCGCACACTCTCGCTTCTTGTGCTTGCTGGCTGCTGAAGGCTGCTTGTAGAACTGTCGCCTTTGCATATGTGACATTTTGGTGGTGGCGCTGGGTGCGACTCCAGCGTACGTCCCATACACTTCCGCACATCCGCGTTTCTCGCGCTTGCTGGCTGCTGGAGGCTGCTTGTAGAACCTTCGGCTTTTCATTTGGGACATTTTCGTGGAGGCGCTGGACACGATCCCAGCGTACCTGCCATACACGTCCACATACTCTCGTTTCTCGTGCTTGCTGGCTGCTGATGGCTGCTTGTTGAACTGTCCCCTTTCCATATGTGAAATTTTGGCGGAGGCGCTGAGCACGATGCCAGCGTACGTCCCATACACCTCCGCTTACCCTCGTTTCTCGCGCTTGCTTGCAGCTGAGGGCTGTTGTGGAACTGTCGTCGTACCATACGTGGCTTTCTTGTGGAGGCGCTTGGACGCGATCATAGCGTACATCCCATACACTTCGTCGCACCCTCGTTTCTCGCGCTTGCTGGCTGCTGAAGGCTGCTTGTAGAACTGTCGCCTTTCCATTTGTGACTTTTTGTGGAGGCGCTGGGTGCGATCCCAGTGTACGTCCCATACACTTCCGCGCACCCTCGTTTCTCGTACTTTCTGGCTGCTGAATACTGCTTGTATAACTGTCGCATTTCCATATTTGACATTTTGGTGGAGGCGGTGGGCACGATCCCAGCGTACATCCCATACACCTCCGGATACCCTCGTTTCTCGCGCTTGCTTGCTGCTGAAGGCTGCTTGTAGAACTGTCGCATTTCCAAATGTTGCATTTTGGTGGAGGCGCTGGGTGCGATCCCAGCTTACGTCCCATACACCTCCGCATGCTTTCGTTTCTCACGCTTGCTGGCTGCTGATGGCTGGTTGTAGAACTGTCCCCTTTCCATATGTGAATTTTTGGTGGAAGCGCTGAGCACGATGGCGGGGTACGTCCCATACACCTCCTCATACCCTTGTTTCTCGCGCTTGCTGGCTGGTGAAGGCTGCTTGTAGAACTGTCGCCTTTCCATATGAGACATTTTGGTGGAGGCGCTGGGTGCGACTCCAGCGTACGTCCCATACACTTCCGCACACCCGCGTTTCTCGCGCTTGCTGGCTGCTGAAGGCTGCTTGTAGAACTTTTGGTTTTCCATTTGTGACATTTTCATGGAGGCGTTGGGTGTGATCCCATCGTACGTCCCATATACATCCGCACACCCTCGTTTCCCGTGCTTGTTGGCAGCTGAAGGCTGTTATAGAACTGTCGTCGTACCATGCGTGGCTTTTTTTGTGGAGGCGCTTGGACGCGATCCTAGCGTACATCAAATACACTTCGTCACGCCCTCGTTTCTCGCGCTTCCTGGATGCTGAAGGCTGCTCGTAGAACTGTCGCCTTTCCATATTTGACATTTTGGTGGAAGCGCTGGGTGCGATCCCAGCGTACGACCCATACACTTCCGCACACCCTCGTTTCTCGTGCTTGCTGGCTGCTGAAGGCTGCTTGTAGAACTGTCGCCTTGCTATATGTGACATTTTGGTGGAGGCGCAGGGCGCAATCCCAGCGTACGTCCCATAAAATTCCGCATACCTTCGTTTCTCACGCTTGCTGGCAGATGAAGGCTGCTTGTAGAACTGTCGCTTTTCCCTATGTGACATTTTGGTGGAGGCGCTGGGTGCGACTCCAGCGTACGTCCCATACACTCCGCACACCCACTTTTCGCGTGTTTGCTGGCTGTTTAAAGCTGCTTGTAGACCTGTCGCCTTTCTATATGTGACATTTTGGTGGAGGCGCTGGGTGCGATCCCATATTACGTCCCATATACTTCCGCACACCCTCGTTTCTCGTGCTTGCTGGCAGCTGAAGGCTGTTATGGAACTGTCGCCTTTCCATGCGTGACATTTTGTAGGAGGCGCTGGGCGCGATCCCAGCGTACGTCCCATACACCTCCGCATACCCTCGTTTCTCATGCTTGCTGGCTGCTGAAGGCTGCTTGTAGAACTGTCGCTTTTCCATATGCGACGTTTTGGTGAAAGCGCTGGGCTGGATCCCAGCGAACGTCCCATACACCTCCGCAAAACCTCATGTCTCGCGGTTGCTGGCTGCTGAAGGCTGCTTGTAGAACTGTCGCTTTTCTATATGTGACATTTTGGTGGAGGCGCTGTGTGCGACTCCAGCGTACGTCCCATACACTTCCGCACACCCGCGTTTCTCGCGCTTGCTGGATGCTGAAGGCTGCTTGTAGAACTTTCGGTTTTCCATTTGTGACATTTTGGTGGAGGCGCTGGGTATGATCCCACCGTACGTCCCATATACTTCCGCACACCCTCGTTCCCCGTGCTTGCTGACAGCTGAAGGCTGTTATGGAACTGTCGTCGTACCATGCGTGGCTTTTTTTGTGGAGGCGCTTGGACGCGATCATAGCGTACATCAAATACACTTCGTCACGCCCTCGTTTCTCGCGCTTCCTGGCTGCTGAAGGCTGCTCGTAGAACTGTCGCCTTTCCATATGTGACATTTTGGTGGAGGCGCTGGGCGCGATCCCAGCGTACGTCCCATACAATTCCACATACCCTCGTTTCACACTCTTGCTGGCTGATGAAGGCTGCTTGTAGAACTGTCAGTTTTCCATATGTGACATTTTGGTGGAGGCGCTGTGCAGGATCCCAGCATACGTCCCATACACCTCCGCATACCCTCGCTTCTCGCACTTGCTGGCTGCTGAAGGCTGCATGTAGAACTGTCGCTTTTCCATATGTGACATTTTGGTGGAGGCGCTGGGTGCGACTCCAGCGTACGTCCCATAAACTTCCGCACACCCACGTTTCTCGCGCTTGCTGGCTGCTGAAGGCTGCTTGTAGAACTATCACCTTTCCATAAGTGACATTTTGGTGGAGGCGCTGGCAGCGATCCCAGCGTACGTCCCATACACCTCCGCATACCCTCGTTTCTCATGCTTGCTTGTTGCTGAAGGCTGCTTGTAGAACTGTCGCTTTTCCATATGCGACATTTTGGTGGAAGCGCTGGGCTGGATCCCAGCGAACGTCCCATACACCTCCGCAAACCCTCATGTCTCGCGGTTGCTGGCTGCTGAAGGCTGCTTGTAGAACTGTCGCTTTTCCATATGTGACATTTTTGTGGAGGCGCTGGGTGCGACTCCAGCGTACGTCCCATACACTTCCGAACACCCGCGTTTCTCGCGCTTGCTGGCTGCTGAAGGCTGCTTGTAGAACTTTTGGTTTTCCATTTGTGACATTTTGGTGGAGGCGTTGGGTGTGATCCCATCGTACGTCCCATATACATCCGCACACCCTCGTTTCCCGTGCTTGCTGGCAGCTGAAGGCTGTTATAGAACTGTCTTCGTACCATGCGTGGCTTTTTTTGTGGAGGCGCTTGGACGCGATCCTAACGTACATCAAATGCACTTCGTCACGCCCTCGTTTCTCGCGCTTCCTGGATGCTGAAGGCTGCTCGTAGAACTGTCGCATTACCATATGTGACATTTCGTTGGAGGCGCTCGGCTCGACCCCAGCGTACCTCCCATACACTTCCGCACACCCTCGTTTCTCGTGCTTGCTGGCTCCTGAAGGCTGCTTGTAGAACTGTCGCCTCTCCATATGTGATATTTTGTTGGAGGCGCTGGGAACGATCCGGCGTACGTCCCATACACTTCCTCACGCCCTAATTTCTCGCGCTTGCTGGCTGCTGAAGGCTGCTTGTAGAACTGTCGCGTTGCTATATGTGACATTTTGGTGAGGTGCTGGGTGCGATCCCAGCGTACGTCCAATACACTTCCGCACACCCTCGTTTCTCGTGCTTGCTGGCTGCTGAAGGCTGCTTGTAGAACTATCGCCTCTCCATATGTGACATTTTGGTGGACGCGCTGTAAACGATCACAGCGTACATTCCATAAACTTCCGCACACTCTCGCTTCTCGTGCTTGCTGGCTGCTGAAGGCTGCTTGTAGAACTGTCGCCTTTCCATATGTGACATTTTGGTGGAGGCGCTGTGCAGGATCCCAGCATACGTCCCATACACCTCCGCATACCCTCGCTTCTCGCACTTGCTGGCTGCTGAAGGCTGCATGTAGAACTGTCGCTTTTCCATATGTGACATTTTGGTGGAGGCGCTGGGTGCGACTCCAGCGTACGTCCCATAAACTTCCGCACACCCACGTTTCTCGCGCTTGCTGGCTGCTGAAGGCTGCTTGTAGAACTATCACCTTTCCATAAGTGACATTTTGGTGGAGGCGCTGGCAGCGATCCCAGCGTACGTCCCATACACCTCCGCATACCCTCGTTTCTCATGCTTGCTTGTTGCTGAAGGCTGCTTGTAGAACTGTCGCTTTTCCATATGCGACATTTTGGTGGAAGCGCTGGGCTGGATCCCAGCGAACGTCCCATACACCTCCGCAAACCCTCATGTCTCGCGGTTGCTGGCTGCTGAAGGCTGCTTGTAGAACTGTCGCTTTTCCATATGTGACATTTTTGTGGAGGCGCTGGGTGCGACTCCAGCGTACGTCCCATACACTTCCGAACACCCGCGTTTCTCGCGCTTGCTGGCTGCTGAAGGCTGCTTGTAGAACTTTTGGTTTTCCATTTGTGACATTTTGGTGGAGGCGTTGGGTGTGATCCCATCGTACGTCCCATATACATCCGCACACCCTCGTTTCCCGTGCTTGCTGGCAGCTGAAGGCTGTTATAGAACTGTCTTCGTACCATGCGTGGCTTTTTTTGTGGAGGCGCTTGGACGCGATCCTAACGTACATCAAATGCACTTCGTCACGCCCTCGTTTCTCGCGCTTCCTGGATGCTGAAGGCTGCTCGTAGAACTGTCGCATTACCATATGTGACATTTCGTTGGAGGCGCTCGGCTCGACCCCAGCGTACCTCCCATACACTTCCGCACACCCTCGTTTCTCGTGCTTGCTGGCTCCTGAAGGCTGCTTGTAGAACTGTCGCCTCTCCATATGTGATATTTTGTTGGAGGCGCTGGGAACGATCCGGCGTACGTCCCATACACTTCCTCACGCCCTAATTTCTCGCGCTTGCTGGCTGCTGAAGGCTGCTTGTAGAACTGTCGCGTTGCTATATGTGACATTTTGGTGAGGTGCTGGGTGCGATCCCAGCGTACGTCCAATACACTTCCGCACACCCTCGTTTCTCGTGCTTGCTGGCTGCTGAAGGCTGCTTGTAGAACTATCGCCTCTCCATATGTGACATTTTGGTGGACGCGCTGTAAACGATCACAGCGTACATTCCATAAACTTCCGCACACTCTCGCTTCTCGTGCTTGCTGGCTGCTGAAGGCTGCTTGTAGAACTGTCGCCTTTCCATATGTGACATTTTGGTGGAGGCACTGGGCGCAATCCCAGAGTACGTCCCATAAAATTCCGCATACCTTCGTTTCTCACGCTTGCTGGCAGATGAAGGCTGCTTGTAGAACTGTCGCTTTTCCATGTTTGACATTTTGGTGGAGGCGCTGGGAATGATCCCAGCGTACGTCCCATACACTCCGCACACCCTCTTTTATCGTGTTTGCTGGCTGTTCAATGCTGCTTGTAGAACGGTGGCATTTCTATATGTGACATTTTGGAGGAGGCGCTGGGTGCGATCTCATCGTACGTCACATATACTTCCGCACACCCTCGTTTCTCGTGCTTGCTGGCAGCTGAAGGCTGTTATGCAACTGTCTCTTTCCATGCGTGACATTTTGGTGGAGGCGCTGGGTGCGATCTTAGTGTACCTCCCATGCACTTCCGCACACTCTCGCTTCTCGTGCTTGCTGGCTGCTGGAGGCTGCTTGTAGAACTGTCGCTTTTCCATATGTGACATTTTGGTGGAGGCGCTGGATGCGACTCCAGCGTACGTCCCATACACTTCCGCACACCGGCGTTTCTCGCGCTTGCTGGATGCTGAAGGCTGCTTGTAGAACTTTCGGTTTTCTATTTGTGACATTTTGGTAAAGGCGCTGGGTATGATCCCACCGTACGTCCCATATACTTCCGCCCACCCTCGTCCCCCGTGCTTGCTGGCAGCTGAAGTCTGTTATGGAACTGTCGTCGTACCATGCGTGGTTTTTTTTTTTGGAGGCGCTTGGACGCGATCATAGCGTACAAAAAATACACTTCGTCACGCCCTCGTTTGTCGCGCTTCCTGGCTGCTGAAGGCTGCTCGTAGAACTGTCGCATTTCCATGTGTGACATTTTGGTGGAAGCGCTGGGTGCGATCCCAGCGTACGTCCCATACACTTCCGCACACCCTCGTTTCTCATGCTTGCTGGCTGCTCAAGGCTGCTTGTAGAACTATCGCCTCTCCCTATGTGACATTTTGGTGGACGCGCTGTAAACGATCACAGCGTACATTCCATACACTTCCGCACACTCTCGCTTCTTGTGCTTGCTGGCTGCTGAAGGCTGCTTGTAGAACTGTCGCCTTTGCATATGTGACATTTTGGTGGTGGCGCTGGGTGCGACTCCAGCGTACGTCCCATACACTTCCGCACATCCGCGTTTCTCGCGCTTGCTGGCTGCTGAAGGCTGCTTGTAGAACCTTCGGCTTTTCATTTGGGACATTTTCGTGGAGGCGCTGGACACGATCCCAGCGTACCTCCCATACACGTCCACATACTCTCGTTTCTCGTGCTTGCTGGCTGCTGATGGCTGCTTGTTGAACTGTCCCCTTTCCATATGTGAAATTTTGGCGGAGGCGCTGAGCACGATGCCAGCGTACGTCCCATACACCTCCGCTTACCCTCGTTTCTCGCGCTTGCTTGCAGCTGAGGGCTGTTGTGGAACTGTCGTCGTACCATACGTGGCTTTCTTGTGGAGGCGCTTGGACGCGATCATAGCGTACATCCCATACACTTCGTCGCGCCCTCGTTTCTCGCGCTTGCTGGCTGCTGAAGGCAGCTTGTAGAACTGTCGCCTTTCCATATGTGACTTTTTGTGGAGGCGCTGGGTGCGATCCCAGTGTACGTCCCATACACTTCCGCGCACCCTCGTTTCTCGTACTTTCTGGCTGCTGAATACTGCTTGTATAACTGTCGCATATCCATATGTCACATTTTGGCGGAGGCGCTGGGAACGAACCGGCGTACGTCCCATACACTTCCTCACGACCTCGTTTCTCGCGCTTGCTTGCTGCTGAAGGCTGCTTGTAGAACTCTCGCATTTCCAAATGTTGCATTTTGGTGGAGGCGCTGGGTGCGATCCCAGCTTACGTCCCATACACCTCCGCATGCTTTCGTTTCTCACGCTTGCTGGCTGCTGATGGCTGGTTGTAGAACTGTCCCCTTTCCATATGTGAATTTTTGGTGGAAGCGCTGAGCACGATGGCGGCGTACGTCCCATACACCTCCTCATACCCTTGTTTCTCGCGCTTGCTGGCTGGTGAAGGCTGCTTGTAGAACTGTCGCCTTTCCATATGAGACATTTTGGTGGAGGCGCTGGGTGCGACTCCAGCGTACGTCCCATACACTTCCGCACACCCGCGTTTCTCGCGCTTGCTGGCTGCTGAAGGCTGCTTGTAGAACTTTTGGTTTTCCATTTGTGACATTTTCATGGAGGCGTTGGGTGTGATCCCATCGTACGTCCCATATACATCCGCACACCCTCGTTTCCCGTGCTTGTTGGCAGCCGAAGGCTGTTATAGAACTGTCGTCGTACCATGCGTGGCTTTTTTTGTGGAGGCGCTTGGACGCGATCCTAGCGTACATCAAATACACTTCGTCACGCCCTCGTTTCTCGCGCTTCCTGGATGCTGAAGGCTGCTCGTAGAACTGTCGCCTTTCCATATTTGACATTTTGGTGGAAGCGCTGGGTGCGATCCCAGCGTACGACCCATACACTTCCGCACACCCTCGTTTCTCGTGCTTGCTGGCTGCTGAAGGCTGCTTGTAGAACTGTCGCCTTGCTATATGTGACATTTTGGTGGAGGCGCAGGGCGCAATCCCAGCGTACGTCCCATAAAATTCCGCATACCTTCGTTTCTCACGCTTGCTGGCAGATGAAGGCTGCTTGTAGAACTGTCGCTTTTCCCTATGTGACATTTTGGTGGAGGCGCTGGGTGCGACTCCAGCGTACGTCCCATACACTCCGCACACCCACTTTTCGCGTGTTTGCTGGCTGTTCAAAGCTGCTTGTAGACCTGTCGCCTTTCTATATGTGACATTTTGGTGGAGGCGCTGGGGGCGATCCCATATTACGTCCCATATACTTCCGCACACCCTCGTTTCTCGTGCTTGCTGGCAGCTGAAGGCTGTTATGGAACTGTCGCCTTTCCATGCGTGACATTTTGTAGGAGGCGCTGGGCGCGATCCCAGCGTACGTCCCATACACCTCCGCATACCCTCGTTTCTCATGCTTGCTGGCTGCTGAAGGCTGCTTGTAGAACTGTCGCTTTTCCATATGCGACGTTTTGGTGAAAGCGCTGGGCTGGATCCCAGCGAACGTCCCATACACCTCCGCAAAACCTCATGTCTCGCGGTTGCTGGCTGCTGAAGGCTGCTTGTAGAACTGTCGCTTTTCCATATGTGACATTTTGGTGGAGGCGCTGTGTGCGACTCCAGCGTACGTCCCATACACTTCCGCACACCCGCGTTTCTCGCGCTTGCTGGATGCTGAAGGCTGCTTGTAGAACTTTCGGTTTTCCATTTGTGACATTTTGGTGGAGGCGCTGGGTATGATCCCACCGTACGTCCCATATACTTCCGCACACCCTCGTTCCCCGTGCTTGCTGACAGCTGAAGGCTGTTATGGAACTGTCGTCGTACCATGCGTGGCTTTTTTTGTGGAGGCGCTTGGACGCGATCATAGCGTACATCAAATACACTTCGTCACGCCCTCGTTTCTCGCGCTTCCTGGCTGCTGAAGGCTGCTCGTAGAACTGTCGCCTTTCCATATGTGACCTTTTGGTGGAGGCGCTGGGCGCGATCCCAGCGTACGTCCCATACAATTCCACATACCCTCGTTTCACACTCTTGCTGGCTGATGAAGGCTGCTTGTAGAACTGTCAGTTTTCCATATGTGACATTTTGGTGGAGGCGCTGTGCAGGATCCCAGCATACGTCCCATACACCTCCGCATACCCTCGCTTCTCGCACTTGCTGGCTGCTGAAGGCTGCATGTAGAAGTGTCGCTTTTCCATATGTGACATTTTGGTGGAGGCGCTGGGTGCGACTCCAGCGTACGTCCCATAAACTTCCGCACACCCACGTTTCTCGCGCTTGCTGGCTGCTGAAGGCTGCTTGTAGAACTATCACCTTTCCATAAGTGACATTTTGGTGGAGGCGCTGGCAGCGATCCCAGCGTACGTCCCATACACTTCCGCGCACCCTCGTTTCTCGTACTTGCTGGCTGCTGAATACTGCTTTTCTATCTGTCGTTTTTCCACATGTGACATTTTGGTGGAGGCACTGGGCTCGACCCCAGCGTACTTTCCGTACACTTCCGCACACCCTCGTTTCTCTTGCTTGCTGGCTCCTGAAGGCTGCTTGTAGAACTGTCGCCTTTCCATATGTGACATTTTGGTGAGGTGCTGGGTGCGATCCCAGCGTACGTCCCATACACTTCCGTGCACCCTCGTTTCTCGTACTTGCTGGCTGCTGAAGACTGCTTGTATAACTGTCGCATTTTCATATGTGACATTTTGGTGGAGACGCTGGGCTCGATTCCAGCGTACATTCCATACACCTCCGCATACCCTCGTTTCTCGCTCTGGCTGGCTGCTGAAGGCTGCTTGTAGAAGTGTCACATTTCCACATGTGACATTTTCGTGGAGGCGCTGGGAACGATCCCAGCGTACGTCCCATACACTCCGCACAGCCACTTTTCTCGTGCCTGCTGGCTGTTCAAGGCTGCTCGAAGAACTGTCGCCTTTCCATATGTGACATATTGTTGGAGGCGCTGGGCGCGATCCCAGCGTACGTCCCATACACCTCCGCATACCCTCGTTTCTCATGCTTGCTGGCTGCTGAAGGCTGCTTGTAGAACTGTCGCTTTTCCATATGTGACATTTTGGTGGAAGCGCTGGGCTGGATCCCAGCGAACGACCCATACACCTCCGCAAACGCTCATGTCTCGCGCTTGCTGGCTGCTGAAGGCTGCTTGTAGAACTGTCGCTTTTCCATATGTGACATTTTGGTGGAGCCTCTGGGTGCGACTGGAGCTTACGTCCCATACACTTCCGCACACCCGCGATTCTCGCGCTTGCTGGCTGCTGAAGGCTGCTTGTAGAACTTTCGGTTTTCCATTTGTGACATTTTGGTTGACGCGCTGTAAACTATCACAGCGTACATTCCGTACACTTCCGCAGACTCTCGCTTCTCGTGCTTTCTGGCTGCTGAAGGCTGCTTGTAGAACTGTCGCCTTTCCATATGTGACATTTTGGTGGAGGCGCTGGGCGCAATCCCTGCGCACGTCCCATACACCTCCGCATACCCTCGTTTCTCATGCTTGCTGGCTGCTGAAGGCTGCTTGTAGAACTGTCGCTTTTCCATATGTGACATTTTGGTGGAAGCGCTGGGCTGGATCCCAGCGAACGTCCCATACACCTCCGCAAACCCTCATGACTCGCGCTTGCTGGCTGCTGA
This sequence comes from Amblyomma americanum, assembly GCF_052857255.1. Lineage (NCBI taxonomy): Eukaryota > Metazoa > Arthropoda > Arachnida > Ixodida > Ixodidae > Amblyomma > Amblyomma americanum. Next base: position 161,444,111 of record NC_135502.1, read on the forward strand.
AGACTGCTTGTAGAACTGTCGCTTTTCCATATGTGACATTTTGGTGGAGGCGCTGGGTGCGATCCCAGCGTTCCTCCCATACACTTCCGCACACCCGCGATTCTCGCGCATGCTGGCTGCTGAAGGCTGCTTGTAGAACTTTCGGTTTTCCATTTGTGACATTTTGGTGGAGGCGCTGGGTGCGATCCCAGCGTACGTCCCATACAATTCCGCGCACTCTCGTTTCTCGTACTTGCTGGCTGCTGAAGACTGCTTGTATAACTGGCGCATTTCCATATTTGACATTTTGGTGGAGGCGGTGGGCACGATCCCAGCGTACCTCCCATACACTCCGCACACCCACTTTTCTCGTGCCTGCTGGCTGTCCAAGGCTGCTTGTAGAACTGTCGCCTTTCTATATGTGACATATTGGTGGAGGCGCTGGGAACGATCCCAGCGTGCATGCCATACGCTTCCGCACGCCCTCATTTCTCGTGCTTGCAGGCTGCTGAAGGCTGCTTGTACAACTTTCGGTTTTCAATTTGTGACATTTTGGTGGAGGCGCTGGGTTCGATCCCATCCTACGTCCCATATACATCCGCACACCCTCGTTGCTCGTGCTTGCTGGATGCTGAAGGCTGTTATGGAACTGTCGTCGTACCATGCGCGGCTTTTTTGTGGAGGGGCTTGGACGCGATCCTAGCGTACAACCCATACACTTCGTCACGCCCTCGTTTCTCGCGCTTCCTGCATGAAGAAGGCTGCTCGGAGAACTGTCGGCTTTTGCATATGTGACATTTTGTTGGAGGCGCTGGGCGCGATCCCAGCGTACGTCCCATGCACCTCCGCATACCCTCGTTTCTCATGCTTGCTGGCTGCTGAACGCTGCTTGTCGAACTGTCGCTTTTCCATATGTGACATTTTGGTGGAAGCGCTGGGATGGATCCCAGCGAACGTCCCATACACCTCCGCAAACCCTCATGATTCGCGCTTGCTGGCTGCTGAAGGCTGCTTGTAGAACTGTCGCTTTTCCATATGTGACAATTTGGTGGAGGCTCTGGGTGCGACTCGAGCTTACGTCCCAAACACTTCCGCACACCCGCCATTCTGGCGCTTGCTGGCCGCTGAAGGCTGCTTGTAGAACTTTCGGTTTTCCATTTGTGACATTTTGGTGGAGGCGCTGGGTGCGATCCCCTTGTACGTCCCATATACTTCCGCACACCCTCATTTCTCGTGCTTGCTGGCAGCTGAAGGCTGTTACGGATTTGTCGTCGTACCATGCGTGGCTTTTTTGTGGAGGCGCTCGGAAGCGATCCTAGCGTACATCCCATACACTTCGTCACGCCCTCGTTTCTCGCGCATCCTGGCTGCTGAAGGCTGCGCGTAGAACTGTCGCCTTTCCATATGTGACATTTTCGTGGAGGCGCTGGATGCAATCCCAGCGTACTTCCCATACAATTCTGCATACCCTCGCTTCTCGCACTTGCTGGCTGCTGAAGGCTGCTTGTAGAACTATCGCTTCTCCATATGTGACATTTTTGTGGACGTGCTGTGCGCAATACCAGCGTACGTCCCATAAAATTCCGCATACCTTCGTTTCTCACGCTTGCTGGCTGATGAAGGCTGCTTGTAGAACTGTCGCTTTTCCATATGTGACATTTTGGTGCAGGCGCTGGGCGGGATCCCAGCATACGTCCCATACACCTCCGCATATCCTCGCTTCTCGCGCTTGTGGCTGCTGAAGGCTGCTTGTAGAATTGTCGCTTTTCCATATGTGACATTTTGGTGGATGCGCTGGGTGCGAATCCAGCGTACGTCCCACACACTTCCGCGCACAAGCGTTTCTCGCGCTGGCTGGCTGCTGAAAGCTGCTTGTAGAACCTTCGGCTTTCCATTTGCGACATTTTCGTGGAGGCGCTGAGTACGATCCAATCGTACGTCCCATATACTTCCGCACACCCTCGTTTCTCGTGCTTGCTGGCTCCTGAAGGCTGCTTGTAGAGCTGTCGCCTCTCCTTATGTGACATTTTGGTGGACGCGCTGTAAATGATCACAGCGTACATTCCATACACTTCCGCACACTCTCGCTTCTCGTGCTTGCTGGCTGGTGAAGGCTGCTTGTAGAACTGTCGCCTTTCCATTGTGAAGTTTTGGTGGAGGCGCTGGGCGCAATCCCAGCGTACGTCCCATAGAATTCCGCATACCCTTGTTTCTCACGCTTGCTGGCTGATTAAGGCTGCTTGTAGAACTGTCGCTTTTCCATATGTGCCATTTTCGTGGAGGCGCTGGACACGATCCCAGCATACCTCCCATACACCTCCACATACCCTCGTTTCTCTTGCTTGCTGGCTGCTGGAGGCTGCTTGTAGAACTGTCCCCTTTCGATATGTGAATTTTTGACGGAGGCGCTGAGCACGATGCCAGCGTACGTCCCATACACCTCCGCATACCCTCGTTTCTCGCGCTTGCTGGCAGTGGAAGGCTGTTATAGAACTGTCGTTGCACCATGCGTGGCTTTTTTGTGGAGGCGCTTTGACGCGATCCTAGCGTACATCTCATACACTTCGTCACGCCCTCGTTTCTCGCGCTTCCTGGCTGCTGAAGGCTGCTCGTAGAACTGTCGCCTTTCCATATGAGAAATTTTGGTGGAGGCGCTGGGTGCGATCCCAGCGTTCCTCCCATACACTTCCGCACACCCTCGTTTCTCATGCTTGCTGGCTCCTGAAGGCTGCTTGTAGAGCTGTCGCCTCTCCATATGTGACATTTTGGTGGAGGCGCTGGGAACGAACCGGCGTACGTCCCATACACTTGCTCACGCCCTCGTTTCTCGCGCTCACTCGCTGCTGAAGAGGCTTGTAGAACTGTCGCCTCTCTATATGTGACATTTTGGTGGACGCGCTGTAAATGATCACAGCGTACATTCCATACACTTCCGCACACTCTCGCTTCTCGTGCTTGCTGGCTGCTGAAGGCTGCTTTTAGAACTGTCGCCTTTCCATTGTGACGTTTTGGTGGAGGCGCTGGGCGCAATCCCAGCGTACGTCCCATAGAATTCCGCATACCCTTGTTTCTCACGCTTGCTGGCTGATGAAGGCTGCTTGTAGAACTGTCGCTTTTCCATATGTGCCATTTTCGTGGAGGCGCTGGACACGATCCCAGCGTACCTCCCATACACCTCCACATACCCTCGTTTCTCATGCTTGCTGGCTGCTGAAGGCTGCTTGTAGAACTGTCGCCTCTCCCTATGTGACATTTTGGTGGACGCGCTGTAAACGATCAAAGCGTACATTCCATACACTTCGTCACGACCTCGTTTCTCGCGCTTCCTGGCTGCTGAAGGCCGCTCGTAGAACTGTCGCCTTTCCATATGTGACATTTTGTTGGAGGCGTTGGGTGCGATCCCAGCGTACGTCCCATACACTTCCGCGCACTCTCGTTTCTCGTACTTGCTGGGTGCTGAATACTGCTTGTATAACTGTCGCATTTTCATATGTGACATTTTGGTGGAGGCGCTGGGCTCGATCCCAGCGTGCCTCCCATACACTTCCGCAAACCCTCGTTTCTCGTGCTTGCTGGCTCCTGAAGGCTGCTTGAAGAACTGTCGCCCCTCCATATGTGACATTTTGGTGGAGGCGCTGGGAACGAACCGGCGTACGTCCCATACACTTCCTCACGCCGTCGTTTCTCGCGCTTGCGGGCTGCTGAAGGCTGCTTGTAGAACTGTCGCATTTCCAAATGTTGCATTTTGGTGGAGGCGCTGGGTGCGATCCCAGCTTACGTCCCATACACCTCCCCATGCTTTCGTTTCTCGCGCTTGCTGGCTGCTGAAGGCTGGTTGTAGAACTGTCCCCTTTCCAAATGTGAATTTTTGGTGGAGGCGCTGAGACCGATGCAAGCGAACGTCCCATACACCTCCACATACCCTCGTTTCTCGCGCTTGCTGGCTGCTGAAGGCTGCTTGTAGAACTGTCGCCTTTCCATATGTGACATTTTGGTGAGGTGCTGGGTGCGAGCCCAGGGTACGTCCAATACACTTCCGCACACCCTCGTTTCTCGTGCTTGCTGGCTGCTGAAGGCTGCTTGTAGAACTATCGCCTCTCCATATGTGACATTTTGGTGGAGGCGCTGGGCGCAATCCCAGCGTACGTCCCATAGAATTCCGCATACCCTTGTTTCTCATGCTTACTGGCTGATGAAGGCTGCTTGTAGAACTGTCGCTTTTCCATATGTGACATTTTCGTGGAGGCGCTCGACACAATCCCAGCGTACCTCCTTTACACCTCCGCATACCCTCGTTTCTCGTGCTTGCTGGCTGCTGGTGGCCGCTTGTAGAACTGTCCCTTTTCGATATGTGAATTTTTGTCGTAGGCGCTGAGCACGATGCCAGCGTACATCCCATAAACCTCCGCATACCCTCGTTTCTCGCGCTTGCTGGCAGTTGAAGGCTGTTATAGAACTGTCGTTGTACCACGCCTGGCTTTTTTCTGGAGGCGCTTGGACGCGATCCTAGCGTACATCCCATACACTTCGTCACGCCCTCGTTTCTCGCGCTTGCTGGCTGCTGAAGTCTGCTTCTAGAACTGTCGCCTTTCCATATGTTACCTTTTGGTGGAGGCGCTGGGTGCGATCCCAGCGTACGTCCCATACACTTCCGCGCACCCTCGTTTCTCGTACTTGGTGGCTGCTGAAGCCTGCTTGTATAACAGTCGCACTTCCATATTTGACATTTTGGTGGAGGCGGTGGGCACGATTCCAGCGTACATCCCATACACCTCCGCATACCCTCGCCTCTCGCGCTTGCGTGCTGCTGAAGGCTGCTTGTAGAATTGTCGCTGTTCCATATGTGACATTTTGGTGGATGCGCTGGGTGCGACTCCAGCGTACGTCCCACACACTTCCGCGCACCCACGTTTCTCGCGCTGGCTGGCTGCTGAAGGCTGCTCTTAGAACTTTCGCCTTTCCATATGTGACATTTTGGTGGAGGCGCTGGGTGCGATCCCAGCGTTCCTCCCATACACTTCCGCACACCCTCGTTTCTCGTGCTTGCTGGCTCCTGAAGGCTGCTTGCAGAACTGTCGCCTCTCCATATGTGACATTTTGGTGGAGGCGCTGGGGACGAACCGGCGTACGTCCCATACACTTGCTCACGCCCTCGTTTCTCGCGCTTGCTCGCTGCTGAAGGCGGCTTGTAGAACTGTCGCCTCTCCATATGTGACATTTTGGTGGAGGCGCTGTAAATGGTCACAGCGTACATTCCATACACTTCCGCACACTCTCGCTTCTCGTGCTTGCTGGCTGCTGAAGGCTGCTTGTAGAACTGTCGCCTTTCCATATGTGACATTTTGGTGGAGGCGCTGGGCGCAATTCCAGCGTACGTCCCATAGAATTCCGCATACCCTTGTTTCTCACGCTTGCTGGCTGCTCGTGGCTGCTTCTAGAACTGTCGCCTTTCCATATGTGACTTTTTGGTGGAGGCGCTGGGTACGATCCCAGTGTACGTCCCATACACCTCCGCGCACCCTCGTTTCTCGTACTTGCTGGCTGCTGAAGGCTGCTCGGATAACTGTCGCATTTCCATATTTGACATTTTGGTGGAGGCGGTGGGCACGGTCCCAGCGTACATCCCATACACCTCCGGATACCCTCGTTTCTCGCGCTGTCTGGCAGCAGAAGGATGCTTGTGGAACTGCCGTCCTACTATACATGGCATTTTTGTGGAGGCGCTTGGATGCAATCCTAGCGTACATCCCATACACCTCGTCACGACCTCGTTTCTCGCGCTTCCTGGCTGCTGAAAGCTGCTTGTAGAACTGTCGCCTTTCCATATGTGAAATTTTGGTGGAGGCGCTGGGTGCGATCCCAGCGTTCCTCCCACACACTTCCGCACACCCTCGTTTCTCGTGCTTGCTGGCTCCTGAAGGCTGCTTGTAGAGCTGTCGCCTCTCCATATGTGACATTTTGGTGGAGGCGCTGGGAACAAACCGGCGTATGTCCCATACACTTGCTCACGCCCTCGTTTCTCGCGCTTACTCGCTGCTGAAGGGGCTTGTAGAACTGTCGCCTCTCTTTATGTGACATTTTGGTGGACGCGCTGTAAATGATCACAGCGTGCATTCCATACGCTTCCGCACACTTTCGCTTCTCGTGCTTGCTGGCTGGTGAAGGCTGCTTGTAGAACTGTCGCCTTTCCATTGTGAAGTTTTGGCGGAGGCGCTGGGCGCTATCCCAGCGTACGTCCCATAGAATTCCGCATACCCTTGTTTCTCACGCTTGCTGGCTGATGAAGGCTGCTTGTAGAACTGTCGCGTTTCCATATGTGCCATTTTCGTGGAGGCGCTGGACACGATCCCAGTGTACCTCCCATACACCTCCACATACCCTCGTTTCTCTTGCTTGCTGGCTGCTGGAGGCTGCTTGTAGAACTGTCCCCTTTCTATTTGTGAAACTTTGGCGGAGGCGCTGAGCACGATGCCAGCGTACGTCCCATACACCTCCGCATACCCTCGTTTCTCGCGCTTGCTTGCAGCTGAGGGCTGTTGTGGAACTGTCGTCGTACCATACGTGGCTTTTTTGTGGAGGCGCTTGGACGCGACCGTAGCGTACATCCCTTACACTTCGTCACGCCCTCGTTTCTCGCGCTTGCTGGCTGCTGAAGGCTGCTTGTAGAACTGTCGCCTTTCCATTGTGACGTTTTGGTGGAGGCGCTGGGCGCAATGCCAGCGTACGTCCCATAGAATTCCGCATACTCTTGTTTCTCACGCTTGCTGGCTGATGAAGGCTGCTTGTAGAACTGTCGCTTTTCCATATGTGCCATTTTCGTGGAGGCGCTGGACACGATCCCAGCGTACCTTCCATACACCTCCACATACCCTCGTTTCTCATGCTTGCTGGCTGCTGAAGGCTGCTTGTAGAACTGTCGCCTCTCCCTATGTGACATTTTGGAGGACGCGCTGTAAACGATCACAGCGTACATTCCATACACTTCCGCACACTCTCGCTTCTCGTGCTTGCTGGCTGCTGAAGGCTGCTTGTAGAACTGTCGACTTTCCATATGTGACATTTTGGTGGAGGCGCTGGGTGCGACTCCAGCGTACGTCCCATACACTTCCGCACATCCGCGTTTCTCTCGCTTGCTGGCTGCACATCCGCGTTTCTCGCGCTTGCTGGCTGCTGAAGGCTGCTTGTAGAACTTTCGGCTTTTCATTTGGGACATTTTCGTGGATGCGCTGGACACGATCCAAGCGTACTTCCCATACACCTCCACGTACTCTCGTTTCTCGTGCTTGCTGGCTGCTGATGGCTGCTTGTAGAACTGTCCCCTTTCTATTTGTGAAACTTTGGCGGAGGCGCTGAGCACGATGCCAGCGTACGTCCCATACACCTCCGCATACCCTCGTTTCTCGCGCTTGCTTGCAGCTGAGGGCTGTTGTGGAACTGTCGTCGTACCATACGTGGCTTTTTTGTGGAGGCGCTTGGACGCGACCGTAGCGTACATCCCTTACACTTCGTCACGCCCTCGTTTCTCGCGCTTGCTGGCTGCTGGAGGCTGCTTGTAGAACTGTCGCCTTTCCATATGTGACTTTTTGGTGGAGGCGCTGGGTACGATCCCAGTGTACGTCCCATACACTTCCGCGCACCCTCGTTTCTCGTACTTGCTGGCTGCTGAAGGCTGCTTGTATAACTGTCGCATTTCCATATTTGACATTTTGGTGGAGGCGGTGGGCACGATCCCAGCGTACATCCCATACACCTCCGGATACCCTCGTTTCTCGCGCTGACTGGCAGCAGAAGGATGCTTGTGGAACTGCCGTCGTACAATACATGGCATTTTTGTGGAGGCGCTCGGAAGCGATCCTAGCGTACATCCCATACACTTCGTCACGACCTCGTTTCTCGCGCTTCCTGGCTGCTGAAGGCCGCTCGTAGAACTGTCGCCTTTCCATATGTGACATTTTGTTGGAGGCGTTGGGTGCGATCCCAGCGTACGTCCCAAACACTTCCGCGCACTCTCGTTTCTCGTACTTGCTGGCTGCTGAATACTGCTTGTATAACTGTCGCATTTTCATATGTGACATTTTGGTGGAGGCGCTGGGCTCGATCCCAGCGTACCTCCCATACACTTCCGCAAACCCTCGTTTCTCGTGCTTGCTGGCTCCTGAAGGCTGCTTGTAGAACTGTCGCCCCTCCATATGTGACATTTTGGTGGATGCGCTGGGAACGAACCGGCGTACGTCCCATACACTTCCTCACGCCCTCGTTTCTCGCGCTTGCGGGCTGCTGAAGGCTGCTTGTAGAACTGTCGCATTTCCAAATGTTGCATTTTGGTGGAGGCGCTGGGTGCGATCCCAGCTTACGTCCCATACACCTCCCCATGCTTTCGTTTCTCGCGCTTGCTGGCTGCTGAAGGCTGGTTGAAAAACTGTCCCCTTTTCAAATGTGAATTTTTGGTGGAGGCGCTGAGACCGATGCAAGCGAACGTCCCATACACCTCCACATACCCTCGTTTCTCGCGCTTGCTGGCTGCTGAGGGCTGCTTGTAGAACTGTCGCCTTTCCATATGTGACATTTTGGTGAGGTGCTGGGTGCGAGCCCAGGGTACGTCCAATACACTTCCGCACACCCTCGTTTCTCGTGCTTGCTGGCTGCTGAAGGCTGCTTGTAGAACTATCGCCTCTCCATATGTGGCATTTTGGTGGAGGCGCTGGGCGCAATCCCAGCGTACGTCCCATAGAATTCCGCATACCCTTGTTTCTCATGCTTGCTGGCTGATGAAGGCTGCTTGTAGAACTGTCGCTTTTCCATATGTGACATTTTGGTGGGCGCGCTGTAAACGATCACAGCGTACATTCCATACACTTCCGCACACTCTCGCTTCTCGTGCTTGCTGGCTGCTGAAGGCTGCTTGTAGAACTGTCGACTTTCCATATGACATTTTGGTGGAGGCGCTGGGTGCGACTCCAGCGTACGTCCCATACACTTCCTCACATCCGCGTTTCTCGCGCTTGCTGGCTGCACATCCGCGTTTCTCGCGCTTGCTGGCTGCTGAAGGCTGCTTGTAGAACCTTCGGCTTTTCATTTGGGACATTTTCGTGGAGGCGCTGGACACGATCCCAGCGTACCTCCCATACACCTCCACGTACTCTCGTTTCTCGTGCTTGCTGGCTGCTGATGGCTGCTTGTAGAACTGTCCCCTTTCTATATGTGAAACTTTGGCGGAGGCGCTGAGCACGATGCCAGCGTACGTCCCATAAACCTCCGCATAGCCTCGTTTCTCGCGCTTGCTTGCAGCTGAGGGCTCTTGTGGAACTGTCGTCGTACCATACGTGGCTTTTTTGTGGAGGCGCTTGGACGCGACCGTAGCGTACATCCCTTACACTTCGTCACGCCCTCGTTTCTCGCGCTTGCTGGCTGCTGGAGGCTGCTTGTAGAACTGTCGCCTTTCCATATGTGACTTTTTGGTGGAGGCGCTGGGTACGATCCCAGTGTACGTCCCATACACTTCCGCGCACCCTCGTTTCTCGTACTTGCTGGCTGCTGAAGGCTGCTTGTATAACTGTCGCATTTCCATATTTGACATTTTGGTGGAGGCGGTGGGCACGATCCCAGCGTACATCCCATACACCTCCGGATACCCTCGTTTCTCGCGCTGACTGGCAGCAGAAGGATGCTTGTGGAACTGCCGTCGTACAATACATGGCATTTTTGTGGAGGCGCTCGGAAGCGATCCTAGCGTACATCCCATACACTTCGTCACGACCTCGTTTCTCGCGCTTCCTGGCTGCTGAAGGCCGCTCGTAGAACTGTCGCCTTTCCATATGTGACATTTTGTTGGAGGCGTTGGGTGCGATCCCAGCGTACGTCCCAAACACTTCCGCGCACTCTCGTTTCTCGTACTTGCTGGCTGCTGAATACTGCTTGTATAACTGTCGCATTTTCATATGTGACATTTTGGTGGAGGCGCTGGGCTCGATCCCAGCGTACCTCCCATACACTTCCGCAAACCCTCGTTTCTCGTGCTTGCTGGCTCCTGAAGGCTGCTTGTAGAACTGTCGCCCCTCCATATGTGACATTTTGGTGGATGCGCTGGGAACGAACCGGCGTACGTCCCATACACTTCCTCACGCCCTCGTTTCTCGCGCTTGCGGGCTGCTGAAGGCTGCTTGTAGAACTGTCGCGTTTCCAAATGTTGCATTTTGGTGGAGGCGCTGGGTGCGAGCCCAGCTTACGTCCCATACACCTCCCCATGCTTTCGTTTCTCGCGCTTGCTGGCTGCTGAAGGCTGGTTGTAGAACTGTCCCCTTTCCAAATGTGAATTTTTGGTGGAGGCGCTGGGCGCAATCCCAGCGTACGTCCCATAGAATTCCGCATACCCTTGTTTCTCATGCTTGCTGGCTGATGAAGGCTGCTTGTAGAACTGTCGCTTTTCCATATGTGACATTTTGGTGGACGCGCTGTAAACGATCACAGCGTACATTCCATACACTTCCGCACACTCTCGCTTCTCGTGCTTGCTGGCTGCTGAAGGCTGCTTGTAGAACTGTCGACTTTCCATATGTGACATTTTGGTGGAGGCGCTGGGTGCGACTCCAGCGTACGTCCCATACACTTCCGCGCACTCTCGTTTCTCGTAATTGCTGGCTGCTGAATACTGCTTGTATAACTGTCGCATTTTCATATGTGACATTTTGGTGGAGGCGCTGGGCTCGATCCCAGCGTACCTCCATACACTTCCGCAAACCCTCGTTTCTCGTGCTTGCTGGCTCCTTAAGGCTGCTTGTAGAACTGTCGCCCCTCCATATGTGACATTTTGGTGGAGGCGCTGGGAACAAACCGGCGTACGTCCCATACACTTCCTCACGCCCTCGTTTCTCGCGCTTGCGGGCTGCTGAAGGCTGCTTGTAGAACTGTCGCATTTCCAAATGTTGCATTTTGGTGGAGGCGCTGGGTGCGATCCCAGCTTACGTCCCATACACTTGCTCACGCCCTCGTTTCTCGCGCTCACTCGCTGCTGAAGGGGCTTGTAGAACTGTCGCCTCTCTATATGTGACATTTTGGTGGACGCGCTGTAAATGATCACAGCGTACATTCCATACACTTCCGCACACTCTCGCTTCTCGTGCTTGCTGGCTGCTGAAGGCTGCTTTTAGAACTGTCGCCTTTCCATTGTGACGTTTTGGTGGAGGCGCTGGGCGCAATCCCAGCGTACGTCCCATAGAATTCCGCATACCCTTGTTTCATCGCTTGCTGGCTGATGAAGGCTGCTTGTAGAACTGTCGCTTTTCCATATGTGCCATTTTCGTGGAGGCGCTGGACACGATCCCAGCGTACCTCCCATACACCTCCACATACCCTCGTTTCTCATGCTTGCTGGCTGCTGAAGGCTGCTTGTAGAACTGTCGCCTCTCCCTATGTGACATTTTGGTGGACGCGCTGTAAACGATCACAGCGTACATTCCATACACTTCCGCACTCTCTCGCTTCTCGTGCTTGCTGGCTGCTGAAGGCTGCTTGTAGAACTGTCGACTTTCCATATGTACAATTTTGGTGGAGGCGCTGGGTGCGACTCCAGCGTACGTCCCATACACTTCCGCACATCCGCGTTTCTCGCGCTTGCTGGCTGCTGAAGGCTGCTTGTAGAACCTTCGGCTTTTCATTTGGGACATTTTCGTGGAGGCGCTGGACACGATCCCAGCGTACCTCCCATACACCTCCACGTACTCTCGTTTCTCGTGCTTGCTGGCTGCTGATGGCTGCTTGTAGAACTGTCCCCTTTCTATATGTGAAACTTTGGCGGAGGCGCTGAGCACGATGCCAGCGTACGTCCCATAAACCTCCGCATAGCCTCGTTTCTCGCGCTTGCTTGCAGCTGAGGGCTCTTGTGGAAATGTCGTCGTACCATACGTGGCTTTTTTGTGGAGGCGCTTGGACGCGACCGTAGCGTACATCCCTTACACTTCGTCACGCCCTCGTTTCTCGCGCTTGCTGGCTGCTGAAGGCTGCTTGTAGAACTGTCGCCTTTCCATATGTGACTTTTTGGTGGAGGCGCTGGGTACGATCCCAGTGTACGTCCCATACACTTCCGCGCACCCTCGTTTCTCGTACTTGCTGGCTGCTGAAGACTGCTTGTATAACTGTCGCATTTCCATATTTGACATTTTGGTGGAGGCGGTGGGCACGATCCCAGCGTACATCCCATACACCTCCGGATACCCTCGTTTCTCGCGCTGACTGGCAGCAGAAGGATGCTTGTGGAACTGCCGTCGTACAATACATGGCATTTTTGTGGAGGCGCTTGGATGCAATCCTAGCGTACATCCCATACACTTCGTCACGACCTCGTTTCTCGCGCTTCCTGGCTGCTGAAGGCCGCTCGTAGAACTGTCGCCTTTCCATATGTGACATTTTGTTGGAGGCGTTGGGTGCGATCCCAGCGTACGTCCCAAACACTTCCGCGCACTCTCGTTTCTCGTACTTGCTGGCTGCTGAATACTGCTTGTATAACTGTCGCATTTTCATATATGACATTTTGGTGGAGGCGCTGGGCTCGATCCCAGCGTACCTCCCATACACTTCCGCAAACCCTCGTTTCTCGTGCTTGCTGGCTCCTGAAGGCTGCTTGTAGAACTGTCGCCCCTCCATATGTGACATTTTGGTGGAGGCGCTGGGAACGAACCGGCGTACGTCCCATACAGTTCCTCACGCCCTCGTTTCTCGCGCTTGCGGGCTGCTGAAGGCTGCTTGTAGAACTGTCGCATTTCCAAATGTTGCATTTTGGTTGAGGCGCTGGGTGCGATCCCAGCTTACGTCCCATACACCTCCCCATGCTTTCGTTTCTCGCGCTTGCTGGCTGCTGAAGGCTGGTTGTAGAACTGTCCCCTTTCCAAATGTGAATTTTTGGTGGAGGCGCTGAGACCGATGCAAGCGAACGTCCCATACACCTCCACATACCCTCGTTTCTCGCGCTTGCTGGCTGCTGAAGGCTGCTTGTAGAACTGTCGCCTTTCCATATGTGACATTTTGGTGAGGTGCGGGGTGCGAGCCCAGGGTACGTCCAATACACTTCCGCACACCCTCGTTTCTCGTGCTTGCTGGCTGCTGAAGTCTGCTTGTAGAACTATCGCCTCTCCATATGTGACATTTTGTTGGAGGCGCTGGGCGCAATCCCAGCGTACGTCCCATAGAATTCCGCATAACCTTGTTTCTCATGCTTGCTGGCTGATGAAGGCTGCTTGTAGAACTGTCGCTTTTCCATATGTGACATTTTCGTGGAGGCGCTGGACACGATCCCAGCGTACCTCCCTTACACCTCCGCATACCCTCGTTTCTCGTGCTTGCTGGCTGCTGGTGGCTGCTTGTAGAACTGTCCCCTTTCGATATGTGAATTTTTGACGTAGGCGCTGAGCACGATGCCAGCGTACATCCCATAAACCTCCGCATACCCTCGTTTCTCGCGCTTGCTGGCAGTTGAAGGCTGTTATAGAACTGTCGTTGTACCACGCGTGGCTTTTTTCTGGAGGCGCTTGGACGCGATCCTAGCGTACATCCCATACACTTCGTCACGCCCTCGTTTCTCGCGCTTGCTGGCTGCTGAAGTCTGCTTCTAGAACTGTCGCCTTTTCATATGTTACTTTTTGGTGGAGGCGCTGGGTGCGATCCCAGCGTACGTGCCATACACTTCCGCGCACCCTCGTTTCTCGTACTTGGTGGCTGCTGAAGCCTTCTTGTATAACAGTCGCACTTCCATATTTGACATTTTGGTGGAGGCGGTGGGCACGATCCCAGCGTACATCCCATACACCTCCGCATACCCTCGCCTCACGCGCTTGCTGGCTGCTGAAGGCTGCTTGTAGAATTGTCGCTTTTCCATATGTGACATTTTGGTGGATGCGCTGGGTGCGACTCCAGCGTACGTCCCACACACTTCCGCGCAGCCACGTTTCTTGCGCTGGCTGGCTGCTGAAGGCTGCTCGTAGAACTTTCGCCTTTCCATATGTGACATTTTGGTGGAGGCGCTGGGTGCGATCCCAGCGTTCCTCCCATACACTTCCGCACACCCTCGTTTCTCATGCTTGCTGGCTCCTGAAGGCTGCTTGTAGAGCTGTCGCCTCTCCATATGTGACATTTTGGTGGAGGCGCTGGGAACGAACCGGCGTACGTCCCATACACTTGCTCACGCCCTCGTTTCTCGCGCTCACTCGCTGCTGAAGGGGCTTGTAGAACTGTCGCCTCTCTATATGTGACATTTTGGTGGACGCGCTGTAAATGATCACAGCGTACATTCCATACACTTCCGCACACTCTCGCTTCTCGTGCTTGCTGGCTGCTGAAGGCTGCTTTTAGAACTGTCGCCTTTCCATTGTGACGCTTTGGTGGAGGCGCTGGGCGCAATCCCAGCGTACGTCCCATAGAATTCCGCATACCCTTGTTTCTCACGCTTGCTGGCTGATGAAGGCTGCTTGTAGAACTGTCGCTTTTCCATATGTGCCATTTTCGTGGAGGCGCTGGACACGATCCCAGCGTACCTCCCATACACCTCCACATACCCTCGTTTCTCATGCTTGCTTGCTGCTGAAGGCTGCTTGTAGAACTGTCGCCTCTCCCTATGTGACATTTTGGTGGACGCGCTGCAAACGATCACAGCGTACATTCCATACACTTCCGCACACTCTCGCTTCTCGTGCTTGCTGGCTGCTGAAGGCTGCTTGTAGAACTGTCGACTTTCCATATGTGACATTTTGGTAGAGGCGCTGGGTGCGACTCCAGCGTACGTCCCATACACTTCCGCACATCCGCGTTTCTCGCGCTTGCTGGCTGCTGAAGGCTGCTTGTAGAACCTTCGGCTTTTCATTTGGGACATTTTCGTGTAGGCGCTGGACACGATCCCAGCGTACCTCCCATACACCTCCACATACCCTCGTTTCTCATGCTTGCTGGCTGCTGAAGGCTGCTTGTAGAACTGTCGCCTCTCCCTATGTGACATTTTGGTGGACGCACTGTAAACGATCACAGCGTACATTCCATACTCTTCCGCACACTCGTTTCTCGCGCTTGCTCGCTGCTGAAGGCGGCTTGTAGAACTGTCGGCTCTCCATATGTGACATTTTGGTGGAGGCGCTGTAAATGGTCACAGCGTACATTCCATACACTTCCGCACACTCTCGCTTCTCGTGCTTGCTGGCTGCTGAAGGCTGCTTGTAGAACTGTCGCCTTTCCATATATGACATTTTGGTGGAGGCGCTGGGCGCAATTCCAGCGTACGTCCCATAGAATTCCGCATACCCTTGTTTCTCACGCTTGCTGGCTGCTGGTGGCTGCTTCTAGAACTGTCGCCTTTCCATATGTGACTTTTTCGTGGAGGCGCTCAGTGCGATCCCAGCGTACGTCATATACACTTCCGCGCACCCTCGTTTCTCGTACTTGGTGGCTGCTGAAGACTGCTTGTATAACTGTCGCACTTCCATATTTTACATTTTGGTGGAGGCGGTGGGCACGATTCCAGCGTACATCCCATACACCTCCGCTTACTCTCGTTTCTCGCGCTGGCTGGCAGCAGAAGGAAGCTTGTGGAACTGTCGTCGTACTATACATGACACTTTTGTGGAGGCGCATGGACGCGATACTAGCGTATCTCCCAAAATATTACGCATACCCTCGTTTCTCGCTCTTGCTGGCTGCTGAAGGCTGCTTGTAGAACTTTCGGTTTTAAATTTGTGACATTTTGTGGAGGCGCTGGGTGCGATCCCATCCTGCGTCCCATATACTTTCGCACACCTTAGTTTCTCGTGCTTGCTGGCAGCTGAAGGCTGTTATGGAACTGTTGTCGTTCAATGCGGGGCTTTTTTGTGGAGGCGCTTGGACGCGATCCTAGCGTACATCCCATACACTTCGTAGCGCCCTCGTTTCTCGCGCTTCCTGGATGCGGAAGGCTGCTCGTAGAACTGTCGCCTTTCCATATGTGACATATTGTTGGAGGCGCTGGGCGCGATCCCAGCGTACGTCCCATACACCTCCGCATACCCTCGTTTCTCATGCTTGCTGGCTGCTGAAGGCTGCTTGTAAAACTGTAGCTTTTCCATATGTGACAGTTTGGTGGAAGCGCTGGGCTGGATCCCAGCGAACGTCCCATACACCTCCGCAAACCCTCATGACTCGCGCTTGCTGACTGCTGAAGACTGCTTGTAGAACTGTCGCTTTTCCATATGTGACATTTTGGTGGAGGCTCTGGGTGCGACTCGAGCTTACGTCCCATACACTTCCGCACACCCGCGATTCTCGCGCTTGCTGGCTGCTGAAGGCTGCTTGTAGAACTTTCGGTTTTCCATTTGTGACATTTTGGTGGAGGCGCTCGGTGCGATCCCAGCGTACGTCCCATACACTTCCGCAGCATCTCGTTTCCCGTACTTGCTGGCTGCTGAAGACTGCTTGTATAACTGGCGCATTTTCATATTTGACATTTTGGTGGAGGCGGTGGGCACGATCCCAGCACACATCCCATACACCTCCGCATACCCTCGTTTCTCGCGTTGGCTGGCAGCAGAAGGATGCTTGTGGAACTGTCGTCGTACTATACATGGAATTTTTGTGGAGGCGCTTGGACGCGATCCTAGCGTACATCCCACACAATTCCGCATACCCTAGTTTCTCGCTCTTGCTGGCTGCTGAAGGCTGCTTATAGAACGGTCGTCTTTTCATCAGTGTCATTTTGGTGGAGGCGCTGGAAACGATCCCAGCGTACGTCCCATACACTCCGCACACCCACTTTTCTCGTGCCTGCTGGCTGTTCAAGGCTGCTCGGAGAACTGTCGCCTTTCCATATGTGACATTTTGTTGGAGGCGCTGGGGGCGATCCCAGCGTACGTCCCATACACCTCCGCATTCCCTCGTTTCTCATGCTTGCTGGCTGCTGAACGCTACTTGTCGAACTGTCGCTTTTCCATATGTGACATTTTGGTGGAAGCGCTGGGCTGGATCCCAGCGAACGTCCCATACACCTCCGCAAACCCTCATGACTCGCGCTTGCTGGCTGCTGAAGGCTGCTTGTAGAACTGTCGCTTTTCCATATGTGACATTTTGGTGGAGGCTCTGGGTGCGACTCGAGCTTACGTCCCATACACTTCCGCACACCCGCGATACTGGCGCTTGCTGGCCCCTGAAGGCTGCTTGTAGAACTTTCGGTTTTCCATTTGTGACATTTTGGTGGAGGCGCTGGGTGCGATCCCATCGTACGTCCCATATACTTCCGCACACCCTGTTGGCAGCCAGCTGAAGGCTGTTATGGAACTGTCGTCGTACCATGCGTGGCTTTTTTGTGGAGCCGCTCGGAAGCGATCCTAGCGTACATCCCATACACTTCGTCACGCCCTTGTTTCTCGCGTTTCCTGGCTGCTGAAGGCTGCTCGTAGAACTGTCGCCTTTCCATATGTGACATTTTGGTGGAGGCGCTGGGTGCGATCCCAGCGTACGTCCAATTCACTTCCGCGCATTCTCGTTTCTCGTACTTGCTGGCTGCTGAAGACTGCTTGTATAACTGTCGCATTTCCATATTTGACATTTTGGTGGAGGCGGTGGGCACGATCCCAGCGTACATTCCATACACCTCCGCATACCCTCGTTTCTCGCGCTGGCTGGCAGCAGAAGGATGCTTGTGGAACTTTCGTCGTACTATACATGGCATTTTTGTGGAGGCGCTTGGACGCGATCCTAGCGTACATCCCACACAATTCCGCATACCCTCGTTTCTCGCTCTGGCTTGCTGCTGAAGGCTGCTTGTAGAAGTGTCACCTTTCCATATGTGACATTTTGGTGGAGGCGCTGGGTGCGACTCGAGCTTACGTCCCATACACTTCCGCACACCCGCGATTCTCGCGCTTGCTTGCTGCTGAAGGCTGCTTGTAGAACTTTCGGTTTTCCATCTGTGACATTTTGGTGGAGGCGCTGGGTGTGATCCCAGCGTACGTCCCATACACTTCCGCGCACTCTCGTTTCTCGTACTTGCTGGCTGCTGAAGACTGCTTGTATAACTGGCGCATTTCCATATTTGACATTTTGGTGGAGGCGGTGGGCACGATCCCAGCGCACATCCCATACACCTCCGCATACCCTCGTTTCTCGCGTTGGCTGGCAGCAGAAGGATGCTTGTGGAACTGTCGTCGTACTATACATGGAATTTTTGTGGAGGCGCTTGACCAGGATCCTAGCGTACATCCCACACAATTCCGCATACCCTCGTTTCTCGCTCTTGCTGGCTGCTGAAGGCTGCTTATAGAACTGTCGTCTTTTCATAAGTGTCATTTTGGTGGAGGCGCTGGGAACGATCCCAGCGTACGTCCCATACACTCCGCACACCCACTTTTCTCGTGCCTGCTGGCTGTTCAAGGCTGCTTGTAGAACTGTCGCCTTTCTATATGTGACATTTTGGTGGAGGCGCTGGGAACGAACCCAGCGTACGTCTCATACACCTCCGCATACCCTCGTTTCTCGCCCTGGCTGGCAGCAGAAGGATGCTTTTGGAACTGTCTTCGTACAATACGTGGCGTTTTTGTGGAGGCGCTTGGACGCGATCCTAGCGTACATCCCACACAATTCCGCATACCCTCGTTTCTCGCTCTGGCTGGCTGCTGAATGCAGCTTGTAGAAGTGTCACCTTTCCATATGTGACATTTTGGTGGAGGCGCTGGAAACGATCCCAGCGTACGTCGCATACACTCCGCACACCCTCTTTTCTCGTGCTTGCTGGCTGTTCAAGGCTGCTTGTAGAACTGTCGCCTACTATATGTGACATTTTGGTGTAGACGCTGGGAACAATCCCAGCGTACATGCCATACGCTTCCGCAAGCCCTCATTTCTCGTGCTTGCTGGCTGCTGAAGGCTGCTTGTAGAACTGTCGCCTTTCCATTTGTGACATTTTGGTGGATGCGCTGGGAACAATCCTAGCGTACGTCCAATAGACCTCCGCAAACCCTCGTTTCTCGCGCTGGCTGGCAGCAGAAGGATGATTGTAGAACTGTCGTCGTACTATACGTGGCATTTTTGTGGGGGCGCTTGGACGCGATCCTAGCGTACATCCCATACACTTCCTCCCGCCCTCGTTTCCCGCGCTTACTGGCTGCTGAAGGCTGCTTGTAGAACTGTCGCATTTCCATATGTTGCATTTTGGTGGAGGCGCTGGGTGCGATCCCAGCGTGCGTCCGATACACTTCCGCATACCCTCGTTACTCGTGTTTGCTGGCTCCTGAAGGCTGCTTGTAGAACTGTCGCCTTTCCATATGTGACATTTTGGTGGAGGCGCTGGGTGCGATCCCAGCGTACGTCCCATACACTTCCGCGCACCCTCGTTTCTCGTACTAGCTGGCTGCTGAATACTGCTTGTATAACGGTCGCATTTCCATATTTGACATTTTGGTGGAGGCGTCGGGCACGATCCCAACGTACGTCCCATGCGCCTCCGCATACCCTCGTTTCTCGCAATGGCTGGCAGCAGAAGGATGCTTGTGGAACTGTCGTCGTACTATACGTGGCATTTTTGTGGAGGCGCTTGGACCCGATCCTAGCGTACATCCCATACACTTCATCCCACTTTCGTTTCCGGTGCTTCCTGGCTGCTGAAGGCTGCTTGTAGAACTGTCGCCTTTCCATATGCGACATTTTGGTGGAGGCGCTGCGCAGGATCCCAGCGTACGTCCCATACACTTCCGCAAAAACTCGTTTGTCGTGCTTGCTGGCTCCTGAAGGCTGCTTGTAGAACTGTCGTCTTTCCATATGTGACTTTTTGGTGGGGCGCTGGGTGCGATCCCAGCGTACATCCCATACACTTTCGCACACCCTCGTTTCTCGTGCTTGCTGGCTGATGAAGGCTGCTTGCAGAACTGCAGCCTCTCCACAGGTGACATTTTGGTGGAGGCGCTGGACATGATCCCAGCGTACGTCCCATACACCTCCGCATACCCTTGTTTCTCGTGCTTGATGGCTGCTGAAGGCTGCTTGTAGAACTGTCGCCTCTGCATATGTGACATTTCGGTGGAGGCGCTGGGAACGGTCACAGCGTACATTTCATACACTTCCGGACACTCTCGCTTCTCGTTCTTCCTGGCTGCTGAAGGCTGCTTTTAGAACTCTCGCCTTTCCATATGTGACATTTTGGTGGAGGCGCTGCGCGCGATCCCAGCGTACGTCCCATACACCTCAGCATACCCTCGTTTCTCACGCTTGCTGGCTGCTTGTAGAAATGTCACTTTTCCATACGTGACATTTTGGTGGAGGCGCTGGGCGTGATCCCAGCGTACGTCCCATTCACCTCCGCATACCCTCGATTTTCGCGCTTGCTGGCTGCTGAAGGCTGCTTGTAGAACTGTCGCTTTTCCATATGTGACATTTTGGTGGAGGCGCTGGGTGCTTCTCCAGCGTACATCCCATACACTTCCGCACACCCGCATTTCTCGCGCCTGCTGGCTGCTGAAGGCTGCTTGTAGAACTTTCGGCTTTCCATTTGTGTCATTTTGGTGGAGGCGCTTGGACGCGACCCTAGTGTACTATCCATAAACTTCCTCAAGCCCTCGTTTCTCGTGCTCGATGGCTGCCTAAGGCTGCTTATAGAACTGTCGCCTTTCCATATTTGACATTTTGGTGGAGGCGCTGGGAACGATCCCAGCGTACGTCTTATACACTTCAGCACACCCTCGCTTTTCGTGCTTGCTGGCTGCTGAAGGCTGCTTGTAGAACTGTCGCCTTTCCATATGTGACATTTTGTTGGAGGCGCTGGGCGCGATCCCAGCGTACATCCCATACTCCTCCGCATACCCTCGTTTCTCATGCTTGCTGGCAGCTGAAGGCTGCTTGTAGAACTGTCGCTTTTCCATATGCGACATTTTGGTGGAAGCGCTGGGCTGGATCCCAGCGTACGTCCCATACACCTCCGCAAACCCTCATGTCTCGCGCTTGCTGGGCACTGAAGGCTGCTTGTAGAACTGTCGCCTTTCCATATGTGACATTTTGGTGGAGGCACTGGGCTCGATCCCAGCGTACCTCCCCTACACTTCCACACACCCGCATTTCTCGCGCTTGCTGACTGCTGAAGGCTGCTTGTAGAACTTTCGGCTTTCCATTTGTGTCACTTTGGTGGAGACGCTTGGTATGATCCCAACGTACGTCCCATATACTTACGCACACCCTCGTTTCTCGTGCCTGCTGGCAGCTGAAGGCTGCTTGTTGAACGGTCGCCTTTCCATTTGTGACATTTTGGTGGAACGCTGGGCACGACCCCAGCGTACGTCCCATAAAATTCCGCAGACCCTCGTTTCTCGCTCTTGTTGGCTGCTGAAGGCTGCTTGTAGGATTGTCGCCTTTCCATATGTGACATTTTGGTGGAGGCGCTGGGAACGATCCCAGCGTACGTCCCATACACTCCGCACACCCTCTTTTCTCGTGCTTGCTGGCTTTTCAAGGCTGCTTGTAGAACTGTCGCCTTTCTATATGTGAAATTTTGGTGGAGGCGCTGGGAACGATCCCAGCGTACATGCCATACGCTT
The DNA here is from genome assembly GCF_052857255.1 of Amblyomma americanum. Classification (NCBI taxonomy): domain Eukaryota; kingdom Metazoa; phylum Arthropoda; class Arachnida; order Ixodida; family Ixodidae; genus Amblyomma; species Amblyomma americanum. The sequence continues at coordinate 161,465,614 of NC_135502.1, forward strand.
CCGCACGCCCTCATTTCTCGTGCTTGCTCTGTGCTGAAGGCTGCTTGTAGAACTGTCGCCTTTCCATTTGTGACATTTTGGTGGAGGCGCTGGGAACGATCCTAGCGTAAGTCCTATAGACATCCGCAAACTCTCGTTTCTCGCGCTTGCTGGCTGCTGTAGGCTACTTATGGAACTGTCGTCGTACCATACGTGGCATTTTGTGGAGGCGCTTGGACGCGATCCTAGCGTACATTCCATACAGTTCCTCAAGCCCTCGTTTTGTCGCACTCGATGGCTGCTGAAGGCTGCTTGTAGAACTATCGCCTTTCCATATTTGACATTTTGGTGGAGGCGCTGGAAACGATCCCAGCGTACGTCCCATACACTTCCGCACACCCTCGCTTCTCGTGCTTGCTGGCTGCTGAAGGCTTCTTGTAGAACTATCGCCTTTCCATATGTGACATTTTGGTGGAGGCATTGGGTGCGATCCTAGCGTACGACCCATACACTTACGCACACCTTCGTTTCTCGTACTTGCTGGCTGCTAAAGACTGCTTGTATAACTGTCGCATTTCCATATTTGATATTTTGGGGAGGCGCCGGGCACGATCCCAGCGTACGTCCCATACACCTCCGCATACCCTCGTTTCTCGCGCTGGCTGGCAGCAGAAGGATGCTTTTGGAACTGTCTTCGTACAATACGTGGCGTTTTTGTGGAGGCGCTTGGACGCGATCCTAGCGTACATCCCATACACTTCCTCTCGCCCTCGTTTCCCGCGCTTGCTGACTGCTGAAGGCTACTTGTAGGACTGTCGCCTTTCCATATGTGAAATTTTGGTGGATGCGCTGGGCTCGATCCCAGCGTACCTCCCATACACTTCCGCACACCCTCGTTTCTCGTGCTTGCTGGCTCCTGAAGGCTGCTTGTAGATCTGTCGCCTTTTCATGTGTGACATTTTGGTGGAGGTGCTGGACACGATGCCAGCGTACGTCCCATACACCTCCGCATACCCTTGTTTCTTGCGCTTGCTGCCTGGTGAAGGCTGCTTGTAGAACGGTCGCCTTTCCATATGTGACATTTTGGTGACCCTGCTGAAAAAATGTTACGACATATCCTATGACTTTTCTTGTACGAGGTTATTGCATCATAAAGCTATGATTTATCATGCATCATTAGTCTACGATATCGTACATCATTAATCTATGATATCATACATCATAAATCTATGACATCGTAGATCGTTAATCTACGATATCATACATTGTTAATCTATGACATCATACATCGTTAAGCTATGATGTCGTTCAGAATGGTATATGACAAATCATTCATCATTACGCATGCTGGGATTCAACAGATATATCGTGCACCACTACGCAACTACACCTAATATACCATGATGTGCTTGCACCAGAAATGCGCTGCTGCCAGCTGTATGGAAAGGGGCATATTGGCTAAGAATGTACATTCATGGTCAAAATATTGCTAGATCCGAGACTGTGAAAAAGTTCATTTAGTGCAGTTCGGGATAGAAATACAATGAAAAGCAGTGCCACATGAGGGCACATGCATGCTCCATCTTCCGGAGAAATAGGAGCTTACTGACCAGTGAGGAGTCAACACAGAAAAAAAATTTTCAGCGAATCCGCATTGTGCAAACTTTGGTCAATGATTTTACATGTACAATGAGCTTCCATATAAACGTAGCATTTAAAACTGCAGCAGTTTATTTATTTATTTATTTATTCAGATACCTACAGTGCCCTGAAATGGGCATTATTTTAGGGGGGAAAACAGAAAAATGGTACAGGTAGCACAATTCAGCAACAAAAAAAAATGTAATGCTATGTCCAAAGATTTATTTATCAAATACTGCCAACTGCCTCTTGGCAGTCAAAGCAGGAGTGGATACCTTGTTCTTGAATAATTTCCAAGTTGAGTTTAACAGCGGCCAGGAAATAAATCGCGTGATTGACAATCAGCAACGACGGAATGCGCACAATCAACAAATAGAAAAAAGAAAGAAGGAATACACTTCAAAAGGCGGATGGCAAAGCAGGCAGCGATGTAAAGAAATACTTGCTGCATCTCAGATAAGGTGACATGGCTGTTCCAAAAGATTCAACAGAAGGCATGTCAGCAACCTCGTAGGGTAAGGCATTCCACTCGGCTATGGTTCGAGGAAAGAATGAACGTTAGGTGTTAGTTTTAACCTGTGGCATTACAGCTGTCTTGCTGCGCTTACCTCTCGTTTTCCTGGATTCGTTGAAATGCATGTAAGTATGAAAATTGATTTTGAAATGGTTGTTCACAATATTGTACATCATTTGTAGGCAGTGTAGTTTGCGGCGCATTTCTAGCGACGGGAGCCCAGCTCGTGTTCTCAGGTCTGAAACAGATACTTCTATGGTAATTGCGTTGTGCTTTCTTTTGCACCCCTTCAATGTGTTTGATGTTTTTCTTAGTATGAGGGTCCCAAACAGTGCCAGTGTAATCAAGCATTGCCCTAACGAGTGTCGTGAATGCTGCAAGTTTTGTCACACTAGTGCAGTGCCTCATGCGATGCTTCAATAACCACAGCTGACTTAGGGACCCCAAACAACAATCAACTTGTGCATTCCAGGTTAATTTGGAGTCAATCATAACGCCCAGATATTTGAAGCTGTCAACCCACTTGACATCTGCATTGTTGATTTTGTAAGAATACATTAATGGTTTTTTCTTTCTTGTGACCATCATATGGGCAAATTTTGAGACATTTGAGATTCGATGTTCTGGTACACGATGCAGTCAATGGGGAAAAACCAGAGGTCATTTAAATAGATCAGAAAAAGAAGAGGTCCAAGGACAGATACTTGTGGTACTCCGGATACAAAAGCCGAACGGTAATTCGGACTTTCGGAGTTTTTTACACAGACATACTGTTGTCGATGGGATAAGGAACAATCAAGCTAGTTCAGAATTTGCACATTTTGCAATACAGTAGAACCCCGCTGTTACGTTCCTCACTGCTGCGTTTTCCCGGCTGTTACGTCGTTTTCGTCCGGTCCCGGCATAGCTCCCATAGGATCCAATGTATTGGGTACCCCGCTGTTACGTTGTAGCTGTGAAAACGTTCCCGCATGATACGTCGCAACCTGGCACCCCGAACCCGGCCGGGCAACGTGCGCCAACCGCCATTTTGACGAGTCTTGGCCAGGCTTGGCTACGGAATTGGCTACAAGACCATGGCCTCCGAGATCACCCCCTTGCATGCGCTGGGTTATTCTCGGAGGCCATAAAAAGCCGCACGCGAGTTGGAGAGATTGCCACTAGATGGCCACTGCCTCGTCAGCCGAAGCGAGTAAAACCAGCGGGCCCGCAGCAATCCAGTCTTTCTTGTTTGTGCGGACCCGCCGCGGTGGCTCAGTGGTTAAGGCGCTCGACTACTGATCCGAAGTTCCCGGGTTTGAATCCGACCGCGGCGGCTGCGTTCTTATGGAGGAAAAACGCTAAGGCGACCGTGTGCTGTGCGATGTCAGTGCACGTTAAAGATCCCCAGGTGGTCGAAATTATTCCGGAGCCCTCCACTACGGCACCTCTCTCTTCCTTTCTTCTTTCATTCCCTCCTTTATCCCTTCCCTTACGGTGCGGTTCAGGTGTCCAGCGATATATGAGACTGATACTGCGCCATTTCCTTTCCCGCAAAACCAATTATTAAATTATTATTATTATTACGTTTGTGCGGTTCAACCCATCAGAGTCGTCCGTGTCCTTCCGTCAACAGCTACGCTGCCTACGCCTCGTCAGGCCTCGCTAATCCAGTCTTTCTTGTTTGTGCGGTTCATCCCATCCGAGTCGTCCGTGTCCTCCCGTCAACACCTACGCTGCCTACACCTCGTCGGGCCTCGCTAACACCGCGAGCGATTTGTCGTCCTTTGATGGCGTCGCGCAAGCGCAAGGCGCTTTCCCTCGAGGAAAAGCAGGATGTTCTCAACGCAGTCGACAGGCAGCCAGCGCGGAAAAGTCGACATCGCCAAGGATCTTGGTCTGCCACCCTCGATGCTTAACAGCATCGTCTCGAAGCGTGCCGAGATACAAGAGAATGCCGCGCTCTTCGGCCCGAAAGCTAAGCAGGCTCGTGGCGCCAAGTATGGAAACCTCGACGAGTCGCTTCTTACTTTGTTTAAACAAGCCCCCGCTGCCGGTGTTAACTTCGACGGCAGCATTTTGCACCAGAAGGCGATGGAAATAGCCGACAGACTGGGCATCAGTGACTTTGTGGCGTCAAATGGCTGGATCGACCGTTTCCGGAAGAGGCACGGCATCGCGTATAAGACGGTATCCGGGGAAGCAGCAAGTGTAAATTTGGAAACAGTCGACGATTGGAAGGCCACACTATCTGCCATAATTGATGGGTATGAGCCTCGTGACATTTACAATGCCGACGAAACAGGTCTTCTCCTTCGGGTGCAGCCATCCAAGTCGTTAAGCCTGAAGGGCGAAGCATGCAACCGAGGCAAATGCAGCAAAGAACGATTGACGGTGCTCCTTTGCTGCAACATGGATGGTTCGGACAAGCTGAAGCCATGGGTAATCGGAAAATACCGAAACCCACAGTGCTTAAAGAACATTCGCCTGCTGCCATGTCACTATAGAAGCAACAGTCGTGCATGGATGACGGGTTCTTTGTTCGAAGAATTTCTTAGTTACTTCGACAAGATGGGCTCCCGGTGCTGGAGTGCGGTCCTTTTTCTGGACAATTGTGCTGCCCACCTGAGAGACCCGTCGTTTCTTCGGAACGTTAAGCTTGTTTTTTTTTCCTGCAAACACTACAAGCCACTTGCAGCCGTTGGATGCCGGCGTCATAAAGAACTTAAAGCACTCGTACAGGAAGTCCATCGTAAAGCGCTGTCTGGCGCGTATTGATCGCGGACAGCAGGCTACGATCGTTTCAATACTGGACGCTATGCACTACGTCGCTTCAGCGTGGTCTGCAGTGAGCGCGTCAACTGCACAGCACTGCTTCGCGCGGTGTGGCTTTCGCATGGACGGCGGAGAGGAAACTGCCACGGAAGCTGGAGAGACGGAAGCAGCCTCTCATGATCAAGAGCTGAGTGAAGCTTTGAATGCGCTGGGTGCCACGGGAGTCACGTATGACGACTACGTCGCCGTGGATGCTGCTGTCGTGACGTCCGAGTGTCAGAGTATCGCCGAGATCGTTGCAGACTCGGTCGCGAGTGAAGCCTCAGACTGTGATGATGACGAGGAGCACGAGTCGCATGATTCCTGGGAGTTGGCGGACCCGAGCTTTGGAGAAGCCGTCGCGGCGCTGGACCTCCTCCGCAGGTACGTCACATCTCAAAGCGACGCTGAGAGCAATGCGGCTTTCCAGGCCATCGAGAAACGCATGGTGTTTTCCAGCGAGCGGAAAAAACGGCAATCGACCATTCTCGATTTTTTTAAAACCTAAGCTCACTTGATGTCGAAATAAATTGTTTCAAGGCAAAGCTGCACTGTTTTCATTAATTTTCGAACCTTCCCTCACTGTTGCGTTTTCCCGGCAGTTACGTTTTTTTTTCGCGGTCCGGTGAAAAACGTATGAACGGGTTTCCACTGTACACTTTCTAGCTTCAACAATAACCTTTTGTGACAGACTCGGTCAAACGCTTTTTCGAAGTCGAGGAACACTATATCAATTTGCCCACCCCCATCCAAAGCTGCCATGAGATCATTAGTAGTGTGTAGCAGTTGCGTAACCATGGATAGGCCACTTTGAAAACATATCCAAACAAAAAAAAAGAATGTTCAAAACAACATACATATATACAAGAACTGCTACAAAAACTAGTTTTGTGTACAAAGCACATGAAGAACATTTTACACACTAAGTAAACAAAATTTCGGCTAGAGCACCGTCAAAGCCGGAGGACGGCACTGAGACAATATGCTCCGGCAAACCATTCCAATCACGAACTGTTTTTGGGAAAAAAGCATATTCGAATATGTTGATTCGACACTTGTATTCATGAACTTTTAATGAGTGATCTATTCTTACGGATCTGTAGGTAGGATAAAGTACATATATGTTTCTTTCCTTATACCCATTGCACCTGAATAATCATTATGAAATACCTTATTTACGTGCATAATTTGCGCCCTCGCATAATTTGCGCACCCTTAACTTATCACCCGGGTTTACAAAATTTTTTACTCACATATTTTACGCACTGCGCTGAGCTAGACCACCATCATGCGCCCGGGCTCTACCCTATGGCTCTACCCAGTAGCATTCAGCTATTCCGCGTGTTTGTTCGGAAGGCTTTTTGGATCTTTTGTGCACTGGGCGTTCATGGTGGTGTCAGGGGCCGCTGTTACAATCGCGGCGGCACCAGCGGCATCGCCACTCAGAACAGCCAGCAGCGCTTCCGGGTAGGATCGGCAGCTGATATAAGAGCCAACACCGCTGTTTGTTTGGCTGATGCATGTGACACGACTGCCGGCTATGCTTTTCTTGGTGGCTCTGACGGCTTGTGTTCGATTGTTCGGTCGTGTCTTGCGATGGGATATCACAACTATACGGCAAGTTTCAAAGTGCTTGTCAGCGCCTTATCACGGCGTGGAGCGGCAAAGCCAGCGAGAAGAACCGCGTGCGCACAAGTTTGTCCATAGACGACAATCGTTGTGTCGGCCAACTTGTGCGCACGTGGCTATTCTCGCTGGCTTCTCAGCTCCGCGTCGTGATAAGGCGCCGACAAGCAGTTTGGTCGACGCTCGCGCAGTACTGTTAAAAAATTGTGTGGTATGATAATTGATTTATTGATTCGCGGTTGCTTTCCCGGACGAAGCTGCGAAAGCAAACATACAGAATCTGGAACTACCGAACAATTGGCTGGGCCGCAAGCGATGACGCTGTTTAAGTGTCTTATTCAGCTTCGTGCATGCACCTTCATGCCATCCCACAAGGAGGGGGGGGGGGGTGCACAACCTTTCATTTAGAGTGAACTTTTTTTCGGGGGGCGGCCAGCGTGGGGTGCGGGTCCGGGTGCTGACGTATATGCAGCAACATACACTACACCTATATTGCGCGTTACGACCTTTGTGGAGTTTTTTAAGTCGCGCTCGCGAAATCCCGCGTAATTTGCGCACACCCTGCTTGGAACCCTAATTTCTTAATAAAAAGTGTGCAAATTATGCTCGTAAATACGGTAGCTTTAGGCGGATGTTGTCAAGGATCTCCCCGGAGAAAACTCGGACCGAATGGCCTAGGCGACAGGTGTACCCACACAAACGCACATTTAATACACCCTACGTGACACGCACACGAAAACACAAAGCTAATATGAAACACAAAAAACTATAAATACACATGACCCGGGAACACTGCTACTAGCGTCTACTACTAGCGTTCTACTATTAGCGGTCGGCGTTCGTGCTCACGGTTGGTGCGGTGCGGCTTTGGCGTTGTATGAATCCAGCAGCCGGCGTCGAGGCGGCGTTCGACGTGCTTGGGCTGGTGTCGCTGGCGACATCACCGGCTGCGTAGTACAAGCTCCCGGTCCAAGCACCCGTAGAGGTGATGCCGGTGTTGTTGGCGTTGGGGGCACCACCCGGTTGGTTGGTTACAGCGCTGGAGACACCCCTGGCCGTAGCAGGTGGTAGCGTCCTCCGTTAACTCCCCTGAATGGGCTCAGGCACGGCAGGAAGTCCACGAATGGAAGCCGTAGAACGCGAGCTCACCGGAGCAGTAGCCGGTATCGCTCTCTTCCAGCCGATGTGCCCCTCACCCTCCGGAGCCTCTGCTTCTCTGCTGTTCCCCCGTGCCTCGCTCTCAGTCGCCCTTTTATAGCCTTCCCGTTAGTACACGTAAGCCTTGTCGTCGTCGTCTTCTCTTCTCCACCATTCATCTCTCTCAACCTCACCGAATGCTTCTTCTTCTTTATTCTTTGGTTAATCCACGTCGTCTTCTTCACACCTTTCTTAAAAAATTAGGCTCCCTAAGAAAAAAAATTTTATTAATGAAGTCACATTTGTGAAATCTTCAGGGAACATGTATTTCTGCATGCTGATTCCAAATATGAAATTTAATTTAATGTACAACAAGTGCTTGTTGACTTAATGCAATATGTTATGTAACTTTTTGTGGAAAGATTTAACGACATTTTGTAGCAGTGAACTTGCTAGAATGTATGCCTTCCGCTTGTCTTGACAACAAGCTGTGCAATAAGGGTAAAATTATTATCCCGCCTATCAGCGAAGTTGAGTTACAGGGTTTTGAACTTGGTACTTCACAAACGGGAAGAAAAATTTGTCTTCCTGTTTCTGATGTGACAACTTCAAAATTCTATAACTCAACTTCTGTGTTAATGTCAAGAGAAACCAATGGCATACATTCTAGCAAGTTCCTTGCAGCAGGATTTCTTGAAAGCTCTCCACAAAAAGTTACATAACATATTGCATACGTGCTCAAGAAATTGTTGCACATGAAATTAAATTCCATATTTGGAATCAGCACGCAAGAATACATGTTCCCCGAAGACTTCATAATCGTGACTTCATTAATAAAAATTTTTTTCTAAGACCCTCTTTTCCCCTTAATATATGTGACATGTATTTCCTTTTTTCTTGCAGAGGGGCCAGCCCAGATTGATTATTGCGTCAGATGAGGTCTAATCCACTCAACAAACATCCCGCAACAAGCACGCAATGTACTTGTTCATTTTTCGGAGCCTGTCTGCATCCGCCAGGTTTGGAACAGGGTGCAGCCGGATATATTCGCCAAGACCATCTGCAGAAATTTTAAGAAGAAACATCCAAATGACACAAATTAACATATTTACCTATAGCCAGTTTGATTTCCATGAATCTAACTGAATATTCACGGTTCTTATAGTTGCCTAATCATTTATAACATGTACCCGCAGCAGTACTGAAGATATTCAGAAATAAGCACTCATCAGTCAATGAGAATTAGAACACTGTCTGGAATACAGAGCCTTGCAGAGCTACTCTATCCTTTGCAAATCTCCAAAAGTCAGCTTTCCTGCATAGCAAAAACCCTTTTGCCACAGTGCCTTGAGTTGTCCTTGTCAGTGCTTAAGTCTTGCTTCATCAAAGGGGGTTCTGTAGTGATTCGAGCACAGCTGGAGAGGCAAATAAAGGAGACAAATAAGCAGCTGGCGGCCTGTTTTACACATCGTTAATACGAAGGTGAAGAATTATTTTTAAAGGTGGTTGTTTGCTCATTTTTGTCACAGACCTGGAACAAACAATCCCCGTGCTCTGAAAGTGTGCTCGTTGATGTGTAAAATTGAAGCTGAGCCGCCAGCTCTGGTTCGATTTGTGGTGTGAGAGCACAGCTTTCCCATCTTTTCTTGGTGAGATAGAAGATTCCAAGACGTTTCAAATAACACCAACGCGACTTGAATTGCAAATGTAGCACCAACAAAGCACAGGCCATATCATTCACTGGAATTCTGTGCATACTCCTGCAAAGATACTGTATCTTTATTTTGCGCCTCCTCATGGAATCCCTCCATATATAAGCGATGAGCCAAGCAATAAACCGGACACAGGGTAATCTGCCCGAGACATAGGTGTACTCCATGCACCGTCTTCTTCCTTCATAAGCAACAGCTAATCAATTCTTTTGAGCACTTGAGCGACATCAAAACATCAATACATCCTGCTTACTTTGACATCCTTGAACAAGTGCTTGTGCAGGTGTACTTTGCCTACGAAGCAATGGTTCGGTAGTGCTGCTTTTATTCCCTTTATCGTGACAGCAACACATGGCTAAAGCGGGCAAGCAGGGCATACCCACCACGGTGGCTCAGTGGTAAGGGCGCTCGGCTACTGGTCGGGCAGTGTACTCGGGTTCGAACCCGACTGTGGCGGCCGCATTTCGATGGAGGCAAAACGCTAAGGCGCCCCTGTGCGTTAAAGATCACCAGGTGGTCGAAATTATTCCGGAGCCCTCCACTAGGACGCCTATTCCTTTCTTTCTTCTCCCATTCCCCCCCCCCTTATCCCTTCCATGATTATGGCCCAGTTAGGCAGACACTGCACTATTTCTATTCCCCAAAAAACCAAAACCCATTTTAGGGAATGCGGCAAGTATTGATGTCGCACCATACCCAATACCTGCCCTCAAAACTGGTCGGGCCACCATGGTGAAGGGGTTCTCCTTCTGCAGAGAAGGTGACGTCATTACTTTTTCAAACAATCCAGAGTTTCATAAGTAGAGTCCATTCAATGATTCCGTCATTTGTGCAGCCAATGCTCAAATAACTTGGGCAAAGAAATGCATTCACGGATGCTATATCAAAGAGTGTCAAAATATAGACCAAAAAGCATTGATAGTAGAAAAACCTAAGCATATTTGCTACACTTCACAATACAGTGCAAGCTCGTTAATTCACAACTCGTTAATTCGAAATTTTGGATAATTCGAAATAGTCATCGTGATCCGGTCCGCAGTGCATACAAGTAAGTCTATGCGCGTAACAGCTCGTTAATTCACTCAAAAATTGGCGCCGCCACCCATAATTCGAACTGCGCGCCGCCAAGCGCTGCTATTGAAAACCATCGTTTGAAGCTTTCACGGCAGAACGATAGATGGCACAACCATCGGGGAGCCGCTAGGGTGCTGGAACAAGTACTAACCAGTCTTTCCTGCCGCGACTGCTTCGAGGAACGACGTTTTAGTGTTTTAGCCCTGGTATTGCACGCCGCTTTCTGTGAGCTTGTGTCCGCGAGATGTGTTCACGTGGGAAATACTGCGCCAAGACGGTGAAGGAGAAAGTGGCGATTTTACGCGAGTTGGACGAACGGAAGGCCAGCAAAGTGGAAATCGCGAAAAAGCACGGGATTCCACCAAGCACGTTGTCGACCTACGTCCGAAATAGGAAGGTCGTCAAGGATGCCTACGAAGCCGAAGATTTCGTCAGCAACAGAAAAAGGCTCCGCACATGTTGGTGCGTGCATGGGAGCAGGTCACGCCGTCCACAAGTGCAAACTACTTCCACCACTGTGGCTTTGCTGCCGGAAGTATGGAAGAAAGTGGCGACGATGGGAGTCCAGAGCCTCTGCCTGCGGCTGTGCGTGCTGTGCTGCAGGTTGTTAGTTTTGATGATTACGTTGATGTAGACAGCGATGCAGCAGTGTGTGGTGCCCGAAGTGATGAGGACATTGTCGCTGAAATTGTTGGGGAGCAATCTGTCCCAGAAGAGGCAGAAGACGAGGACAACGATGAGGAACAAGAGCCTGTGCGTCCGTCCGCGGCAGAAGTTATGGGAGCGCTGAATGTCGCGCGCCTTTTCTTCAGCTTCGAAGAGGGGGAAAAAGACTCCATGCATCGCATTCGCGCGCTAGAAGACCAAGTCACTACGGTAGCCCTCAGAGAGAAGAAGCAGAAGATGATAACAGATTGTTTTGCTAAATAAATGTTTTTCGTGCCCTCCGGGCATCAAACGCATCCATTTTTGCTCACTTTCATTTCGTTCGAATTTTGGTTAATTCGAACTGGCCTGGCGGCCCCATGGAATTCGAATTAACGAGCTTTTACTGTAATAAGAACAGCCCACACATCTGTTTACGTCACATTACAGCCACCAGCAGCATTCACTATGGCGAGAATTCTTCTACTTGCATCTTCACAGCAAAAAAGTAGCCAAGTTTTTCTGTTGCAACTGCATTCAGCTGTTAGTTCTTTAACGTGCTACCACTGCCAACATGGGCCACAATACACTGATCAGCAGTTTTATTTTTCATTAACTTGTCACACTGGCTGTTATTGGATGAAAACAATTCCTTGAGTTGTAACGTTCCCCTCTGAACTGAGATACTAGTCACAGTTGACAGCAGATAAATTAGGTTTTTGTAATGACTTCAGTATGCATTATTGCAGCCAGTAGAGAGAAAAAACTTGTTCTCTCAGTCCACTAGACTTCAAGGACCTCACCTGTGATCGCAGCTACCGTATTTACATGATTGTAAGTCAACCTATTTTTCAAAAATTGAAAATCTGAAGTCGGCAGTCGACTTAGAATCGAAACAAAAACATGGCCCTACAAGTAAAGGCGAGACAAACGAGATATCGGGCATGCTACAGCGTGGTTGCATTTTTGCTGCGTGGCTCTGTTGCATCTCTCTTGGTGCTGGCCTTGAGAAGCTGCTATGTCAACATGCAGAACTTGCATCCCCTCCCCACGTGGGCGGCGGCCGATGGCGGCTGGATAATGCTATCGTGTTAACTACTCATGGCCAAGCTTAAACAACCTCGAAGTTTTTTTTATCGGAAATGTGATTTGGGGGGTTAACTTACGTTTGAGTCGACTTACAATCATGTAAATATAGTACATTACATGAAAGGTACTTGGAATATGTGGGGTCTAAAAACTCCCACAGCCATACACCAGCCATGACAGATAACATAGTGCAGAACTCCAAATTAATTTTAACTATCTGGAATGTGTTAAAATGTGTTGACAGTGCACAAGCATTTTTGCTTTCTGTCTCCAGTAAATGCCTCAGTGGCTGGGATTAAATCCAATGACCTTGGGCTTGGCAGCTTAACACCTGAGCTACTCAGCCACCACATGAAAGGATTTTAGAAGACCGTATAGACTACTCACCCTGGACTGCACCCAGCTTTTCTGGAGTGAGGGCAGGCTTCGCTTGAGCTTCGCTTTGGAGCTTCCTATTACATGCTTTGCCCGTCACGCTCCTGTCTTTCAGGTCTTTTTCTTCCCACAGTACTCTCATCAGCTGCCGTGTAAACATGCTGTCCGTTTTTGACTGCTGCAGCCATGCCCACCGTTCTTCGTAAATGAAGAAATTGCCACCAAGGTGGACCTAGAAATATATAAAAGCACGCATATAATGAACGTGTATTAAACAGTTCATTACGATTATCAACCGCGCTTGCATCCACTACAGAACAAAAGCCTCTCCCATTCGCTTACAAATATCCTTGCCGTGAGTCACCACTGCTTGCCACCATACACCAGCAAATTATCCCCCTGCTTATCTGGCAGAATACAACTGTTAAACATTTGCAAAAGGTACGGCTAAACTGCTGTCAGTCACATACTTTGGGAAAATGACAGGCTCATCCACAAAAAGTTTAGTAAACCTATGGGCTCACTCAAACTCATGAACTCGACTGATTTAGGCAGCACAACTCATGTGGACTGACTCAACTCAAGACTCATCCGGGGTCAGCCATTCATTATATGACTCGGGACTCGCTTCATCTCAACTCATTTGGGCTTACTCACCGATTTCAACTCGCGACTCATGTGGAGTTACTGATTTTGACTCACGAGTCATTTGGGCTCCAACTCAAGACACACTGGGCTCACTGAGGTGCATAAGTGGCACACCTCCGATCCGACTAAGACTGGCAACAAAGGGCATGACTGCTGACTGCCAATATCAGAAATATACAGGTTTCGAAGTCTGCATGCAGTGGCCGCAATAATGCTATAATGAATCAGTGTAAGTAAAACTCTACAAACGCAGCCTGCCTTTCCATCAACAGTGCCAAACAGCTCCTGACTGGAACTGGCTGCTGAAATGGGCTCAACAGCTGGAGCAAGCTTCTGAAATCAATTGCAAAATCTCATTTAACAATAACCACATTTTAAAATAACACACCTCCAAATGGAACTATAGTATATCAGCATGCTGGCTATGAGCATACAACTCTAAGGCTACATACACTCTTGCAAGCAAATTGTAAAAGGAAATGCACTGTATGCTAGATCAGAAAGGCTGATATATACTTCAGGAGCTGGAAAAGCTACAGGCTAAGCTGATGAGCACAAGCAAACACTTAGGTATGTACAGATAAGTGTACTTAGAGGACAAATAAAAACCTGTTTCTAGGAACCGAAACAAAGCAACTTTAATAGCCACAGGAGCTATACAAGTGCAGTGCCCTGACGAGTAGCACAAGTGCTGTCAAATGATTTTTCTTCACTTCTGTTTACATTTTATTCATTTGTGAAAAATGTAAATGCTTCCTTCACCCATAACCAAAGGCTCGTTGAGGGTCAAGTCAGTAAAAAATGTTCACTATGAAGCATGCATGCAGGTGGCAACATGAAAAGCTGCGACCCAGATTCAATCTCAGTCTGAAATATTTCTTGCAGTCCGGCTTCTCAGTCACATTTCAGCACTAAAGGATGGAAAACATGAGAACTCTGAAGGCATACCATTGAAATTTTACAGAGTAGCGGTCTGTGTTCCTTCTTATGGTTCACTTTATTCCACTCAAACGTTGCCCAAAATTCTTTCCAATTAGCCAACCTCACTAACAGTTTCTTGATCCCTACAGCTAGCTATCAATGTGATGTTGATTCCTTGGGGATACTCACAAGAGCTATCCATCAGAACTGCATTAAAAAGGGTTATGACTCTCTGCAGCAGCGAACTGGCTATAACACTTCGCTGCCGAGCACAAGGTTGAGATTTTGAGTAACAACAAGGTGTGCGTTTCATTATATTCTACAACGCTAACACACGAGGCATGATATGAACAAAATAGACACCACAGCAGGAATAATCGTCCGTGCTTTCCCCTTCTGCATCTGTTCTGCGGAGAGTCTCGGATAATCAATGAACTGACACCCACAGCCTAGTGACAGCATTTCAATGAAGATAAATGAAAACATGCTTGCATGCAAGGAGATGCAAAATGTCCGCATACTGTGTGTCTCCTGTCCCACGGTGCTGCAACATTAACCCTCACATTCCACTTGAATATGTGCAATGCTACAGTAAACAAAAGCGAAGCATGTTTTCAGTCTTACCCTCTGTAGTCTAGGCTATAGTACCCATCATTCAGTAAAAAAGAATAAAAACTTGGCATTTGGAAGATGCCCACAACATAATAAGAAAAGGAAACGGAGCAATTCTAAACTGCAGAAATCAAGTCTGTAATACCTGCGGCTTTACAATGCTGCCTGGATGCTGGGCAAACGCTGTAAGGTGTGGCACCCCCGACAGCCCAGCTGTGATCATATGGCTGGCCGTGGCTTCCAGGCTTGCTGCCAAACTGAAGTCCTGAAAACAGCCCCCGAAAACTGCTTAGGACACACAAAAACAATGAGCCAGCGATTAGGATTCTTTGCAATGCAATTTTTTAGCGCAGCTGCTGCGCTATTTGAACGATCAGCCATTGCAGAACACGCAATGCCAAATGGAGGTGGCTATGAGTTTCGGCTTCAGCAGTGTGCAGAGTGATCTACTGCCGCTGAGCCTCTTCTCGGACAGTGCATTTCGCAGAAGCTGCCGCTGCACATGCCGCGGAGGGTAGGCTTTCACCTATTCCCGCCATACTCTTCTCTTCCACTTTAAGCTCTCACAGTAGCCTCCTTTTTCCCTGTCCTTCTTGCAATCTCTTTGCCATCACCATACTTTCATCCCAAGCTTTGCTCCTTGTTCCCTCAGCCATTTACAATGGTGCCAACTGCGACACTGACACTCAGCCCAGGAACTGAGTGCTAAGAGCTGCACTCCAAACCAAATTGGCATAACCACAATAAAGTATGCTCCAGATGCACCCACAGAATACACGCTACTGGCATAATTATGAATGAGCCATACAGTTAACAGGAGAGCAAGCATGTCACCTGCTGCCAAAATACTTTTCACTTCCACCACCTATATCACCACACTGAAAATCCAATGTTTACCAAATGACTGAAAATGCTTCCAGATCAGCAGTGCAAAAGATGATGGTTATGCACAGCATTAAAGGGACATTAAACAGACATACCAACCTAAGACGGATAATTATTTCATGGCAACACTACTCACGTTTTTCTGTTCGGAAAGGTGGATGCTGAGGTATGCCTAAAAGACATAATGTAAACCACTGCATTAATTTAAACAATCTAGGGATCTTCAGCCTTGAAGAAATCAGACATTTCATATGTTTTCAGGTATGGCATTCCTCATCTCCACGATTCACAATCACAACATAAAAATACAGCAAAATATAAGAACATTAATGCACAGTTCAATATAATATAGCAATAACTGTAAAAGTAAAGGAACGGAAGGAATTCTACAACTGCAGAAATAAGGTCTGCAATACCTGAGGCTGCATGATGACGCCTGGCTGCTGGGCAGGAATGGGAGGAACCACCCAGCTAGGCTGAACATTGCTCCCTACACTGCCCAGAGTGCATGCAGAAGAGTGCAACACACCTGATGACTGAGCAGCAAAGGCCTTGCTGAGAGTGGCCTCTGGGTTTGGTGGCACAAAAACGTCCTGACAGAATGCCCCAGCGAAACGTTTATTATGCACAGCAAAAACAAAGTGACATAACCAAACTAAAGTGTGCTCCAGGTGCACACACAGCAGACACACTGCTTGCACATGCGGTATGAACGAGCCATGCCATAGGCCATCGGTCATATATGACTGAAGTTTTGAACCTGCGACCAAAATTCAAGGCTGTGCTCCTGGACAAGCAGTGTCATTGAGTTTGCTTCTATAGCACCATTGCTTTGGTTTCAGTTTTGTTTTTTTTTCATTTTCTAACGCAAGGAGGCGACATGAGAAACGAAAACTTTGAACCGATGTAGTCCGCTTGTCACTGATCATGGCATCTGTTCACCATGCGCTCCTCAAAGGCTAAAAGCTGCACTTAGCGTTTCTGCTGGTTCTTAAGCTGTCTTTTTTTTGGGCAGTAGTGGTGAGTAAGACAACTATGTGGAATGATCAGATTTCAGTTTTGATTGCAAGACTTCGTCCCAGAGAACCGGGACATCAAGGTGTGCTTGCGCGTTTCTTTTCACCGTTCTTGTGGTATTTTATACAGTGTGTGTGATTTGTAAATTAGGAGAGCGGTTTTATTTGTTGCTTTAGGGTCTTTGCAACATACTGTCAAGATGTTTTACCATATCTGCCAGCAGGCTTTTGATTATATTGATGTCAAGGAAGGCTACGCCTCCTTTACTCCCAACTGAAAAGTCCAAAAATGAAAAAGTAAGAAAAGTAAAAAGAGCGGAAAAACTGGTACCTGCAGACTCTGCTACAAAAAGAAACAAGAACAGAACTCAGAACAAGTGTAATGCGTAAAACCACATCTCACATCCACCTCCACTTCATGTCATCACGCGACTTTCTTTAGTGGCACAACAGTCATATTGCTTAACTTGAAAGGCCTGGAAAGTGCAATGTATTATGTATGCAGCTGAAAAATTGCCAAAATGATAGCTAATATGATGTGGAATGTTTTGCATACTTTAATTTTTTTGTAATCAATTTCAGGCTGAGTGCAGCAGCTTATTTTTGTTTTGCTGTATTTTTTGTATTACCAGCATATTTAACCAATAAATTTTCACGCATAACTTGTGCATTTTTTTATTCGGAAGTATAATCAATAAGCTATAATTTGATACATAACAATGCACAGTGAATTCAGCGCTTCTTGAAGAAAAAAATTTTAATTTTAGAACACTAAAAATTGGTCATTTTTTAGCTGAAAAGAAAGTTAACAGGCAAGCAGGCATGTCGTGCCATGCTCACGTCTACAGACTGCAGCTATTATAACACACCTACAACAGCCAGAATGACATGTGCAGCCTTGTGTTCAGCAGCAAAATGCTATGCTCACTCCACAACATCAGATAATTAAGAGCCCTCAGTTTTCCATGGAATGATTGCAAACAACAGCTAAGCGCATGTATTTTTTTTAATGGGGTTTAACGCCCCAAAGCGGCTCAGGCTATGAGGGATGCCGTAGTGGAGGGTTCCAGGTAATTTCGACCATCTGGGGTTTTTTAATGTACACTTGCATCAGACAGTACATGGGTCTTTAGCATTTCGCCTTGATCGAAACGAAACCACTGCGGCCAGGATCAAACCTGCATTTTTCGGGGTCAACAGCTGGGCACCATAACCATAACCAGTGCTCTAGACAGGAGTGTGGACAACGGTACAC